>NC_134740.1:10552152-10852152 GCF_049634645.1 Pelodiscus sinensis | reverse complement strand
TGGCGCCCGCCGGGCCATTTCTGCGCGTCCGCTGAGTGATCGGGGCTGGCCCCGCCCCCAAGCATGCGGCACATGGGCGGCGCTGGCCCCAGGTGCACAGCACATGGTCAGTTCCAGCCCTTGGTGTGCGGTGGGTAGGCAGTCCCACCCCTGGGTGCACGGCGCGAGGTCTGAGCCGGCCCCAGGTGTGCAGCACATGGGCAGCCCCACCACCAGGAGTGCAGTGCATGGGCGCCGCCGGCTCCTGGGCGCATGGCACAGGCGCTGGCTCTGGGCACACAGCGCATGGGTGGTGGCAGCCCTGCCCCCGAGTGCATGACACATGGGCTGTTCCGGGCTCGGGTGCGTGGCCTATGGGTGGCCACACCCCTGGGCGTGCAGCACAGTTGCAGCGCCAGCCCTGGGAGTGCGGCGCATGGGTGGTGCCAGCTCCGGGCACGCAGCATATGGGTGGCCCCGCCCCCAGGCATGTGGATGGCCCCGACCCCGGGCGCATGTGTGTCCCCACCCCCGGGTGCCCAGTGTGTGAGTGGCCCCGCCCCCAGGTGCCCGGCAGCTAGGGGGAATGAAAAGAACAGAGGATCCTCAAGGGATCCCTCTCTTGTCATCCATTCCCAGCCTCTGAGAAACAGAGGCCAGGGACCCCATTCCTACTCATCCTGGCTAATAGCCATTGATGGACCTACCCTTCACGAATTTATTTAGCTCCCTTTGAACCCTGTTAAAGTCCTGGGCTTCACAACATCCTCTGGCAAGGAGTTCCACAGGTTGACCATGCACTGTGTAAAGAAAAACTTCCTCTTATTTGTTTTAAACCTGCTGCCTGTTCACTTCATTTGATGAGCCTCTAGTTCTTGTGTTACGAGGAGGAGTAAATAACACTTCTTCATCTGCACTCTCCATGCCAGATGTATCGGAAGCAAATAATTGCCTACCAGCAAAATCAGAACACGCATGCTAGAACTTAGACTTAAATCCCAAGATGCTCTGGTGTCTCGTAGATTGTTTCTCGCCTTAGATCAGGGGCGGCCAACCGGTTCCAGACGAAGAGCCACAATAGCAGTGGAGGCAGCGTGAAGAGCCGGGGCAAAGTTGTTGAGAAAAAAAAAGTGTTGTGCTGGGGGAAAATAGGCGCTGGTACATTTTTGAGGGTGGGCGGAGGGCTCAACAATTTTGCCCTGGTTCTTCACACTGTCTCCACTATTGTGGCTCACAGAAAAAGCACTGGGAAGGGGCGAGAGGAGGGAATGCTCTGGGAGGGAATTTGGGTGCAAGAGGAAGTAGAGAAGAGGATGCTGGCTCAGGGAAGGTGCTACAGACCGGGGAGTGTTGGGGTCGGGGGGGTTGCTGAGCAAACCACAGGCTTGTGTCTGTGAGGGTACAGGATTTTGGGCTGCATGAGGGGCTCAGGGCAGGGAGGCTGGCAGTATGATGGGCCCAGGACACAGATTTGCAGTGTGTGGATGGTGCAGGAGTGCTGTGGCAGAAGACTGGGAATGGGGGGGGGGCAGGAATCTGGGGGTGTGAGAGGCTCAGGATTGGGGGTTCCCGTGTATGATAGACTCAGGTTTGGAATTGGGGCGGGGGTGCAGGAGTGCTGTGATGCTGCAGCCAGATCGGGGCTTGGCCCCAATTGGGGGCTTATTGGCCAGGCTTCATTTTTAAATAAAAAATTCGGTCAAACAGGAAATGTTTCAGCGTTGTCTTTAGTTATGAGAGGGGCAGGGAACCTGCTTTGAGTCGAAGTCACTGACCCACAGGAAAGTCAGTCGGGGCCACACAAATGAGATGCAAAAAACAACCCTTCAAAAAAAAACCCAAGCCTGACTAAAGTGGCCCTAACTGTGCTGGTGGGGACAGTGGACAGGGTGCTGGGGCAGGGTGCTGGTGGGTGCTGGGGCCGGGTACTCATGGAGGGGTCTGGCCCAATCTCCCTCCCCTTCCCCAGAGCCAGGCACACACCCCCAACCCAATCTCCCTCCCCTTCCCCAGAGCCAGGCACACACCCCCAACCCAATCTCCCTCCCCTTCCCCAGAGCCAGGCAAACACCCCCAACCCAATCTCCCTCCCCTTCCCCAGAGCCAGGCACACCCCCCAACCCAATCTCCCTCCCCTTCCCCAGAGCCAGGCACACACCCCCAACCCAATCTCCCTCCCCTTCCCCAGAGCCAAGCACACACCCCCCAACCCAATCTCCCTCCCCTTCTCCAGAGCCAGGCACACACCCCCAACCCAATCTCCCTCCTCTTCCCTAGAGCCAGGCACACACCCCCCAACCCAATCTCCCTCCTCTTCCCTAGAGCCAGGCACACACCCCCAACCCAATCTCCCTCCTCTTCCCCAGAGCCAGGCACACACCCCCAACCCAATCTCCCTCCCCTTCCCCAGAGCCAGGCACACACCCCCAACCCAATCTCCCTCCCCTTCCCCAGAGCCAGGCACACACCCTCCCAACCCAATCTCCCTCCTCTTCCCCAGAGCCAGGCACACACCCCCAACCCAATCTCCCTCCCCTTCCCCAGAGCCAGGGACACACCCCCAACCCAATCTCCCTCCCCTTCCCCAGAGCCAGGCAAACACCCCCAACCCAATCTCCCTCCTCTTCCCCAGAGCCAGGCACACACCCCCAACCCAATCTCCCTCCTCTTCCCCAGAGCCAGGCACACACCCCCAACCCAATCTCCCTCCTCTTCCCCAGAGCCAGGCACACACCCCCCAACCCAATCTCCCTCCCCTTCCCCAGAGCCAGGCACACACCCCCAACCCAATCTCCCTCCCCTTCCCCAGAGCCAGGCACACACCCCCAACCCAATCTCCCTCTCCTTCCCCAGAGCCAGGCACACACCCCCAACCCAATCTCCCTCCCCTTCTCCAGAGCCAGGCACACACCCCCAACCCAATCTCCCTCTCCTTCCCCAGAGCCAGGCACACCCCCCCAACCCAATCTCCCTCCCCTTCCCCAGAGCCAGGCACACCCCCCCAACCCAATCTCCCTCCCCTTCCCCAGAGCCAGGCACACAACCCCAACCCAATCTCCCTCTCCTTCCCCAGAGCCAGGCACACAACCCCAACCCAATCTCCCTCCCCTTCCCCAGAGCCAGGCACACAACCCCAACCCAATCTCCCTCTCCTTCCCCAGAGCCAGGCACACCCCCCCAACCCAATCTCCCTCCCCTTCCCCAGAGCCAGGCACACAACCCCAACCCAATCTCCCTGGGTACGTCTACACTACAGCGCTAGTTCGAACTAACTTAGTTCGAATTAGTTAATTCGAACTAAGCTAGTTCGAACTAGCGCATCTAGAACTAAAAACTAGTTCGAACTAGCGTTTTGCTAGTTCGAACTAGCGCGTCCACACTGATTGGATGCAGGGGGGCATTTAAGGGCAGCTGAAACCGGTTCTGGCAGGGCATCAGGTCAGCAGTTGCTTTGTGTGGCTGCTGTCTGAGGCTATCTGAGGCTCGTGCTTAAAGGGACCCCCCCGGACAGCCGGTTCTCAGCTTTTCCTGCTTGCTTGCCAACCTCGCCGAGGGACAGCAAAGCGTCGGTCTCTGTGCCCGTCTGTGTCGGTGCTTCCCTTCGGGGGGGACTGCCGCAGGTGGCAACATGGAGCCACGGCTCGCCCTGTACCTTCTGGTGCACGTTCTGGACTTGCTGCTGCAAGCCTGCCACCAATGGCTCGAGGCTGCCTGGCACCACCTGGGGAATGTCAGCCCCCTGCCTCTCCGCCTGGCCGCCCTGGGGGCCGTGGAGGAGCCGCGGCGGCGCCCCAGCACCGGCGTGCCCCGCCGCATCTGGCGTCTGGACACCAGCAGCGACTGGTGGGACCGCATCGTCCTGGAGCGCTGGGACGACCGACAGTGGACCCAGAACTTTAGGATGAGGAGGGACACCTTCCTGGAGCTCTGCGAGTGGCTCGCCCCTGCCCTGCAAAGAAGGGACACTCGCATGAGGCCCGCCATCCCCCTCCAGAAGCGGGTGGCCATCGCCCTCTGGAAGCTCTCCACGCCGGACAGCTACCGATCCGTCGGGAACCAGTTCGGCGTGGGGAGATCCACTGTCGGAGCAGTGCTCATGCAGGTACGGCGCTCGTCGGCCACCGAGCCGGGGGGGAGGGGGGCTGCGAGGAGGGGATGGGCCGCCCCAGGGACAAAGGGGGGGGCGGGAGGAGGCGAAGGCGCCCCGCACCGGAGGGGTCGGGCTGTCCCGGCCGTACTACACGCCGCCAGGGGGGTTGCTTCCGGGAGTGGGCTCCCAGCCACCCAGGCGCCCCACTGATTGACGCTTTGCTGTGTCTCTCTCCGCAGGTGGTCAAGGCCATCAACCGGGTGCTGCTCCGCAGGGTGGTCCGCCTCGCCGACCCGGACGCCGTCATCCGGGGATTCGGCGCCCTCGGCTTCCCCAACTGCGGGGGGGCCATCGACGGGACGCACATCCCCATCCGTGCCCCGGAACACCAGGCGTCCCGGTACGTCAACAGAAAGGGGTACTTCTCCGTCATCCTGCAGGCCGTGTGTGACCACCGGGGACAGTTCACGGACATCAATGTGGGCTGGTCCGGCAAAGCACACGACGCACGGGTGTACCGCAACTCCTCCGTGTGCCAGCGGCTGCAGGACGGGACCTTCTTCCCCAACCGCCACATCAGGGTCGGGGACGTGGACATGCCCGTCTGCCTGGTGGGGGATGCCGCCTACCCACTGCAGCCGTGGCTCATGAAGCCCTACACGGGGCACCTCAATCCCTCCCGCCAGGCCTTCAATAACAGGCTGAGCAGGGCCCGCATCGTGGTGGAGGGGGCCTTCGGGCGACTGAAAGCCCGCTTTCGATGCCTCCTCACCCGTCTGGACCTGGCCGAGCACAACATCCCTCCCGTGGTGGCGGCATGTTGTGTGCTCCACAATTTGTGTGAGCGGAAGGGGGAGGCTTTCCTGCCAGCCTGGATGGCTGAGGCTGACCGCATGGCTGGACACTACGGTCAGCCCCGCACCGCCGCCGTCCGGGAAGCCCAGCGGGGGGCCATCCGGATCCGGGAAGCCCTGCGGGAGAGCTTCCAGGTGGAGGAGGAGGAGGACTGACCTCTCACTGCATGCCCCACCGGGGCCTTCTTCCACCCTACCCCCCCCTTCCCCTTTCCCCTCCCTACCTACTGTCAAATAAAGACACCTGTTTTTCCAACAAAAACGTCTGTTTATTTCACAGAACTGGGGTGGGGGAGGGAGGAATGAAGGTGGGAGAAGGGAGGGGGAAACCTGGGACGAGGGAGCTGGAAGGGGAGGGGAGGGAAGGGAGGAAGGGAAAGGAAAGCTCAGGGGTGGGAGTCCGGCTGCCTCTCCCGTCTCGCCACACTGCGGGTCCGGGGGCGTCGGTGGGGAATGGTTGTGGAGGGGGGGGCAGAGAGGACAGGGGGTGTGGAGGAAGCAGGAGCGGAAGCAGGAGGAGCAGGGGGAGCAGGGGGAGCAAGAGGGGGAGAAAGAGGGGGAGCAGGGGGAGCAAGAGGGGGAGCAAGAGGGGGAGCAGGGGGAGGAGGAAACGGGAAGCGGTCCAGCAGGCTCTGGAGGTGGCCTCGCAGGGCACGGCCCTGCTCCTCCAGGGCCTCCAGACTCCTCTGGCGCAGCCTGAGGTCCTCCTGGACCCAGTGGTCCTGGAGACGGAGCTGTCGGTCCAGGAACCGGAGATGCCGCCTCTGGTAGTCCTCCTGGTTCCTGGCTGACCTGCTTGCCCGGGCGCGGGCGGCTGCTGCAGGCGGTGTGGTGCGCCCTGCAGGCCCCGGTGCTGCAGCTGTGGTGCAAGAAGACCAGCGGTCAATGACCCCAGGGGCCCAGGTGTGTGAAACCCAGCTCCCCTCTGCAAGGCCAGGGCCCCTGCAGGATCCCCAGCTGCTGTTCCGTGGTGGGCAAGGCCCAGGCGCACGGTCCCGGGGCTCCCTCTCGCCCCAGCCCCCCGTACACATAAGGGGAACACGAGGGTACTCACAGGTGGACGCCTCCCCGGCCTCTGATGATGCAGGCGAGCGGCTCTGTGGGGTGCCTCGGGGGTCCCGGGTCCTGGGAAGGCTGGCGGCAGGCTCCTGGCTCTCAGAGCCCTCTTCCTCCTCCTCGGTGTCCAGGAGCGGTCCCTCTGCCCCGGGGTCAATCACGTCCCGGGGGGCAGGGACGGCATGAGGCCCCAGGATGCGGTCCAGGGCATGGAAGTGGGGGCAGGCCTCCGGGTCAGCCCCTGGCAGGCAGGCCCGGGAGTAGGACTGCCGCAAGTCCTTAATTTTGCAGCGCACCTGCTCCCGGCTGCGCTGGTGGCCCCTGGCGGCCAGACTGGCAGCCATGCGTCCATAGACGGCCGCGTTCCGGTGGCTAGTGCGGAGATCGTGGACATTGGAGGCTTCCCCCCAAACCTCGATGAGGTCCACGATCTCCGCACTTGACCAGGCGGGCGCCCGCCTTTTGCGCCCCCGGGCAGGCTCCCGGGAGCCGCCAGGCTGGTCGTGGGGAGCAGTGGAGGGCTGGGAACCCTCGGATGGCTGGCTCATCCTGTGGCAGGTGCAGGCTGTGCAGGCACGGGTGCTTGCAGCCTTGCAACTGGCACAAAGTGAGTAGCCAGCCCGTGGCCCTTTAAGGGCTCCGGGGCCGGGAGGGGGGCAATAGAGTTTCCCTGGTGTTGGCCAGAGTGGCCACCAGGGAAACCTGGGAAGCCTTAGCCTCCCACTAGTTCGAACTAAAGGGCTACACAGCCCTTAGTTCGAACTAGCTAGTTCGAACTAGGCGTTAGTCCTCGTAAAATGAGGTTTACCTAGTTCGAACTAAGCGCTCCGTTAGTTCGAATTAAGTTCGAACTAACGGAGCGCTAGTGTAGCGCATAGGAAAGTTAGTTCGAACTAACGTCCGTTAGTTCGAACTAACTTTCTAGTGTAGACATACCCCCTCTCCTTCCCCAGAGCCAGGCACACAACCCCAACCCAATCTCCCTCCCCTTCTCCAGAGCCAGGCACACACCCTCCCAACCCAATCTCCCTCCTCTTCCCCAGAGCCAGGCACACACCCCCAACCCAATCTCCCTCCTCTTCCCTAGAGCCAGGGACACACCCCCAACCCAATCTCCCTCCCCTTCCCCAGAGCCAGGCACACACCCCCAACCCAATCTCCCTCCCCTTCCCCAGAGCCAGGCACACACCCCCAACCCAATCTCCCTCCCCTTCTCCAGAGCCAGGCACACACCCCCAACCCAATCTCCCTCCCCTTCTCCAGAGCCAGGCACACACCCCCAACCCAATCTCCCTTCCCTTCCCCAGAGCCAGGCACACACCCCCAACCCAATCTCCCTCCCCTTCCCCAGAGCCAGGCACGCACCCCCAACCCAATCTCCCTCCCCTTCCCCAGAGCCAGGCACACACCCTCCCAACCCAATCTCCCTCCCCTTCCCCAGAGCCAGGCACACCCCCCCAACCCAATCTCCCTCCTCTTCCCCAGAGCCAGGCACACCCCCCCAACCCAATCTCCCTCCTCTTCCCCAGAGCCAGGCACACACCCCCAACCCAATCTCCCTCCCCTTCCCCAGAGCCAGGCACACACCCCCAACCCAATCTCCCTCTCCTTCCCCAGAGCCAGGCACACACCCCCAACCCAATCTCCCTCTCCTTCCCCAGAGCCAGGCACACACCCCCAACCCAATCTCCCTCCCCTTCTCCAGAGCCAGGCACACACCCCCAACCCAATCTCCCTCCCCTTCCCCAGAGCCAGGCACACACCCCCCAACCCAATCTCCCTCTCCTTCCCCAGAGCCAGGCACACACCCTCCCAACCCAATCTCCCTCCTCTTCCCCAGAGCCAGGCACACACCCCCAACCCAATCTCCCTCCCCTTCTCCAGAGCCAGGCACACACCCCCAACCCAATCTCCCTCCCCTTCCCCAGAGCCAGGCACACACCCCCAACCCAATCTCCCTCTCCTTCCCCAGAGCCAGGCACACACCCCCAACCCAATCTCCCTCCCCTTCCCCAGAGCCAGGCACACACCCCCAACCCAATCTCCCTCTCCTTCCCCAGAGCCAGGCACACACCCCCAACCCAATCTCCCTCTCCTTCCCCAGAGCCAGGCACACACCCCCAACCCAATCTCCCTCTCCTTCCCCAGAGCCAGGCACACACCCCCAACCCAATCTCCCTCCCCTTCTCCAGAGCCAGGCACACACCCCCAACCCAATCTCCCTCCCCTTCCCCAGAGCCAGGCACACACCCCCAACCCAATCTCCCTCCCCTTCCCCAGAGCCAGGGACACACCCCCCAACCCAATCTCCCTCCTCTTCCCCAGAGCCAGGCACACCCCCCCAACCCAATGTCCCTCCCCTTCCCCAGAGCCAGGCACACACCCCCAACCCAATCTCCCTCCTCTTCCCCAGAGCCAGGCACACACCCCCAACCCAATCTCCCTCCCCTTCCCCAGAGCCAGGCACACACCCCCCAACCCAATCTCCCTCCCCTTCCCCAGAGCCAGGCACACACCCTCCCAACCCAATCTCCCTCCTCTTCCCCAGAGCCAGGCACACACCCCCAACCCAATCTCCCTCCCCTTCCCCAGAGCCAGGCACCAGGCCCCCTCTATACCAATCCTCCTTCCTCCACCCCTGCTCTAACCTAATTCTCGGGTCTCCCTCCAGGCACTGGGGGGTGTGCGCTGAGCGGCCAGCACACCATGCGCACCCGTCCCAATCCCCCTCCGCTCCCCTTCTCCAGAGCCAGACACCTCCCCTCCCCATTCTAACCCAATTCCCCTCCCCCACTAACCTTATGCCCAGGTGCTGGAGCCGCCACTGGTGCCGCCGCTGCACACGGAGCCCTTGCTGCTGCTGCTGCTGCCTGTGCTCAGCAGCCGACTGCTAGCACGTGCAGGCTGGTCCACTGTGTGTGACCCAGTGGGCACATGTAGGATATGACGCAGTGCGCTGGGAGCCGGGAGTGGAATGGCACGGGCCGTGAGTGCTCATGTAGCTCACAGCGGCCTGGCTGTGGGAGCGGCTGAGCTGAGCAGTTCCGGGTTCCGTCCCAGTTCCGTTCGGAGCTGCAATTTTTTCCTTTGCGAGTCACATGCATCTTGCAAGCTGCAGGTTGCGCACCCCTGCCTTAGATCTTTGCAGCCTTTTCATTAAAGAAATTCACTGTCCGCTTTCCTCCCTGGCGAGGGCCACAGTGAGTTTCTTTGCACCTCCTGATACACCTGACCAATACTTTGATCTTAACATACATCTCCACTGCACAGCTATTGCAGAATAAGCTATTCCAGAAAAGTTGTTCCTAAATAGCTTATTTCAAAATAGCACGTGTACATTGCAGGTGTAGTCCCCTTACTAAAGGGGCCTCTGTTTTATTCTGAAAACACCCTGTGTGCTACAATCCAGACCACAATTCCCATGAGCCCTTGGGAAAAAAAACAGGAAGGAAGGACTCTGGTGGGAGAGAGGGGTGCTCTCTCCGGGTATGTCTACACTACCACCCTAGTTTGATCTAGGGTGGTAGTGTAGACATACCCTCCATGTGCTTGAAGGAAGAGGCGTCGCAGTCTGGGACTCTGCCTTGGAGTTTGGAACCAAAGGGGGAGCCAGGCTGCTTCCAAGGACATTGACCCAGTGCAGGGGCTGTTGGATGCAGCTACTAGATGCCTGTTGGAACTGGGAGTTAGCCGGCTGCTTCCTAGAGGCCCAGCATGAGGCAGTAAGTTTGGGCCTTGTTGGAAAAGTGCTGCCTGGGACAGAGCTGCTGTTTAGCCTGGACCAAATCCTCACTACGGCTGTAACATCAGCGCCAATGCAAGCAAGCGTCTGGGACTGAGTCTAGGGGTGTGCACACTCTGGGGTGGGGTCACTGTTGTCCAGCTATATAAGCTTCAATTATTGTTATGTGTTTTGTTAATGCTATTCCTTGCTAATCTGTTAATCCCTGTTTATTTAAGTTAAGTAAAGATTGATTATTTTAAAGTGTTCCCTTAGATGTCTATGATTTGTAGTTGTTCTGGAATTAGATCCAGCTTTATGTGGGAATGAGGATATTCCTGGAGGCTCACAAGGCACCAGTGTGTGTTCAAGGCCAGCCAGGTGGAGGCACCGCTACTTTACATTCATTGCCAGCAAGGGACTGCAGCAAGGGGGTGGACAGGGCTTTTCCCCAACTAAACCCCATCACCACTGGGGTGCTCAGGATCTTTTTTGGGTTAAAACACCAGGCGCCCAGGCACACCTGTGAGTGTGACCTGCTCCCCAGTAACCCGGGGAGGAAAAAGGGGGTTACACAGGGAAGCCTCAAAATTAGTCTGAGGCAAGATTCTCTAATGTAGATGGGCCAGTGTTTAGAAACACCTGAGAAATAGGTGTTCGAGTTCAAATCAGTGATCCCCATCAGGCAGAGTTGGGAAATGAAACCCAAATCAACAGGATAATGATTAGCGGGAACATGTCCTCCTTCAGCGGCTTTGTGAACAGAACCCAAGTCCCACAGTGACCCTATCCTGAAAAAAATAACTTCCTGCTGAGGCTACTCACTTAATTCACTTCATGATCATGAAGAGTTTTGAGCTGAACAAAACCAGACAGTGATTCCTGAATGACTCAGGACACTCCGCCTCAAAAAGCTAAAGTTTTATTACTGTGAACACACTAATTGTCAACATCACAGGCAAAAATATTGAAAGCAAAGAGCCATAAAATCAACCTCTAATACGTTCCCATTCCACATTTTTCTTTCTTTGACTGATGGCAGATATCTCTTGTGTTCAATAGAAATCTTTTTTGGGTGTGTATCAGGTTGTGTGTGTAGGTCTAAATCAACAAGTGCGTTGAAGAGGATAGATAGATAGATAGATAGATAGATAGATAGATAGATAGATAGATAGATAGATAGATAGATAGATAGAGGGGGTGTGTGGGGATAGATAGATAGATAGATAGATAGATAGATAGATAGATAGATAGATAGATAGATAGATAGATAGATAGGGGTGTGTGTGGGGATAGATAGATAGATAGATAGATAGATAGATAGATAGATAGATAGATAGATAGATAGATAGATAGATAGATAGATAGATAGAGGGGGTGTGGGGGGATAGATAGATAGATAGATAGATAGATAGATAGATAGATAGATAGATAGATAGATAGATAGATAGATGCTAAGTACTGTGCAAAGCAGCTACCATGGATACATTGCATTTGAATGCCATGTTATTGAAACCCTGCTCAATTGATGTCCATGGGGGTTTTGCCATTAATTTCAGCAGTGTTGGGCTCATACACAATGATTACGACCCTGGAGAAATCTGGATTCTCTCTCTCTCCCAATGAATAATGGGTGAGCAACTCCATTATTCATTGCCACAGGAAATGACCAAAACAAAAATCAGTCTCCTGCATTCCCGTCAATCTGCTCCGTGTATTCAACTGACAGCTAACTCTTGTATTCTCTAAATCGCTGTGAAATCCATGCATTTACTGATTGCTTTTCTTAGGGCCTTTTTGACCTCTGTGTTTCTCAGGCTGTAGACGAGGGGGTTGACCAGAGGTGTCAGGACTGTGTAGAAGAGAGAGAACACTTTGTTCAGGTCTCGGAGTAGCATTGTTTTGGGCAGAAGATAAACAACGATCAGGGTCCCATAGAAAACGGTCACCACAGTGAGGTGGGAGGAGCAGGTGGAAAAGGCCTTTTGCCTCCCCGTGCTGGAAGGGATTCTCAGGATGGTGCTGATGATACACACGTAGGACGTTACAGTGAGTAGAAATGGAGGCAGGGAGCAAACAGCTGACAGGAAAGCCACCCAAAATTCTATCAGGCGGGTGTCGCTGCAGGAGAGTTTTACCATGGGGGCGAAATCACAGAAGAAGTGGTCAATGTTCCCGGAGCTACAGAAAGTCAATTGTGACATTAAAGAGGTGGTCATGCTAATAGCCAAAAAGCCATTGATCCAAGACCCGGCCACCAGCTGGGTGCAGAATCGTCCGTTCATGCGGGCTGCGTAGTGCAGGGATTGGCATATCGCTAAGTACCGATCGTAGGACATCACAGATAAGAGAAAACACTCCGTAGTGACAAGGGCTCCAAAACTGTAAAATTGCACCATGCAGCCTCTGAAGGAGATGCTTCTGTCCCCCGTCAGGAGCCCGGCCAGCAGCCGGGGCAGGATGGTCGAGCTGTAGCAGATCTCCAGGCAGGACAGGTTCCCCAGGAAGTAGTACATAGGGGTGTGAAGGCGCCGATCGATTACAACCAGCACTATGATGAGGGTGTTCCCAGCCATGGTCACAATGTAGATCACTGAGAAGAGCAGGAAGAGAAGAATTTTCAGTTCCGACAGACTCCCGAATCCCAGGAGAATGAATTGTATGGCTGTTGTATTGCTCCAGTCGGCATCCATGGGTAGGAACTAGACAAGACCCAACATACCCTGGAAGAGAACATGGAAAACTTATGGAAAGATTAATACATCTGTGATGGGGGGCGGTCACAGATGACCCTTTAGGGGGTGCTTCTTGGAGAGCTGGCAAACCAGTGGATACTCGCACCTTGGCTCTCTGGGGCTTCTCACCACCCGGTCCTGCTGGGCCAGATCTCCAGGTCTCCCCCAGCCACGGCACAGAGTGGAGATCACCTCCCCCTTCCCCGAAGAGCAACACAGACCATTATCCACATTGGGCTTTTCCTGATGATTGCTAGATGAAGGGTCAGATGGGAAAGGCAACCTAAACTGGTAATTGACAGACAACTCAATTTCTATGACAGATTATTGATCTTTTTGACCAGCAGCTTAAAGAAACAGTCATTCTATATAAACACAGAACTGATGACATGTAATATCGGGTGAGGCATTTATATGCTACGGGAATACAGTTTATAGCAGTGCAAAGAACTCCCTGGATGCTGTGTGCAATGCACAACAACTATCTTTTATTTTGTGTTTGTGTTCGCTTTTAGAAAGAAGTTGGTCAGCTTTATGGATCCGCAAGAATCGGTCGTGTTTTAGAACATTAAAATATTGGAAAAGCCCACCCCTTATGTTTCTGGCAAGGGCATTCTGTCTGGCCACACCCCGTACAGCACGGATCTGCAGAATGCACTCCCTGCTCACCAAACCATTATGTAAGAGGACCAAGCAACGACACAGCAAACCAGAGTGGCCAGTGTCACATGACTGCGAATTCAGAAACAAACCCAGGATCAAAGGGAGAGGTTTGAAAAGGGTCGTAAGTCAAGGCCTAGGAGAGTGGCTAAGGAATTGGGTGGGTTGGGAGAAAGCTGTTCTGAGCACCTACCTCTGAAGTTGCTACAGCTTTGGTTAAATCAGTGATTGGGTCTCATCTAACCATTCCGACAGTTCCAAAATACGCCTCTTCCCAAACCTGCCTACAGGAGCAGAATGCTCAGTGATGAGGTGAGAAAAAGCTTAGCCCACACAGCAAAAATAGCCTTAGCATCTCCACAACCCAGTGAGGCAGATGCCCACTGGAAATGCAAAGTACAGCGGTAGTGTAAAATCAGCCTCACTCTCTTGTCCATCGGCAATTCTGTGATGCGGCAGGAAGGTTGATTCACCTCTAACATGGGGCTATTTCAAGCTGGAATCCTTGGATGGGACCACTTTGTTCGGCATTTTCTGGGCCCAGAATCAGGTTCAACTGTCCATCTTCTAACACAGCCTCCCCATGTGTTGAATGTCTTTCAACAAGAAGCTTGTAGTCTGGAGGGCTCACTTCAACTGCCTGTGTGGAGCACACGGTGCCGTGTATAAAAGTGGCTGTCTCTGGTGTCTCGTTATTTATCCTTCACGCAAAAAGGTGAAATCTCCCAGGACATCTCCACAGATGGAGTTTTGAATTAATGTGCAGGAAACCAGAGTCATAGTCAAGAGAATCAGATTCTTAATCCCTAGAGGGATAACTGGTGAGTGTAGAACGTCTAGCCTCAAAGGGAAAGAAAACTCTTCTGCTTACCATCTTTATTGAATGTTCTCCAAACTATGTGAATTCATGTTGCCCAGATGTTCCTCTTATCCTTCCAGAATGAGGAAAGTCATTAAACTTAAACGTCTGAAGGGCACAAAGAGTAAAGGACACTTGAGTTGTGACAACACAGATGTAACACCGATTGCTGGAGATTACAATAGCCATCACACCTGACAGAGGAGTGTTTGTCTGTGTCTGCAAAAACAATGAGAAGTCCTGTGTTGCCTTGGAGACTAACAGATTGATTTAGGCATCAGCTTTCGTGGGCAAAACCCCACGTCGTCCACTGCATCAGATGAGTGTGTAGGGATTGCACCTCCAAAGGAAATGGTGGATTTCTTGATGTCTCCAAATGAAGACTGGACAATGCTTTAGTCAAAGAGATTCAGTGGAAAAGCAACCAGTGACTTTCTCCAGTTGTCTGGTAGCACTTTATAGACAAACAAAACATGTAGATAGTCTCATGAGCTTCCATGGGCACAGCCCACTTCTTCAGATGACCGGAAAAGTCAGGGACATAGAGTTTGCTGGTGTTGCCTTGTGTATAATTCACAACTGACTATAATGCTCATTCTGTAGAGTTGGGATGATTTACATCAGTGGTCCCCAACCATTTGAGGCTACCGGGCGCCAGGGGGCATGGCTGTTTGCCTGCCAGGCGCCAGAGGGTGGGGACACTTGTGCACCCGGGGGTGGCCCCCCTCATAACCGCATACCTGGGGGCAGAGCCCCCCCATGCGCCGCGTGCCCGGGGCCAGTGCCCCCCCCTTGCGCTGCGCGCCCAGAGCATGGGTGGCCAATTCATGCCTCTCCCGGGGCCGGCGCTCACTGTGTGCCATGCACGCGCCACGTGCCCGGGACCAGGCCAGCTCCGAGCACTTGGCAGGCACACACAAATGCCCCCGCGGGCACCATGGCACTTGAAGGCACCGTGTTGGGGACCACTGATTTACATGTTGGAGGCTTGGTCAGACCAGGGGTGGTTGGTCTCCCAGCAAAGTAATGTAAAAGACACCCCATTTTCAAGAATTGAGGGGACACAGCTATCCATCTGTCCAGATTATACCATGGGGGATGCCACACCATCCTAGAACCTAGACCAGGGGTGGGCAAATTCCAGCTCCCAGTCCAGATCCAGCCCACAGGGTTAATCCCTGCCGGGCCCGCACCTCCATGTTTACCTTCACCTCCGCATGTATTGGAGGATCGCATTATGGTTGGCCAAAAATAGCCATTCGCTCATTCCAGTTAGCATCCTGGCTGAGAACAGTGATTTATGGCTAACCAGAACTGCGATCCTATGATACCTGCTGAGCCACAAGTAAATGTGACCCTGTGGGCTGTGTTTTTTTTATTGCCCACCTCCGACCAACACTTAATTAACAAGATACTCTCATGTCTCATGTTCAATAAAGGCAAATGCAAAGTGCTCCACTTCGGAAGGAACAAGCCGTTTTACACACACAGAATGGGAAGTGACTGTCTAGGAAGGAATCCTGCAGAAAGGGACCTAAGAGTCAGCTTGGGTCTGCAGCTGAGATTGGCACCGCTATGTTGCACAATGAACACTTGATCAAATTGCTTTACTTTGTGACAACTATGGTAGGTGGTGGGATATGTCATTCAAACATTTTGGGGTGTTTTTTATGGAAAACTTACCATGTGGCCTCAAAATGTTAACCCAGACCCTTGTGTCCTTGTAGGAACACTCCTCACCCACTGTAAACCTGGCCTGTCTCTCTAGGCGTTCATCGACTGGTGTGTTGACTGAGGGAGCTCTGATGCTTACTTTGATTCCGCTGACCTGTTAGAACCTCCGCTTTAGCACGTCCTGTAAACGACTTCCTGGACAAACATCTTGTCATAACAATGGCGGCCCAGTGGGCTAATGTCTCTTGGGAGAGGCCTCATATGCCACCCGTTGGTGAACTCATATGCCTAAAACCAACGCAGAGGATCCCTGTTAACAGCCATCTCAGGCCCTGGGGCAAAGTGTGTGTGGGGGGGTGGCTCCATGCACAGGAAAGGGCGGGTCCTCAGGTGGATGGATGAAGCCTCGGGAGGTAGGGGAGGAGCCTCAGGTGGACGGCTGGGGTCTCAGGTAGATGGGTAGGGCCTCAGGAGGAAGGGGTAGACCCTCAGGTGGATGGGTGGGAAATCAGGAGGAAGGGGCGGGTCCTCAGGTGGATGGGTGGGAAATCAGGAGGAAGGGGTAGGGCCTCAGGTGGATGGGCGGGGCCTCCAGTGGAAGTGGCGGAGAGGAGGGCAATCAGCCATTAGCATCTCCCAGATCATAGAATCATAGAATCATAGAACTGGAAGAGACCACAGAAGGTCATCAAGTCCAGCCCCCTGCTCTAGGCAGGACCAATTCCAACTAAATCAGCCCAGCCAGGGCTTTGTCAAGCCGAGACTTAAACACCTCTAGGGATGGAGACTCCACTACTTCCCTAGGTAACCCATCCCAGTGCTTCACCACCCTCCTAATGAAATAGTTTTTCCTAATATCCAACCTAGACCTCTCCCACCACAACTTGAGACCATTGCTCCTTGTTCTGCCATCTGTCACTACTGAGAACAGCCGCTCTCCATCCTCTTTGGAACCTCCGTTCAGGAAGTTGAAGGCTGTTATCAAATCCCCCCTCACTCTTCCCTTCTGCAGACTAAACAGACTCAAATCCCCCAGGTCCTTTTCTGCAGAACTACTACTTAACCGGTTGGTCCCCAGCTTGTAACTATGCTTGGTATTCTTCTGTCCCAAGTGCAGGACTCTACACTTGTCCTTGTTGAACCTCATCAGATTTCTTGTGGCCCAATCCTCCAATTTGTCTAAGTCACTCTGGACCCTATCTCTGCCCTTAAGTGTATCTACCTCTCCCCCCAGCTTAGTGTCATCCGCAAACTTGCTGAGGGTGCAATCCATCCCCTCATCCAGGTCATTAATAAAGATATTGAACAAAACCGGTCCTAGAACCGAACCTTGGGGCACGCCGCTAGAAACCGACCGCCATCCTGACATCGAGCCGTTGATCACTACCCGCTGGGCCCGGCCTTCTAGCCATCTTTCTATCCATCTTACCGTCCATTATCCAATCCACAATCCCTTAACTTGCTGGCAAGAATATTGTGGGAGACCGTATCAAAAGCCTTGGTAAAGTCAAGGTGTATCACATCCACTGACTTCCCCATGTCCACAGAGCCAGTTACCTCACATCATGCCCCACCCCAAGCCCTCACCACCTCATGGAGCAGTGGAACAGCGCTCCAGTGGCAATACTAAGGTGCTCAGGGCTCCATCCACCGCAGCTGCCACAGTACAGGAGCTCTGGGTCCCTTTGAATATCCAGGCCTGGGGGAACTGCCCCTTTAATGTCCCCATCAGTGTCTGTGATCCCTGATTAAGGCTATAGACCCCCTGAGCCCTTTAACAGATCACACCACAAGCAGCTCCTTCAATATCACCCGAAAGGGGCAGCGTGTGTCGTGCACGAGCTGAGATGGATCCTGGTTGACCGGTGCAAGTTTGGGGCAGATCCGTGGCATAGGTGGTATTAAAAAAATCCTTTGAAGAGCAACTTGTTTTTGCAAATGCTGCCTCCAAACCCCCGGTTCAGATTTGGAACACGAATGTTACCTACCTGCCCCAGGAGGTAGGGCACATTTTTAAGCCCTTGGAATACAGGAAGCTT
Source organism: Pelodiscus sinensis (assembly GCF_049634645.1). Lineage (NCBI taxonomy): Eukaryota > Metazoa > Chordata > Testudines > Trionychidae > Pelodiscus > Pelodiscus sinensis. The sequence goes on along the minus strand of NC_134740.1, from coordinate 10,834,485 downwards.
GGCTGGGCAGGATTCATTTAAAATAATGTGGTGGATAATTCTGATGTTCATTGTTAAGCAAATGTGAATGTTGTTTTCTAGCAGAAGATTTACCCGGCGTTGCTCAAGTCCCTACATCGAATACGTTTTGTTTCTCTTCATTTAAATCATTGCTCTGGGGTGGGGCTGGAGAGGAGAGGTTCGAGAATCAGGCTGCCCTGGGGAGAAAGGACTACCCCGGCCTGCTCTCAGCCCAGCAGCTTGGGGTCAGGTGAGAAGAGCCTCTCCATGGCTGCAGTGGGCACAGCCGGGGGAAGGATGTCTGTCCTCTGGCTGGGGGACAGACAGACACAAAGGCAGACAAAACTCTCCAAATATATTGTAGATAGCTGTCCTTTACTGCACCTCTGCCCCTGCTAGCCCAATGGGATTATACTTGCCCCGGTCCCTATCTCTGGCCTCTTGCTGCCCTCTTGTGTCCATTCTGCAGTACAACTGTCCCTACTGCCGGACCCTTCCCATTCGCATTTGTTGGTCCTGGCTCTTACCGTTTAGAAGGAGTTCTTGAACCATCGGACTCACAGACAGACAGACACATAGAGAGACACTCACATTCCAAAATCATATAGTAAGGTTTTATTATGGTCACAATAGTGCAAAGTTATGAGCAAGTCAGATAATGGGGTGGAGATTAGACAATCATTGACCAATGACAGCCGAGCTTGGGATTGTATAACCGTTATGCCACAAACGGCCCTTTCACGTGTCAAACTACACACCGTAAACTTCTTAAAAACAAACTGCAACCCGCTCCCAGGCCTCATGTTTGTGGGTTTGGGCGTGAATGGGGAAATCAGTATTTACCGACATCAATAAAAATCAAATCCTTCCAACCCTAACTGTAGCATAGTTTGCTATCACAACAACATTAGCTAATTATGGGGGGGAGGGATGAATCAAACGAATACAGAACCTGATGGCATTCTGGGGAAATAAGATGCAGCTGCCAGGGACTATCCCAGACTAGGCAGTGTTCCCCATAGTTGTGCTTATCTTGACCTTGACCTAACAGGACAGGGAGTGCCCTCAGTTTCCACTGAGTGTATGGAGAGCTCTGGGTGGTCTGTATTGCATAAGAACCAATCCTTGGGATGCATGGACACCATGGGCTATGTCTACACTGGCACCCTTTTCCGGAAATGCTTAAAACGGAACAGTTTTCCGTTATAAGTATTTTTGGAAAAAGCGTGTCTACAGTGTCAGGATGCTTTCCGGAAAAGCGTCCGTAGCCAATCTAGACGCGCTTTTCCGCAAAAAAGCCCCGATTGTCATTTTCGCGATTGGGCTTTTTTGCGGAAAACACTACTGTGCTGTCTACACTGGCCCTTTTCCAAAACAGTTTTCCGGAAAAAGGACTTTTGCCCGAACGGGAGCAGCATAGTATTTCCGGAAAAATGGCTGATTTCTTACAGTAGATCGTCACTGCTTTTCCAGAAATTCAAGGGGCCAGTGTAGACAGCTGGCAAGTTATTCCAGAAAAGCGGCTGATTTTCCGGAATAAGTGGCCAGTGTAGACACAGCCCATGTGCTTTCTCTACCGTATAATCGTGAGATCCGATTGCAGAGCGATGCCGTTTGGATATCGGCAAAGTACGGATCTCTGCAGCGGGAAGGACTCAAGGCAGCTAGTCACACAAGGTCTCCAGAACCTCCATTGGACAAATGGGGAAACTTAGGTCCAGAGAAATGAAGTCAACCTTCCCTGGATCCTAGTGAAAAAAACATGGAAGAGAAGCTACGTCTCTCCATGCCATTATCACAGTTCTCACATATTTTCCTTCCTATCCCAGCTATCTACTCCATTTCTTACACTGCTATTGGGCACCGGGAGGTGAGTTTCATCTCACAGTGCCTATGCACATTGAAGAAGACAGACCCTAGGAAATATTGAGCATCTGTGGCAATCCATGCAAAAGCCCAGCACAGAAGACTATGTATCCCCATGGAATTACATAGTGTAAAATGATGGAGACTCATGAGATGAAAGTTCTCTGCCTCACTGACAAGTGTTTTAAAGCAGTGATACATATCCAATACATCAAACCACAAAGACCCGCAGCACCAAGCCCAGCCAACAGAAATATCAGCCCCAATATTGAGTGTAAGCTATGGTGGCCACTGAACATAAGAACTTAAGAACGGCCAGACTGGGTCATACCCAAGGTCCACCTAGTGTCCTGTCTGCCAACAGTGGCCAACACCAGGTGCCCCAGAGGGAGTGAACAGAACAGAGAATCATCAAGCAATTCCACCCATTGCCAGCTTGTGACAAACAGAGGCTAGGGACACCTTTCCTGCCCATCTGGCTAGTGGCCATTGATGGACCTAACCTCCATGAATTTATCTAGCTCTTTTTCCAACCCTGGCCTTCACAACATCACTGCTTGCCCACAAAGCCAGAGAGCCTGCGAGGCATTACAACACATCAACTTATTCCCATTTCAGATGCCCTGAACAAAAAATTACCACAGGAAGGTCTGAATCCTTTTGACAACAGAGAATTTAGGGGCAACTTTTCCCCAGGCCGCTTTGACCTCTCTGTTCCTCAGGCTGTAGACGAGGGGGTTGACCAGGGGAGTCAGGACTGTGTAGAAGATGGAGAACACTTTGTTCAGGTCTCGCAGGGTGTCCGTTTTGGGGAGCAGGTAGACAATCATTATGGCCCCATAGAAAACTGACACCACGATGAGGTGGGAGGAGCAGGTGGAAAAGGCCTTTCTCTTCCCCGTGGTGGACGGGATCCTCAGGATGGTGGTGATGATGCAGACGTATGTTGCCAGCGTTATGAGAAAGGGCGGGAGGGTGCACACAGCAGCTAGGGCGGTCGTGACCAGCTCCATCATGCGCGTGTCATCGCAGGTGAGTTTTATGATGGGGAGGAAGTCGCAGAAGAAATGGTCAATTTCATTGGGGCCGCAAAAATCTAACCGTTGCATTAAAAATATAGTAATGTCAATAGCCAGAGAACTACTTAGCCACGTGGCAACGGAGAGCTGAAGGCAAGACCTGCCATTCATAAGGGTGGCATAGCGCAGCGGTTTGCAGATCGCTAAGTACCGGTCATAAGACATGGCTGCCAGAAGATAACACTCTGCAGCTGCCAGGAAACCAAAGAAATAATATTGCGTGAGGCATCCAGGGATGGAGATGGTCCTGTCCCTGGTCAGGAGACCAGCCAGCAGCCGGGGCAGGATGGTGGAGCTATAGCAAATCTCCAAGCAGGACAAGTTCCCCAGGAAGAAGTACATGGGGGTGTGAAGGTGCCGATCAACCACCACTAGCGCAATGATGAGGAGGTTCCCGGCCACAGTCACAACGTAGATGAAAAGAAACAGCAAGAAGAGAAAAAATCTCAGCTCAGGGAGATTCCCAAATCCCAGCAGGATGAACTCTGTGACCACTGTTTGATTCCCCGACTCTGGGTTGGCCATGAGATGCAACTAGGGGAAAGAAAACAAAGTCCGCAAGAGAATGCGGAGATGATACATTTTTTCATCAAGCATTAGCGTCGGTCACAATTTAGCCCCGTAAATATTCCACAAGGCCCCTCATCCTGTAGGTTCAGTGAAGAACCAAGACATTGGAGGCAAATTTTCTGGTATCTCACCCCCTCCTTGGATCTTTGAGCTTCCACCATCACCCGAATTCCTTCCGTGATGGGGTAAATGATGTAGAGTCATCCAAAAGGAAACTACATGGGGGCGGTGGGATGCATAAGGTGACATTTGCCTCCCTGTCTTGCATGATCTCTTTTTAACGCAGTTGCATTTGAAAGATTGGCTTACCTTACGGGCGGCATAGAAGAAGCAGGTGTGTTTCAGAGAGCAGGTTCTTGACTCTGTCGTTGCTCTTTTATCTACACACCCTGTTTTAGTTGTCACAAGTTAGTGGGTATGTGTAGCTACACACCACAGTGAAAAGCAGTAATGATACCTGCATAGTCCTGGCTCGACATCCCTAGTTGTGCTGAGACTTTTCAACAGCTTCACCATGTACCTCTCACCAGAAAACGGACGACTCTCCTGAGTCAATATGTATCCTGCAGACTCCACAAGCGAATGATCCCTTGAGACTCCACTAATGAGCATTTTAAATTAGAGGAAAGGAATAATCAATCCAATGTTTTGTTCCTTTGTGAGCGTGGGCCACAGGTGAATAGAATTGTACTTTGGGCCAAAACGGGGATGGAGTAGAGCAGGAGAAAGCTTCAGGACTCAAACAACTTTATTATTAGAAGTCCTAGACATGGACTGGGACTCTCCATACTAGAGGCTGAGCAAACACAAAACAAAAAGATGGTCCCTGGTACGGGTCACACTCACTTTGGCCTGATGACATTCTTGTATTGACTCATTAAAAATCTGCCCTGCCAAAGACAGCGAGACTTGCAATTATCCTGTAATCCCCTGGTCAGCGCACCCATGTAGAGAGTGGGGACACCATGCTCCAACACTACATCTAGATTGGCATGATTTTCCGGAAATGCTTTTAACAGAAAAGTTTTCCGTTAAAAGCATTTTTGGAACAGAGCGTCTAGATTGGCACGAATGCAAGACAATGTAGCACTTTAAAGACTAACAAGATGGTTTATTAGGTGATGAGCTTTCGTGGGCCAGACCCACTTCCTCAGATCAAATAGTGGAAGAAAGTAGTCACAACCATATATACCAAAGGATACAATTAAAAAAATGAACAAATATGAAAAGGACAAATCACATTGCAGAACAGAAGGGGGATGCGGGGGGGGGGGGGGAGGAAGAGGAAGGAAGGTAAGTGTCTGTGAATTGCTGATATTAAAGGTAGGGAGAGTGGGATGTTTGTGAGTTAATGGTATTACAGGTGATAATTGGGGAAACTGTCTTGGTAATGGGTGAGATAGTTCAAATTCTTGTTAAGTCCTTGTTGGCAAGTGTCGAATTTTAACATGAATGACAGTTCAGAGGATTCCCTTTCAAGTGCAGATGTAAAAGGTCTTTGTAGCAGAATGCAGGTGGCTAAGTCATTTAGAGAGTGTCCTTTCTGGTTAAAGTGGCAAGAAACTGTTTTCTCTTTGTGATCTTGTCTGATATCTGTTTTGTGGGCATTAATCCTTTGGCGAAGTGTCTGAGATGTTTGTCCAATGTACATAGCAGACGGACACTGAAGACATTCAAATCTGCACTTGAAAGGGAATCCTCTGAACTGGCATTCATGCTAAAATTCGACACTCTCCGCACCGGACTTAACAAAGACCCCAGCTATCTTACCCATTACAAAGATAGCTTCCCCAATTATCACCTCTAATACTATTAACTCACAGACATTTCCCCTTCCCCACCTCTAATATCATTAACTCACTGGCATTCACCTTCCTTCCCCCCCCCCCCCCCCTACATCTCCCTTCTGTTCTGTAATGTGATTTGTCCTTTTCATGTGTGTTCATTTTTTTTAAATTGTATCCTTTGGTATATATGGTTGTGACTATTTTCTTCCATTATTTGATCTGAGGAAGTGGGTCTGGCCCACGAAAGCTCATCATCTAATAAACCATCTTGTTAGTCTTTAAAGTGCTACATAGTCCTGTATTTTGTTTCAGCTACACCAGACTAACACGGCTACATCTCTATCACTATTCTACATTGAATGAGATGACACTAGAGTTAACATTTAATCAATCCTTATGAAATTAATTCCATCGAGATTCAGAATCTGCCCTTTCTCTTCTGGCTTCTTGCTGAATTTTTAAGGCTACATATAATCTCCCAAGCTAAGGGCCAAGAGTAACGTTCTCTCATCTTTTCCATCCATGTACGGAATTTTTCCATCCCTGTGCAGAATAAAATTATTATGTGCACCGAGGCATGTGTCAATGTGCACCAGCAACAGAAACACAAAATCTAGCTTTGAGCACTCCACTGATCAGGTGCAAAGCTTTTGATGTTTCTCCTGACTGACCACACAGGCACTCAGCTTACAGGGAACACAGGACAAGAGTCTCACCTTGAGAAGAGTTCATAGACCATCCTCTCTTAGAATAGGCATGCCTCATAGGCAAGTCCATTCCTCAAATAGCCAGGCGGTGGTCTAACTGGCCACACCAGTTCTTTTTTTTTGGTGTCCTATCCCATACAGTAACATACTGGAGTGTAATGAAGCTGCTTTTCATATCAAGAAATAACCAGAATCATGATATGTCTTTAGAGTCAAAATCATCACATGAATCAACTAAATCCATGGACTAAGAGTAGGCACCTCACATCTGTAGTCACCCATCTTCTGTTGAAATTAGTTTAATTCATCTATACTCCTAATCATTTTTGTGGTCCTTTTCTGAACCTTTTCAAATGCCAATATATTGGCAATGCCCTTCTTTCCAAGGACAATAAGATATTCTCTGTCTTATTCGCTATCACTTTTTTAATGATTCCTAACATTCTGTTTGCTTTTTTGGCTGCGATGGCAGAATGAGTGGATGTTTTCAGAAAACTCTCCACAGTGACACCAAGAACTCTCTCTTGAGTAGTTGTAGCTAAATTAGTCCCCATCACAGTGTATGTAGAGTCGGGATTCATTTCCCCATGTGTATTACTTTATATTTATCATCATTATATTTCATTTGCCGCTTTGTTGCCCAATCACTCAGTTCGGTGAGATCTTTTTGAAGCTGTTCACAGTCTGCTTTGGTCTTAACTATCTTGAGTTCACTTTTTTTGTTTTTATTTATTTATTCATGTTTATATTTGGCCTTCACCTGTTTAAACCTTTCTCCCACTTGGTTCATTTGATGGCTCCAAAGATTTGTCGCTAACAATGCCCATTGGGACTGGAACAATGCAACCTCAATAATTGTGTGTCCTGTAAAGTCAAATGAACCGACACAGAAACTATTTTAGATCTTGGTAAAATGCCACCTTGGAGTTTTGGCAAATGCCTGTCACACTTGTCTCTCTGAGTCATTGGACAGAGTAAACAATCCTTCTCCCACCTACTTAAATATGAAAAACATAAGGAAACTGAGGCACATACGCCATTCAACAAATCATTATGAAAAAATCCCACTTTGTCACATCTGATAGAAACAAAGAATCATAGAGCTGGAAGAGACCTCAGGAGTCATCAAGTCCAGCCCCCTGCCCAAAGCAGGACCAATCCCAACTCAGTCATCCCAGCCAGGGCTTTGTCAACATGAGACTTAAAAACCTCTAGGGCTGGAGATTCCAATGCCTCCCTAGATAAACCATTCCAGTACTTCACTACCCTCCAGGTAAAATAGTTTTTCCGAATATCCAACCTAGACCTCTCCCATTGTAACTTGAGACCATTGCTCCTCGTTCTGCCATCCATTACTACTGAGAACAGCTTTTCTCCATCCTCTTTCGAACCCCCCCTTCAGGGAGTTGAAGGCTCCTCTCAAACCCCCCTCACTCTTCTCTTCTGCAGACTAAACAAACCCAAATCCCTCAGCCTCTCCTCATAGGTCATGTGCTCCAGCCCCTGAATCATTTTGGTCGCCCTCTGCTGAACCCTCTCCAATGAGTCATAAGAACGGCCGTACTGGGTCAGACCAAAGGTCCATCTAGCCCAGTATCCTGTCTGCTGACAGTGGCCAGCACCAGGTGTCCCAGAGAGGGTGGACCGAAGACAATGATCAAGCGATTTGTCTCCTGCCATCCATCTCCAGCCTCTGACAAACAGAGGCCAAGGACACCATTTTATCCCCTGGCTAATAGTCTTTTAGGGTATGTCTACACTACAGCGCTAATTCGAATTAGCGCAGCTAGACTTAAAAACTAGTTCGAATTAGCATTTTGCTAATTGAACTAGCATGTCCACACAGAGTGGACCCTGAACCGGGGTTAAGGATGGCTGGAAGCAGTGCCGGCAGGGCATCAGAAGAGGACTTAGAGCGTGGAGATGCTGTCTCAGGCTAGACGAGGGCTGCGCTTAAAGGGTCCCAACCGCCACCCCAGACAGACAGTTCTCAGGGGTTCCCCGCTTGCAAAGCAGTCCTGGCTTGGAGTGCCCTGAGTGCCCACACTGGGCACATCACACCACTCGGCCATCAGCCCGGCTGCACTTGCCGCAGGCTGCCATCTGGGGAGAGGGGGCAATTGGGGGGCTGCAGGAGAGCTTCCTCCCCGAGAAGCCCTCAGAGCCAGCCCAGTCCTCCCCATCTGGGGTGTGTACCCCATTCCTCCCTCACCTCCTTCTACTTACCCCTCCCTAGCCCCCCTTCCTGATGTACAAAATAAAGAAAACATGTGTTCAAAAATAGAATCTTTCTTTATTGAACAAAACTGGGGGAGACTGGGAAAAAGAGGTGGGAGAGGGGAAGAGAGAGGCTGGGAGAGGGGAGGGCAACTAAAATGATCAGGGGTTTGGAACAGGTCCCATATGAAGAGAGGCTAAAGAGACTGGGACTTTTCAGCTTAGAGAAGGGGAGACGGAGGGGGGATATGATAGAGGTCTATAAAAGCAGGAGTGGTGTGGAGAGGGTGCATAAAGAAAAGTTCTCCATTAGTTCCCATAATAGAAGGACTAGAGGACACCAAAGGAAAGGAATGGGTAGCAGGCTTCAAACCAGTAACAGAAAGTTCTTCTTCACAAAGCAAAGAGTCAGCCTGTGGAACTCCTTGCTGCAGGAGGCTGTGAAGGCTAGAACTAGAACAGAGTTTAAAGGGAAGTGAGATCAAGTCATGGAGGTTGGGTCCATGGAGTGGTATTAGCCAGGGGGTAGGAGTGGTGTCCCTGCCCAAAGTTTGTGGAAGCCTGGAGATGGATGGCATGAGACAAATGGCTTGGTCACTGTCTTTGGTCCATCCCCTCCAGGGTACCTAGGGTTGGCTGCTGTCAGCAGACAGGCTACTGGACTAGATGGACCTTTGGTCTGACCCAGGACGGCCATTCTAAGCTCAGGGCTCAGGGTCGGGGGTCTCAGTGGACCACCCTGATTTTTATGCACACCTGCTCCTGGGTGGCCAGGCTGGCAGCTCTCCTGCCCTAGACGGCCACTTTCCTGTGCCTAGTGCGGAGTTCGTGGACGAGGTCCACGATGTCTGCACTAGACCAGGCGGGTGCCCGCCTCTTGCGGTCCTGGCCAGGCTCCCGAGAGCTGCCAGCCTGGTCTCGGGAAGCGGCGGATGGCTGGGGGGCATCGTGTGGCTGGCTCTTGGCGTGCCAGGTGTAGGGTCTGCTGGCTGAGTGCTGGCAGGCTTGCACCTGGCACGGGAACCGTAGCCAGCCCGTGCCCCTTTAAGGGGTCCGGGGCCGGGAGGGGGGCAGAAGAGTTTCCCTGGTGGTGCCCAGAGTGGCCACCAGGGAAAGCTGGGGAGGGCTAGCCTCCCACTAGTTCAAATTAAGGGGCTACACAGCCCTTAATTCGAACTAGTAAGTTCGAACTAGGCTTAGTCCTTGTGCAATGAGGTTTACCTAGTTCGAACTAAGTGCTCCACTAGTTTGAATTAAGTTCGAACTAGCGGAGCGCTAGCGGAGCGCCTATGAAAGTTAATTCGAACTAATGTCCGTTAGTTCAAATTAACTTTGTAGTGTAGACATACCCTTATGGACTTAACCTTCATGAAATTATCTAGCTTCTCTTTAAACTCTAATATAGTCCTAGCCTTCACAGCCTCCTCTGGCAAGGAGTTCCACAGGTTGGCTACACGCTGTGTGAAGAAGAAATTTCCACATCCTTTTCAAAATGGGGGGCCCAGAACTGGACACAATACTCCAGATGTGGCCTCACCAGAGCCGAATAAAGGGGAATAATCACTTCTCTGTCTCTGCTGGTAATGCTCCTCCTAATACTACCTAATATGCCATTCGCTTTCTTGGCTACAAGGGCGCCCTGTCGACTCATCTCCAGCTTCTCGTCTCTTCCTCACTGGAGACTATATTTAATAATAACATAAGAACGGCCATGCTGGGTCAGACCAAAGGTCCTTCTAGCCCAGTGTCCCATCTGCTGACAGTGCCCAATACCAGATGCTCCAGAGAGAGGGAACACAACAGGGAATCCTATCGTGATCCCTCTCCTGTTGTCCATTTCCAGACAGTGACCCGGGGAAGTTCGGGTACCCAAGTTCAGGACAAAGCATCTCTTAGAACATTTTTCACTGCCATTAACATGAATCACCTCTGTCACACTCCTGCAGAACCGGACTCCGTCGCAGAAGTTTGCCGTTAACTCCTTGTGTTGATGTAGCCATGTGAGCGGAGACTGGCCCGTAGACCTCCCAAATAGCTAGGACTGCAGCTTTTTCAGTGCTCACCCCATGGCCATGCAGTCCTTCCCTACAGCAGCATGATTTTTCTCCTGGGGTGGTAGTTCTTGCTTAGATTCACACCTGGGTTTCTCATCCTCTTTCGCAGTAATTTACATCTATGTTGTACCCAACCCTATAACTGAGGCCTTTGTGACCACCAGGAAGTGTCTACCAGTACAGGCCCTGTCTTAGAGCCCCCCTCTGCTCAGAGACTGCCTTCTGGCCCTGCTCAGACCAGACCCCCTTGTCCTTCTTGTCCTTCTTCAAGAATTTTGAAAAGGACCTAAAAGTGGGTACGAATGTCTGGTAGTGCCTTGCCATACCAACAGCGGTCTGGGCCTGTGTCTTCGTTTGGTGTAGGGGAGTCTTAACCAAAACAACCATGTCTGCATTGTCACGTCTTGTCCTGGAATTGCCCAAAGCACAGATCTTCAACAAAGCAGAACCTAGGCCTGTCTCAAGTCTGGTGCACGTAGCATGGAGGCCTGCCCGAGGGGTGGGGAGCTTTGAGTGCCAGGAATGTTTTGCACAATCACACAAATACCACATGGCAGCGCGAGACCATGGCAAGAAGACCAGAAGCAACCTAGTATTGGGACATCCTGTTTCTGATAAGCAAAAAAGTCAAGAAACAGCTGTGGGTGCAAGAATAAAGGGGGTCTTAGCGCTAGATCTGGCCTACAGGAGCTGAAGGCAGGATCCAGGCATAAGAGCCTGCCCTCATAATACTCCGCAGAAACCCACCTTGGAAGCAAGACGACCCTCAGCTGCATGGGGGCCCCTGTGTAACAGGAAAGAGGGCAATACAAGGATTGCTCAGGAGTAGCGTCCTCTTGTAAATTAAACCACAAAGTTCCCTAATTTGTGGCCTTACCATAAGTTAGGCCAAATTAAGCCACAAAGTTCCCTAATTTAGGGCCTTACCATAAGTTAAGCCGTCCAGTTACCCAAGCTGCTGCAAGTAAAATAAGGCTTCAAAATGCACCATACAAGGAATCAATAGGTAGGGTCCAGGAAAAGGTAACCTCTCCATATTAGGAAGCAAGGAGGTTGGGTCCGGGAAAGGGTGATCTTATTAGGAAACAAAAGGGTGATTCGGAAAGAAAGGGATAGGGTGGGTACCAAGGGAAGGGTAGGGATAAAAGATGCTGTAACCATAACGAAGGCTCACTTCATTGGTCGCGAGGCAGAGGGGAACAAGCAGTCTGGATGCTGGAACCGAATAAATCGCCTCTCACCACTCTACCCGGTTTCGTCCATCATTCGGCCCGGCAACATAAAACTGCTAATTAAGCTGATAATTCTGCAATGGTGGAAGCTGGGAGGGAAGATAGAACAAACACCACAAGCCAAATATACGCCCGGCCTTGGCCGGTACAGGCCTTCACGCCCTCCCCTTTCCATGGGAGTGAAAACTTGTGACCTTCCCAAGAGGAACATGACCATAAATTGTAAGGGGTGAGACCAGATGTGACAGGGTACGTTCACCTCAGGGGTGCCTCCTGGGGCTCTGATGAGACCACGGCAACTCGCCTTCCTGCTCTCCGGGGATCCTTACCACCTGGCCCTGCTGGGCCAACTCCACTGGTCTTCCCCAGCCAAGGCTGAGATCCCCGCCCCCACGAACAGCAGCACAGACACCGAACCTCTTCACGTCCAAGGCGAGTGCAGTTTTGGGCCCAGCTTCCCAGGATCCCACTCCCCAAATGGGCTCAGACTCAAAGAATTAGGCAAACCCCCTTTAACAATGAAAGGGGGGATGCGCACGCTGGTCGCCCCTCCCCCCCCCGGTAACAATTAGTCACACTGAGTTCGATAGAAAATAAAAGTGATTTATTAAGTACGAGCAGTAGGATTGAAGTGGTAATAAGTGAGACCAGGCAGAGCGAAATAGGTTACAAATCAAAAGAAACAAAAACGTTGGGCTAATTCTACACGGACGCCTCAGTACAAACTTTCCAAACTCACCCTAAAACCTCTTTTCGGGCTGTGCCTACAAACCAGGGCTGTCTCCCCACCCTGGGGTGTCAGGATCCTTCTGTCAGGTGCAACCCAGCCAAAAGACAAAAAACCCTCCGCCTTTCCTATTCTTTTTCACACCACTGCACATGCCGAGGGCCACAACTTAAGTGTGGGTGCATATACATGCAAATATCTATGCAAATAGCTTCTTTCACATGGACGTGCATGAATACAAAGACGAAGGCAAGACTACACAACACACAGGCCCCATTTAAGTCAATTCTGCGGATATGAATAAAAGGCAACGTTTTCCTGATTTCCACCCACAAGACTGCACTTGTAATGAGCAATGACTGTCCAGGAATTTAACTACAGGCAGTCCCCGACTTACGTCGGATCCGCACTTACGAACGGGGCTTTCTCGCCCCGGAGGTCGAGGTAGCGGATTGCTACCTGTGAGCTCCGGGGCGAGAAAGCCCCGTTCGTAAGCTGCTCCGGTGCCCCTGGTCTGCTGGAGACCTGGTCTGCTCCGGTGCCCCTGGTCTGCTGGAGACCTGGTCTGCTCCGGTGCCCCTGGTCTGCTGGTCTGCCTCGGGCTTCCTGTAGTCAGCGCTGGTCAGTTTCAGCAGTGGCTGAATCAGGACGCCTGGGGCAGAGCAGATGGGGTGCTGCTGGGTTGGTCCAGTAGCGCCGAGGAGCGGTGCTACTGGAGCAACCCAGCAGCACCCCAGCTGCTCTACCCCAGGCGTCCCCAAGTCAGCCGCTGATGAAACTGACCAGCGCTGACTACAGGAAGCCCGAGGCAGAGTTGCTCTGCCCCAGGCTTCCTGGAATCGCTCATCAGTTTCAGCAGCAGCTGACTTGGGGAAGCTTGGGGTTCTTAAGTTGAATCTGTATGTAAGTCAGAACTGGCGGTCAGTTTCAGCAGCGGCTGAATCTGGACGCCAGTTCCAACTTACATAGAGATTCAACTTAAGAACAAACCTACAGTCCCTATCTTGTACATAACCCGGGGACTGCCTGTACTAAACCGCATCTCAACAGCGGACCGCTATATTGACTACTGTTTTGTTTTGGCCGCCACCCGTGGACTGTGTGTTGAGCCCTGTGTAAATCCAAACTGCACAGTGGGCTGCAAATAAACAGGCTGCAGGCCACACGTTGAGTAGCCCTGCCCTATTTCATAAGTCTAATTCTGCACACAAGAATGATACACAAATCAAAATGAGATCTACAGACCCAGCGCATCGTGACGTGAAGATGGATGGGTTCCATGAAATAATTTGCTCAAAGCACCTTTCAGTTACATTTGCTCATGTCCATGGGAGGAGGAGGGTCTGTCACACCATAGCAAAATCAAGCCTGAATAACAAAAATAGGAAGGGAAGGGACAGGAAAAACTCCACTACCGTATAGAGCTGTGACCGATGCTTGTTCAGTAACCTCAAGGAACCTCACACTGACTGCTCTTGTGTCTCCAACCTTCTGCTTTCTGTCTGCAGAACAACAACCAAGAGTCAGTGAGGGGAATGCCATAACCATGAGGAAGTGACCGAACATGAACCGATGCTACAAGATGCTGGGAAAAGCTGTACCGATGAGTGAAACTGCACACACACACACACACACACACACACACACACACACACACCCAAACAGTAAAAGTAATTTTTGCCAGCCAGATTCCCAGAAATCACATTGTGCGAACACATCCCCTAAGTGCATGCTGAATGCTAATGAGAACCACATTGTAAAAAGAGGGTGCCCAGACCAGTAAAACTGAGCTCCCTTTGGAAGCTGGAAACATCCTTCTGCCGACAATCAACCCATGAGAGACCCATCAGCCCCTAACACTAGCTGGGAGGACATGAGAATGTTTGTAACACGTGCATCGGAATTTCTATATGCCTCGGTAACTATAATATCAATTGTAACTTTACTAAAGCTTATAAAACAGAGAGAACTTGTATTGAAAATAGGGATGCAGTCCCTACCCTGTGTCTTTATCTGTTCCTTGAGACTCTAGCCATGAAGGAAGTAGCTAAGGTGACCTGCATTCTTCTAAGGCCATGTCTACACTCTGGGGAAGATCGACACTGCTGTGATTGATGTTCCGGAGTTTGATTTAACGGGTCTAGTTAAGACCTCCTAAATCAAATTCAGAGGCTGCTCCAATCAGTGGCCAGTACTTCTGCTCCTGCAAGGGGCTAAGGGAAGCCAATGAGAGTGTTTACTCCCGTTGGCCTCCCGTTCCAGGACAACAGGAAAAATCAAATCAAAGTATCTTGATTCCAGCTACATAAGAAGCAAAGCTGGACTTGCATATCTTGATTTGACCTTCCCCTTTCATGTAGACCTGGCCTCAGATTGAAACTGTAGCCACGGCAGAGTCAAACCCAAGAGGGGAAATACTGGTGGCAGACTGAGAGCAGGGGGCTGTAGAAGCCAAGTAGAAAGCAGATGCGTGGGGAGCAGTGTATGCGGTTTTATGTTCTTGGTATGGGCCACCAGAGAATGCGGCCTAGCCAGTTCAACACCTGAAGCTCCTCTGTCATCATCGTGAAGGGAAGGCTAAGCAGAACACCTGTGGCCAGTTAAGGCACCATAAAACCCCTCCCTCAAGCAAGGCAGGGGAAGGAGTGGAGGGACGGACCAAAGGAGAGGTAAAGGAGAACAGAGCAGTCCTGCACAAGAGGCCGACCCTAGGCAGCCCGCAGAGAGACCTGACCCAGGGTGTCGGGAGGAGATAGGAAGGGTTGCGGGAGTGGCCCAGGGAGGGGCTGCTATTCAGTGGAGCAGGGGCCCAGCCTCGCGGCCCACTCGGGTTTACCTCCCCACAGGGCACTGGGCCAGAACCCGGAGTAAGTGGGTGGGATGGGGTTCCAGCAAGAAACAGGGACTAGAGGAGGGCCTGACTTCCCATAGCCTGGACTTGCTATGATAAAAAGGGCTTGGACAGTGGAGTACCGTTGCCTTCTCAGCAGTGATAGGGACACCGCGAGCCACTGAGGCGCACAAAGGAAACCCCACCAGGAAGTGCTAAGTTGGCTTAGCCCCAACCGGCCACACCCCCTTGACAAATTCACTTTAAGAAAAAATAAAAGGCTACAGATGGTATCCAGCGAGTGGCTCTAGAGAACATACCAAGGACGACAAAAAGGAAGAAACCTTTAGACCTGGTGGCTACGTCTACACTGGCATGATTTTCCAGAAATGCTTTTAATGGAAAACTTTTCCGTTAAAAGCATTTTCGGAAAAGCATGTCTAGATTGGCAGGACGCTTTTCTGCAAAAGCACTTTTTGTGGAAAAGCGTCCGTGGCCAATCTAGATGCGCTTTTCCGCAAAAAAGCCCTGATCGCCATTTTCGCCAGTGTAGACACAGCCTATGAGTGGAAGGAATTGAAAATCAAGAAATTAATGTAGGTAACCAGGACCTCGGCATGCTCGCTGTGACTGAGACATTCCTGCTTTCACGTATCTTTGCTAATGAGTTTTTGTGTGGTTTTGCGTGCCCATGTATGTGAGCTGATGAAAAAATTAAAGGGGAAGTGTCTTCCCATTCATGCTGAGGGTGTTGAAAATAAGGACGGTGTCTTCTTGGTGAGCGAAATGTAAAGGGAAGCATCTCGTACAGTGGGATGAAATAAAGAAATAGCCGCTGTGGGTAAAGAACTGGGCAGTATGGGAGAAGCGAGTCACAGCACTAGCTGTCGTTAATAAACTCCAGAAGCTTTATTCCTAAGTCCCTGCCCCCAAACTCTGGACTCTTCAGGACTGCACCACTGAAGGAAAACTGTGCGGGGTCATTGCCCTGGTTCTCGGTGATGGGAAGGAAGCCCCATAGAGAAGTGGTTTCCAAACTAGGGGTCGTGACCCAGCGTTGGGCGGCAGGATGTCGGGCGCTGGGGTTTGTGGCTGCAGGGGATCGGGTGAGCATAGGGGAGAGTGGCTAAGGCAGCTCCCTATCTGTCCTGGTACCCCAGGCTGTGCTGCACCCCAGAAGTGGCCGGCACCAAGCCCGGCTCCTCGGTGGGAGCGGGGAGTGCTCAAGTCTCCATGCACTGCCCCACTAGCGCCGCACTCCCATTGGCCAGGAACCTGCTGCTGGCTGCCTCTGGGGGGCAGCATGTCTGTGGGGCCAGGAGAGGCAGGAAGCTGCCTTAGCCTCCCCCCCCCACTGCACTGCTGATTGGGAGCCGCTCGAGCGCAGTCCCCCTCTGCCCCAACCCTGATCCCCCCAAAGCCAGAACCTCAAAGCTCCCCTCCCCAGCCCTGCCCCGGAGCCCATACTCTTGTTAAATCAACAATTTTCGACTGGCTCATGAGACAAAGTGTTTGAAAACCGCTGCCCTGGACTATTGGCTGACATTAGGAAGCAGTGAGAAGGTCTCCCTCAAACAGAGAGCTCCTAGCATAGGTGTTGAACAAGGCAAGGCCATTCAGGTAGTGGACAGAAAGTCCCTCCGAGCTTTGTGGGGGGCCAGCAGAGATGCTGAACGGTCCCACCAGCCTGGGGCACCCCAGTCCATGGCCCTCCAGGTGGGACTTGTTTCGAGAAAGGCACATTAGAGCGACCTTCGGGAGGTGAAGGGACTCAGCCCGGCGGGCTGATAGATGGCCTGCCACCCTTCGGAGAGCCCAGTGAGAAGGAAAACGGAGCCGCTGAATCAGGCCAGGCCTACCCGCGGGAAAAAGGGGTGAAGGAGAAGCTAAGACTCCTGCATGTTCCGACACCGGAAACGGTCTCTGTGCCTATTTCCCGATCCTCGAATCACAGCCCCCTGCTCTTGGCCAGTGTGGAGACATTGAGTAACCCTGGTGCCGGGACCACTGATTTGGGGAAGAAGAAGGAGCAGCAGCAGAACGGGGGTGAGCTCAAACGTGTGACGTTTCAGAAAACGTGAATCAGGCAGCAGAATTCGCCAGGCCTTGGGAAAACGTGAGGGAGGGGCCATGTGTTCCTAGAAGGGGTGGAGCTTCAGGTGGAGGTGGTAGGAGTTTGGGCTAGCTTTTCTTAGCCCATCCATCAGAACCACCTGGCATGTGCCTTCTGGGGCTATCCGGTCCCTGGTTTCTCCCCTTCTTTACCCCCCATTTCTCCCTCTCCCCGTCACTGGGCCTATTCAGCAGCAAAGCCCTGGCTGGGATGATTGAGTTGGGTTGGTCCTGCTTTGGGCAGGGGGCTGGACTGGACGACTCCTGACGTCTCTTCCAGCCCTAGGATTCTATGAAATTCCAATCCAAAAGAGCTCCACTTCTCATACCCCGGTAGCCATGGGAACAAACAGGCAGAATCGGGACAACATGGTCCTTCCACCCCACTTCCCTGGTAGAGAGGTACAAGCAGATAGAAACTGGCAAAACCAACCGTCTGGCAAATTAGGAAAAGAGGAAGTGTCAGACACAAACTCTGTCATTGTGAGGGGAGCAGAGGAGGGGCATGAGGAGGCTGTCAGCCAAATATTATTTAAGGTCTGCAACGAATATTACTCAGAAGGAAAAAAGACAGGACGTGAAATACTTCCATTTGCATCTGCGCTGCATGTCCCACGAACTGCAGGGAACAACACAACTTTCTGTGAGTACATTCAAGGAAACAATCATAGCTACAAATGCCTGTTGGAAGAGCAGCTAGCCGAAAACTCAGAAAGTAATAGTAAAATGTTTAAGTACATCAGAAGCTAAACAAGCAGTGGGGCACTTGGACGATTGAGATGCTAAAGCAGCACTTAGAGATGATAAAGTCATTGCGAAGAAGCTAAATGAATTATTGCATCAGTCTTAATGGCTAAGCATATTGGGGTGATTCCCAAACCTGAACAAATTCTTGATAGGTGCCAAATCTGAGGAATTGTCCCAGATTGAGGTGTCATTAGCAGAGGTGTTGGAATAAATTTTTAAACTTAACAGCTTCAAGTCTTTGAGACTGGATTAACCCAAGAGTTTTGAAAGAACTCCACTGGGAAATTGAGAAACTATTAACTGTGGTTTGTAACTGATCCTTTAAATCAGCTTCCATACCTAAGGACTGGAAGATAGCTAATGTGATGCCAATATTTTAAAAAAGGCTGTGGAGGTGATCCTGGCAATTACAGACCGGTAAATCTGAAGTCAGAGCCAGGCAAATTCTTTGAAACTATAATAAAGAATAAAATTGTCAGACACATAGATAAATCTAATTTGTTGGGGGAAAATCAATGTGGTTTCTGCACAGTTCATCTGATAGAGATCATTGAGGGGGTCAACAGACATGTGGATAATGGGGATCCATTGGGGGAGCCATGTAGATTTGTTGGTTCGGCAAAGGGAAATGAAGCCGCGATTTAAATAATCTCCGCTTCATTTAAATTTAAATGGCTGCCCCGCTCTGCCGATCAGCTGTTTGTCGGCAGATCGGGGCAGTCTGGACGCTCCCCTGTCGACATGAAAGCCCTTTATCGACCTCCCCAGTAAACCTCATCCTACGAGGCATAACGGGGAGGTCGATAAAGGGCTTTCAGGTCAGCGCGGGAGCGTCCAGACTAGCGCACTGAGCCGACAAACAGCTGATCAGGTGTTTGTCGGCTCAGCGCGGCAGCCATGTAAATTTAAATGAAGCCGCGATTATTTAAATCGCGGCTTCATTTCCCTTTGCCGATCAGCCTATTCTACATGGCTCCATCAATGGAGCCATGTAGTTTAGACACACCCCCACTATCCCTCTTTACCATCTGGCCTTTCCTCTCTTTTGAGGCCGTTTTTAAATTTCACGTGTACTTTAATATTTCAAAAGAACTCTTTTCTTTACCTTCCCTCATATGTGTCCGAGTCAGAACTACAACAATGGCTGCCCGTCGCAGGGAGCCATAGCCTGTAATACCGCTAAGGCTGGTATATGGGGCTCTGTCTGTGAGGTGGAGTGTTTTCCATATAAGGGCATGTCAATTAATAATCTTCCCCTGCTCGCTCCACCCATTGCAGTGAAAGATCAGCCAATGGGCTGACTTGTGCTCAGGCCTGCTGCTCCACCCACTGCAGCAAAAACCAACCTATGGGGTGATAAGTTCACAGGCAATAAAACAGACAGGCAGCCCCTCTCTCCCTGGGGATTCGCATCGAGTGAACGCCTGGCCTGATCACCCAGACGCCTTGCACCCCCCGCTCTCGAGTCTTACTGAGCGTACTCCGAGTTGGTCGACCCGAGTGGAGATAGTTTATGAGCGTGTGACCGATACTTGTGTTCCTGCTGTCTCCAGAACTGGTATAACCCCCCCCCCCCCCGCCATCATCCCTATCCTAATTGATTTTTTAGTTGTCCTTATTGCTTGTCAAGTGACAGTGGCTAAAAAGTTACTAAGTTAGTTTATAAATAGTTGTGGTTTAGGTTTTTTACTGTTTCCTTGTATAAAGTTGTGTAAATAATCAGCCCTATGGACAATACCAGTGTTAATTCAACTGTTCCTAACCCCTGGGCAGTTATTGGGAATTATTGTGATTTAGAAAAGCCTCAGGGAATTGTTTTGTGTTGTCTGGCAATCTGTTTAATTTTTGTTCTGATGATTGTCTGGTGTCATCAAAATAAAATCAGTTTGTGCTTTTTGAAACCCCCAGTTGTGGTCTCATCCTTTCCGGCATCCCTTCGAACCTCGTGTATTACGGGGACTGACAATATGGACTAGTGAAAATTTTCGACGTGTTTCTCTCTTAACCTGTTTTGACACAAGACTCCCCTATGAAGATTTCTATCATGTGTTTTCTAAACAATCTCCACTTCATAAAATATTTTAAATCTCCCTTTCTTCTTCCCTTTATATTTGGAAAGTGGAACCTCTAAACTATCCAAGCTCCATGTTAGTTTGTTTTCTTTGACATTTCAAGCTTGAGGTTCAGTAGGATACGGGCTCCTACCTACTTTATTTGCCTTTTCAATTCCCGCTCAATATCCCTATGTTGCTATATTCAGCGTTCCTTTTCTTTGAAATAGTTACAGAAAGAAGAAAACCCATCTAGACGCTCCTTAAAGAGCCCGTTTACCGCTGCAGGAAGAATTCCATCTCCCCACGAGCTCTGCAGGGAAACCTGGAAGAAGCGCTGAAAATGTCTGAATCAAGGACGGTAAATTATTTGTCTGACGAGAAATGTGTTGTGTTCAGCCCAGAGTCGCTTTCTTTCCATTTGACCAAACTTTTTACCATGTTTGGATTGGGTTCAACTCAAACTGGTCCCATCTCCCCTCCTCCCCCCAGTTTCTCAGAACGTCCAGTGAATGGAAAAATCGATCCTTTGCCCAGCTCTGCCTGGGATCTTGGCTGAAGTCTCGCGGGGGGGGATAGCTCAGCAGTTTGAGCATGGGCCTGCTAAACCCAGGGTTGTGAGTTCAATCCTTCTGGAGGCCATTTTGGGCAAAAATTTGTCAGGGATGGTACTTGGCCCTGCTGAGAAGGCAGGGGACTGGACTCAGTAACCTTTCAAGATCCCTTCCAGTTGTAGGAGATAGACAATCTCCATTAATTTATAAACTAAATAAATTTAATTTATGATGCGAGTATTAAGAGGGAATTTGTGTGGAACCTGTGCTAGCTGCAGCCATCCCCCGTATCTCCACTTCCTGGCAGCCTTTCAAGAGGTCAGTTGAGGGATTTTTTTGGCTTTTTATTTTTGGCAGGATGAAACTATCCGGCTCTCCCAGGAGCTCTCAGCGGGTGAGAAGGAAGCCACTGGGACCAGAAAGGGGAAAGTCCTGAAGTGTCTCCAGAGCCAAGGAGTTGCCTGTGATGAGGTAGGCCTCCGTCATGCCCTCCAGCGCTAAGGAGAACACTCTAGCTCCTCAGGCAGGGGTGCGGTGATTGAGGTGCCTGGCCCAGTGGGCAGAAATCCCTCAAAAATCAGGCCCCAGGGAGGTGCTCCCTGTCTACCATGACACTCCCAAACAGCAGGGGGGCAGCTCAGGGCCACAGACAGAAATCACTTCCATCCTTTGGTTGGGCTCAAACTTGGGGCCTTCAGTGCTAGAGGCACAAACCCTGACAGATGCTGCTAAAGGAGTAACATGCTTAGAAGTGCCGGATGGGGCTTTTGGGGGAGACAACAGCCTCTGCAGGGCCCTCGGTGAGCTGGGAGGGGGAGGGGCTGGCTCTGACCCCTCAGAAGGGGTGCAGCTTCGGGCTGAAGGGGCAGATACAACCAGCACTCAGGACCTCCCAGAATGCATTGTTCCACCCAGAGTGCTGTTCATGCCTCCCCCCCCCCCCCCACTCTGCAGCTCTCAGCAGCTCCATCTCTCCAGGCAACCCTAAGAGCCTCCCAGAGCACTGTGTGCAGGGCTCCCGTGGTGCTTTAAAGGTCCCAAGGCTCCGGCCACCCTGCTGCCTCAGTATCAGTGGCAGCAGCCAGGAACACTGGGTCCCTTGGAATCACCAGGCCCCAGGGAAATTTCCCCCTTTGCCTCACAGGCCTGTCTGGGGCTGACCTCTAGAGGGCTCCAAGTGCACATGAATTCAGTCAGTGCTCGTTAGAGACTCCCTGCCCTGTGATTGTGAAGCTAGACCATGCCTGCAGCAGAGGGCAGATGGAAAGGGGCCATTAGAGCCATCATGGGGGAGCATAGAGGGAGAGAGATTTGGGTTGAGTGCGCTATTGATCCTGGACTGACAGATTGCTAGAATCATTAATGAATGGGGGCTATGTAACTTCCTTCCTGCATGCATCACAGCGCCCTCTGCTGGTTGAACTGCACAGTGGATAAAGCCAACTACTGCTGCCTACCTGCTGTGGTGATTCTTTTACTGGCATGGTGGAAATGTGGAGAACCCCCCAAGGCTGTGTCCAGACTCAGGGGTTTTTTCAAAAAAGTAGCCTTTTTTCGAAAAAACTTCACCTGCGTCTAGACTGCAGCCGCGTTCTTTCGAAATTAAATCGAAAGAATGCGGCTTTTCTTTCGACGGCGGTAAACCTAATTCCACGAGGAAGAACGCCTTCTTTCAAACGTGCTCTTTCAAAAGAAGGCGTTCTTGAAAGCAAACAGGCTTTTTAGAAAGAGAGCATCCAGACTCACTGGGTGCTTTCTTTCGAAAAAGCAGCTTGCTTTTTCGAAATTCCACGTGCCGTCTAGACGCGCTCTTTCGAAAGAGGCTTGCAGTCTAGACATAGCCCAAGAGAGTTACCTAGCATTAAAAAGCAGTGGTCCTGGAGGGAGGGGAGCTCAACACAGCTGACATACCTGTGGGACGTCTCCTCTCTTTGGGCCTTGCAGATCCAGCTTAAGAAACTTTCCCTGCTTCCTCCTCACAGCCGTCTTCTCGGGGGAATTTTTTTTGGGGCTCAAGAGTCAGTCTCTCTAGTTCTCACTGACCCTGTTGGTGCATTAGTGCCACAACAGGCTGGCTGTTTGCATTCAAAACTGCTTGGTTGAAAAGCTGCTAATTTGTGAAAAAAATGTCCATGACGGACAAAAAAATTAAAGTTTCAACCTTAATATTTTGAAATTGAGGGGGTAGGCAGGCAATGCAGGGGTCTTTGTGGGGGCTTTGATGAATGGGTTGGTTCCTCCAAGAAAGAAAGAGCCAAATTTTAAAGGGATAAAAATAATTTCCTGAGCTGCCCTTCCTACATTTTGAGGGCATAGAGACGCGTCCTTCTTCATGACACATTTGTTCCAAACAAACTGACAGACTCCCATAAATCATGGGGACCAAGGGTCGTAGACATGGTGGACAGTAAAAAGTTCTAGTAAATCTGAGCCAGATTCCAAGTCCAATGGAAACCAAAGGGAATTAGGAACCTGCATTGCTTAGGTGGTTTTCAAGTGCCCTCTAGGACCTCACATGCATCCCTTTCTCGAACGGGTCTGTAACCAGAGCTGAATATCAGAGAGGCCTCAGCGTTCTTCCTTCATTTGTCGTTTTCTCTTCCCCTTTCCCAGAAGACCATGCCCAATATCGCCGTGCTAGGATCGGGCGGGGGTCTGCGGGCCATGATCGCCCTTCTGGGAACTTTGGTGGAGATGAAGAAACAGCGCCTGCTGGATGCCGCCATGTACCTGTGCGGGGTGTCAGGTTCCACCTGGTAGGTGCACGTCTGTAAAAGGGAGAATGAGCCGCTGCAGAAGGGAGAAGGAGGCACTTTTGCTGAAGAGTTGGAACATTCTTATGAAGATTCAGCCCTGAACATTTTCCAAGCATTGAAAGAGAAATTTTTAGGAGCAGGTAGGGGTGTGTCTGCATCACACTCAGGGAACATGGGGTAATGCATCCAATTCCGGCCACCCCCCTACAGAAAGGATGTGGTGAGGCCACATCTGGAGTATTGTGTTGAGTTCTGAGTTCCTCATCGCAGAAAGGATGTGGGCACATTGGAGTGGGTCCAACGGAGGACAGCAGAAATGATTCTGGGACTGGAGCACATGACCTATGAGGAGAGGCTGAAGGATCTGGGCTTGTTTAGTCTGCAGAAGAGAAGAGTGAGGGGGGATTTGAGAGCAGCCTGCAACTTTGAGAAGGGGAGCTCCAAAGAGGATGGAGAGAGGCTGTTCTTGGTGAGAACAAAGGGCAGAATGAGGAGCAATGGTCTGAAGTTGCAATGGGGGAGGTTAGGTTGGATATTAGGAAAAACTATTTCCTGAGAGGAGTGGGGAAGCACTGGGATGGGTTCCCTAGGGAGGGGGTGGAATCTCCATCCCTAGAGGTGTTTAAATCCCATCTTGACCAAGCCCTGGCTGGGATGATTGAGTGGGATTGGTCCTGCTTTGGGCAGGGGGCAGGACTCGATGACTCCTGAGGTCTCTGTCCGCCCTGGGATTCTGTGATTCTATGATACTCCATCTGAGCAAGCTTTACCCTTAGTAGCTTGGTCATCAACAGCAGCAATCATTTTGGTTGCCCTTCACTGGACCCTCTCCAACGCCTCCACATCCTTTCTGTAGTGGGGGCCCCAGAACTGGACACAATACTCCAGATGTGGCCGAATCTGGAGCTGAATAAAAGGGAATAATCACTTCTCTAGATCTGCTGGCAATGCTCCTCCTAATGGAGCCCAATCTGCCATTAGCCTTCTTGGCTGCAAGGGCACCTTGTTGACTCATCCTCAGCTTCTCATCCACTGTAACCCCCAGGTCCTTTTTCTGTCAAACTGCTGCTTAGCCAGTCGGTCCCCAGCCTGTAACAATACTTGGGATTCTTCCGTCCCAAGGGCAGGACTCTGCACGTGTCCTTGTTGAAGCTCATCAGATTTCTTTCGGCCCAACCTTCCAATGTGTCTAGGTCACTTTGATCCCTATCCTCCAGCCTATTTACCTCTCCCCCTAGCCTTGGCTTTCAGAAGAGGGGCTTGGCTCTTTCCCTGTGACTGGCATGAATTTCCCAGCGGCCATGGTGACGGGCAATCACGGATGAATTTCTTGTGAATTCACAGCGGTGTTAGAACTTGCCAGGACGATCGTTCTGCATGGGAAAGAGAAGGTTGAAAATTAAAACGGGGAGGGAGATGCCCTATTCTACGTCCATAGTCTCAGCCGCAGCTCTCTCTGGTTCATTCCAAGGTGCATGTCCACCCTCTACCACGAGAAGGATTGGGCAGAGAAAATAGAGGACTTGGAAAGACGCCTGCGTGACCAACTTTCTGAGACTTCCTGTGATATTATAGAAGAGTTTAATTTGGTGATACAGGCAGCTGAAGATGAACTCTTTTCTCTGACCGATGTCTGGGATGCTTTCTTTGTCTATAGTGTATTGAAACTGGTGGGTTTGCATGTAAATCCAGAGTCTCTCTCTCTCTCTCTCTCTCTCTCTCTCTCGGCAGTACTTGAGATTCAGGAATAAAAGAGTGGAAGGATGAATAACTCCTGCTCACATTTTAATGCTTTCTGACCCCTCAAGGTAACTTTGTAGGTCTCAGTCTTTTCCCTGGAACTCCCAAAGATCACTGAGGTATTTGAACATTTCTAAAGTGCAGACCTATTTCCCATTAAAACTATTGGGAATTTGGCCCTTTGGTTGTTTGTAAGAATCTCACCCTAGCATCTTATCCCAAAATTCTTGGCTTTCTGGAATGTAAATTGATGTAAAAAAGAGCTAGAAGGAATGAAATTCTCAGTCATAGTCTTGAATTTTTAACAATGGGCTCTTCAGTCTCACAGGGAAAAAAAGGCTTAACATGGTCCAGAGACTGGGAGTTGAAGTTAGAGAAATTCAGACTCTAAAAGGTTTATTTTTGATAGTGAGAGTAATTGACCATTAGAACAATTTATCAAGTTGTATAGTGGATTCTTCAGCACTGACCATTTTAAAACCATTATTGAATTTTTTCTGAAAGATTATTTAACCTAAAATTATTTTGATAGATTTCAGGTCACTTTTTGGAAATGGGATATTTTTTCCCCATTAGCTAAACTTTCCAACAAAATTCCATTTCAAGACAACAAGTTGAAATGTTTCATTTCAAACAGGCCCAAACAAAGCATTTCGACTTTTTATTTGCATTTTTTTCTCATCACATTCGACCTGAATTCACAAGTAATTTCAGAACTCCAAAAATATTTGGTTTTGGTTGAATTTACTACTCACAAAAAATGTTTCGCCGGGATTTACCACTCCCTAATTCCTATTAATTTGAATGGAACTGAAGTAACTGAGCTGGAAGTGTAGTTCTTACATGAAGGAGACTCACTTATGTGAGGTTTGAGTCCCTCCCCTCTGCCACTCCAGCTACACCGATATTCTTATCGTCTTAACACATGGTATTTCTCTCAAACCCATAAGCAAACCATTTTTCTCCAGCATAGACATGTCCTAAGGCAGTGTATCTCAACCAGTGATATGAGTACCTCTATGGGTACTTCAGAGAAGTCTGGGGGGCGGTACATAAACACAACTGAAATTTGGAGAAAACTGAATTTTTGTTTTCAGTTTTACAGCGCTTTATTATTTTTGTACTTTTTACACCCAAAGATTTCATTACCTGCCTGGCTATGATTAAGTTGTTTAAACAAATGTGTTGTAATGGAGAAATGTGTGTGTGTGTGTCTGAAAACTGTAGGTACAGGGGGTACTTCTTTTCTCTTTTTTTTTTTAAAAAGGGTACTTTATAAAAAAAAAGTTGAAAAACACTTTCCTAAGGCACTGACCTTGCTTAGCGACTTTTGAAAAGCCCTTTAGATGCTGCTTTGCCTTGTTAGGTGCCAAATATTTTTGAAACTCTGGGTCCAATTCCTTTAGGCCCACTTGAAAATCTCCAGCATGTCCCATACAGACTTGCTTGTTTGTCTGCACAGTGCATGCTAGAAGGAGGAAAAAATGATGAAGACAAGAGTCGTCTTGGTGAAAAGGGTTTAATTGGTACCCTGAACTAATTACAGGTTGAACCTCTCTAATCCAGAACCCCTAGCTGGATGTCCACTTATCATGGGTGAGGCTAAGTTTCCAACGGTCTTATCAACTTTGTTTACAGCCACCAGGCCTGGCTCAGTGTTCTGTGCTGTTATTTAGCTCTAATTTACCCCAAAATGTCTTCTAACACCCCAGCAAGCAGAGGAAGTGCTGGTCATGCTTCTAGAAAATATTGACCTCCCTGGTCTGGAAAATTCTCTGGTTCAGAAACAAGTGTGCCGGACTAGAGAGGTTCAACCTATAACAAGGGACAGAATTTCTGGGAACAGCACCAAAACGTTTCTCTTTCGGCACTAATCAGTTCTCACCTTTCCAGCATGATTGGACCAAGTTATCTGAACAAACGGATGCCTCCAAAAAAGGGACTAATCCGTACCCCATCTATGCAGCAATAGAATATAGCAAATTGAGTAAAGAAGGTAAAACAAATCCAGGTAAAGAAATATGTTTTTTTTTTTCATACACCTCTCCAATCTCTCTCCCTACATTTCAATCACATTTTTATGACCCTTGTTACCAAAATGGTTATTGATGTTCTTCATTGTCCAAAAAAAAAAAAAAGGTTTGTCAAAAAGATGAAAATTTCCCATGATTATTTCAACAGTGACTTTGAAAACAAAGCAAATGTCTATTACATACATTTTTGATAAATGACCCGATGTATTTAAGAAAAGAATCCTTTTTGAAAAGGAAAAGAAGCTGGGAAACTTCCGAAAATATGACATTGTTTTCCCCTTTTCGATCGGCTCTACCGTTAAATGTATCATTTTTAGATTTGACTCGTTATGATGCATTTTCCCTTTCCACCTTTCTTTGGAGTGAGGGATGGGATGTGAAGGGGCGCCATGGCAAGAAGGATTCTGGGATGTGCAAGGACAGGACATGATGGCTTAGCAGAGAAACACTAGGAGGAAGAGGTCACAGGAGAAAATGACCCTGGAGGGAAGAAGAGACTGAAAAATTGAGTGGAGCAAATAGATTGGAGGGGAGGGGTAACTGAGAACTTATTGCCCTCAGACAAAAAGGGAACAAAAAATTGGCATTTCAAAGGGACCATTTTACATGCCACTTTGGAGAAGTTACAAAAAAGGTCAACCAAAATGGTTAGGAATTTGGAACGGGAGCCATATGAAGAGAAATTAAAAAGATAGGATACAGGTCTATAAAATCATGACTGGTGTGGAGAAAAGTGAATAATTATTTACTTGTTCCCGTAATACAAGAAGTAGGGGTCACCAAATGAAATTAATAGCAGGTTTAAAACAAACCAAAGGCAGTTTTTCTTCATGCAGCACATAGCCAATCTGTGGAACTCCTTGCCAGAGGAGATTGTGAAGACCAGGGTTCAAATAAAGAGCTAGATAGATTCATGGAGGTTGGATCCATCAATGGCTATTAGCCAGGATGGGTAGGGCTGGTGTCCTTGGCTTTTGTTTGTCAGAAGCTGGGAATGGGTGATGGGTAGGGGTCACATGATGATTCCTTGTTCTCTTCCCTCCCTCTGGGGCACCTGGTATGGCCACTGTTGGCAGACAGGACATTGGGCTGGATGGACCTTTGGTCTGACCCCATCTGGCCGTTCTTACTTTCTCATGTTCTTGCCCTGTCTATATTTCCTAGGGACCTGGTTTGAATTCACCCCCCATGAGTCTGGTTTCCCTGGCCTTGGGGCATTCGTGAGCACTAAAGCCTTGGGAAGCAAATTCCAGGGTGGGACTTCGACAGAACAGAGGGAAGAGAGACACATTGGCTACTTGCAAGGTGAGCCGCGAAGTCCCTTGTTTCCCAGCTGAGCGAGATGTAACCGTCCTTCCAGGTGGGGTTGGCAGTAGAAGGGCTCGGTATAATACCTGGGGATCCTGTTTCACAGCATGACAGAGAACAGGTTTGAGTCTTTACCCTGAACATTACACAGCACCCCTGGGTGCAGCTCAAAGGCAAAACGTCCCCTCTCCCATGCACCCAGCTGGTGTAGAGTAGAGAGAGCCCCACTGTCGAGATTCGAGCACATCTGAGCACAAGCGAAACTCTCCCTCCAAAGACCATGGAGTGTCCTTGACCACCATTCCCCACCCTGTCCCACAGACTGACATCCCTCTAACTCACCCTTCCCTCCTCTTCCTCCGCACCCCGCTCACTGCTCCTGCCCGTAGCCAGCGGAGACCCAGAGTTCAGAGGCACATCCGCACGAGTTCCCCTCCCCTTGAGAAGGGTCAGGAGGAAAACGCCAAGCCATGTTCACCCCATCGCACTGTTGTCTCCTCTGTTTCCAATGGTCCTTTTCATAGAATCAATTCTGAGAAAAAATTAGTATTTGCTGATGCAAAGAATCGGAGAATCCCAGGGCTGGCAGAGACCTCTGGAGTCATCGAGTCCAGCCCCCTGCTCAATGCAAGACCAACCCCAACTCGATCATCCCAGACAGGGTTTGGTCAAGCCGGGACTTCAACTCCTGTAGGGATGGAGATTCCACCCCTTCCCTAGGGAACCCATCCCAGGGCTTCCCCACCCTCCTAGGGAAATAGTTTTTCCTAATCTCCAACCTAGACCTCCCCCACTGCAACTCGAGACCATTGCTCCTTCCTCTGCCATCCGTCACTACACAGGAAAACTTTTGACCACCTCTGCTTAAAATAACCGATTTCAGACATGAACCAATGAGTGAACCAAGTTGCAAAAGTACATAGCCCATTGGAGTTCCCCCTGGACTTTTCTACCAATGGTCCACCATCTGGAGACGGCGTTGGTGCTATCGTAACTCCACCGAGGCAAATCAGGTCTTTTCCTTTTTATTTTCAGGTCTCTGGGGAAGTGCCCCTGGCAGCATGAAGGAAAACATACGTTTTTTAATAGGTACTAACATTTCTGCCTATTGAAGGTAGGGTTGGGCCATCTGTTGAGTTGGAACAGGCTCCTCATGGAAGAGCTACCCTACCATTCTGTAGCAACGGTCCCAGTTCCTTACTATTCATCCCAGTGACACCGTCCCCTGCCACCAGTCACTGCATTGGCAGCAGCACGATTCTGAGCATTCGGAGCTGAAATATTTCCATTTCAGTTCGTCAAGATCTTTTGAAATTTTGACTTTTGTTGAACTGCTGTTTCAGATGAAAACAAGTTTCAGAATGTCCAAAATTTCCCACAAGGTAGAAATTCTGCTTTCTTGCCCTCTCTCCTCCCAAGTTACACCAGCGAAAGCCAGAGCAAAATAAGGTCCTTGACACCTAGATCAAACACAACCCTGACTCCTAATGACAAAAGGACTCCGCGTCACATTTCAAATCCCGAACGAGATTTCCTAGATTACACGGTTCATTAACTCACATTAGCTATGAGAAATGACTCCTAACGCATGTGTTTTGTTTTTCTTTTCTCAGATCTTATTAAGGAAAAATTCAAAAGACTGAGAAGAGAACGGCGATATGCACATTTTGCAGCAGGTGGGTCATTGTGTCTCTGGCTGGTTTTTTTTATCTTGAAGACTTCTCAAGGTCCTTTCCAGTTCTAGGGTGCTATGCTGAGGTAGACTCCATAACCCTGTCAAGCTAGGGCTTGTGAGTTCAAATCTTACTAGCGGCTGGCCTTTGAGAGTTGTGAAGTCTCCATCATAAGAGATATTTGAGGGCAGATTAGCTAAATGTCCTCAAAATCAGCATGTCCCAAATTGCCACCAAAATTCATCCATTCCAAAAGCTTGTCAAAATTAACAGTTTCTTGTGGAAAGTTGAAATGGTGACCAGCTGGCAGCTTTTAATGCAGAAAGTGCTATTAGGAAAGTATCGCCAGGCCTACTGGGAAGTCATGAGCAGCCCTAATCCCAAAGTTCACTTATTATCGCCTGCCCACCACACAACTTGTATCCGATAGAAGAGAATTCCTGAGACGCACCGAGTGTCCAAAAGGGGAAGAACCTTTCCCTGGGGAGATCCAGCCGCTGCAGCATTGGCAGGGTAGAGTGAGCTGCGGGTTATCTACCCACCGTTGCCGTCCGATGCCAGGTGGAGTTTCGGACACTGGGACACTGAGCATCTGCCGGGGGTGGAGTTATGGGTGAGGAAGAGAAATTTAAACTTGAGAGCTGAGGGGCAAACCCAACAGGGTGCTGAATAAAGAGGCGGACAGGTGAGGAGGACTGAACATTTTGGCAGGCAGGGTGAGCCTCAGGGCAGGGGCAATTAGATGGCTCGAATGGGCTGTTTGCGTCTTCCAGGGGGCCAGCGAGGTCTCTGAGATTCTGTGGTTCTCGGCGGTAGGTGGATTTATCCCACCGTGCACAGATTCCCTCCCTAGAATGTGCTCAGCCACCAAACCCAACCGGGCTCACAGCTGAGACTGTGTGGGGAATCCCTCCCTTCCTGGCACTGCTGGAAACTCTGGGAAACCCAGCAGCTGCAGATCGGGCAGCTTGGCTGTGGTTACGTGTCGCCCACCACTGCCGGACTGAGGGAGGAGACATTTCCAGTAGAGCTGTGGATCCAGGACCAGATGGGGAGTGTGCGGGAGGGTGTGGCTAGTTGTGGTGGCTGCATTTACTGCAGGCAGCCCACATGACCTCTTCAAAGCTTAGCCTCCATCAAGCAGCACCGACCCAGCTCCGGCCAAACTCCCAGTTTTAGTAAAATAAATGCAACTGGGAGCTCTAACCATTACACGCCTCCTCCCACGGGTATGCCTGATATACCATGTACAGACACACTCAGCAGCTAGGGCTGTGACCCTACACAGGGTGTTGCATCCTGGCGCCCAAGAGACTTTGGGATCTGGGGACATCAGACCTGAGGGGCTACTAGGATCAACAGCAGCCTAGTGGCCACATCATGTCCTCATTCCTTCCAGCTATTCACTGTTCTTCTGACCATTGCCGGAGGACTGGCCTCTTCCTGGAGCTTTACATGCAAGGCTCAGCTGGGAAAGACTGTGAGGAAGTCTTCAGGAAACTAAAGGAAGTGCTGCAAGGCAAGCGGATCAGTGGGGCTAGATTTATCCTCTGTCCCTGTGTCTAATCATGTAAGATAGGATTTTCAAACGGCGTCCAAAGTCTCCTTCCTTTGGTGCCTTAGGTAATGTCAGTAAGCATGAATTACTGAATGAATGTCTGAAAGAATTGCTGAATGAATGAATGAATGAATGAATGAATTGCTGCATACTGACAGTATCCCTGTGTTTGCCAGTATTTCCACAAATTCCCATGACCATTCTGATGCACATGGGCTCAGGTTTCCAAAAGGTCCTGAGAAAATTTGACCCCTAAATCCTATTGCTTTTTAGTGGCCACCAAAACTGCATTTTCACCCGTTGAACGTCCCTGTGCTCCAGGGCATGTTGAATGACCCTCCCATTCCTTGTCTCAAATCTAACCTAATTTTTCCTGTTCGCTGAGCAGGTGAGAAAAGCAAGATTTCCTTCCTGAAGTGCAGTGAGGTGCATGTGGCCTGGAGTTCAAAGACATGGGAAGAAAGAAAGGCAGCGTTCGCTGAACTCATCATGGTTTTTAAAACTGAACTTCAAGGTGAGTCTTACAGACTCTGCTGTCTCTTAGACAGGGCGTTCCAAAGACAGACAGTGTCTGGACTTTCCAAATTATTCCTCCAGATGTGGGAGCCAAAGCACCAGATGTGTCCCACGGAGAAAAAAAATGGGCATTTCACTATTTCCCTGTATAATTCATCATTTTGGGTGTGTCTAGACTACAGGGCTTTGTCGACAAAAGTGGACTTTTGTCAACAAAACTATACCTGCGTCCATACTGCCTTTGAGTTATGTCGACATAACGTCGACAAAACTCAGCAGTTTTGTCGATGTATGTAAACCTCATTCTACGAGGAAGAACGCCTTTTATCGACAGAGTTCTGTCAATAGAAGGCATTATTGCATCTACACTGTCCTTTGCGTCCACACTATTATGTCGACAAAGTGGCTTGCTTTGTCGACAGAACTGGCTGTAGTCTAGACGCTCTTTGTCGACAGAAGCTTTGTCGACAGTATCTGTTGACAAAACTTCTGTCGACAAAACCCTGTCGTCTAGACATACCCTTTGAGTGTTTCTGTTCTTTCTTCTTCTCTCCCCTACCCCCACTTAAAGAGGTAAAAGCAAAAAGTTATGCTCAACATTGTTCCCATGCATGAAGGGGAATGCCAGGAAAGTAAATCATTTTGCATCTTCTCGGAAAACGTTTTTAAAATGCATTTCTTCTTCATTTCTTTATTTTGAGTCCTGTTAGGAAAAAGGAGTCTGAGCACCTTTGCAATCATCTATCCATGTGGGGGACATTCAGCTTAGCTCTTTGTCCGGCCTGGGGGGTGATAGTGAAATCCATACTAGTGACCGAGCGAAGTCCACGGTCATGGGTTCAAACACGTCGGGACTTGGAGGCCGTCTGGCTACCGACAACTATTAATGCACTTTGTTCCACAATAAACCGAACTCAGTATTTTATTGGAGTCTGTGGCCTTTGAGGGATCTGGTGATGTCCATTGCGCTAGCTCCCTACGCAGAGCGGGCATGAGATACCGAGGGAGCCTACGAAAATGCACGCAGCCAAATGTTTATCATCCCTGACGGAGCAGGGTTATCCTGAACTTACTACATTGCTGTTCTGACCTACTGCCCTAGTCTGCCTCAGGCGGCTGGTGCCGTAAGCCAGGTGTCAGGGGAGGTGAGCTCTAACCATTACACTCCTCCTTCCACTGGTGTGCCTGATGCTCCAGGACACCACGTAAAGACACATTCAGCAACCAGGGCTCTGACTCTACACAGGCTTTTGCATCCCGGTACCCAAGGGACTTTGGGGTCTGGGGACATCAGACTTTCCCCTCTGTGCCCATGGGGCTACCAGGATCAACAGCAGCCTTCTGGCCACATCATGTCCTCTTTCCTTCCAGCTATTCACTGCTGTTGTGGCCACTGCTTGGGTATCATCCTCTTCCTGGAGCTTCACATGCAAGGCTCAGCCGGGAAAGAATGTGAGGCCGTCTTCAGGAAGCTAATGGAAATCCAGAGAGGCAAGTGGATCGCTGGGACTAGATTTACTGCCTGTTCCTTTGTCTAATCAGGTAAACCAGGATTTTCAAAGCCTACTGCCTGTGGTGGCGTAGGTGATGTCCGATGTCATGAATTGCTGAATTGCTGAATTGCTGAATGAATGAATGAATGAATGAATTGCTGCATGCTGACAATATCTGTGTGTTTGCCAGTATTTCCACAAATTCCTATGGCTGTTCCAGTACACACACGCTTAGGTTTTCAAAAGGACCCGAGGAAATTATAACCCTAAAACCTATTGCTTTCTAGTGGCTGCCATACCTGCCTTAGCCCCCTTTGAATATCCCTGTGCCCCGAAACAGATCCAATGAGCCTTCTATGACTTATTTCACATCTAATTTCACTTCACTCATTATTTATGCAGAAGAAGATATCAGAAATTCATACCTGAGGAGCTGTGACATGGCTTTGTTCCCTTACTGGAAGATCGTGGCAGAAGGATTTTGGGAGATAGCCAAATTCATCTGGGAATGTGAACGGGAAGCTGCAGGCAAGTCTTTTAGAAACATTGGTCACCTCGACGGGCTTCCAAATCTCCAAATTCCTGCTTCAGATGCGGGAGCAAAGAACCAGATGTGCCTAAAAGGGAGAAAATTAATCATTTCACTCTTTCCCTGTGTAATTCAGCATTTCAGATGTTTTAGTTCTGTCTTCCACTAGTTTCCTCCTCATATTAAGAGGTAAAAATAAAAAGGTATCATCACCACTACCTGGTTAACAGGTAGGAAACAAAGATTCATAGAATCACTGGAAGGGATCTTGAGAGATCATCAAGTCTAGTCTCCTGCACTCACAGCACTATCTAGATCAGAGGTGGACAACCCATTTAAGAAAGAGAGCTGAAACAGCAGTGGAAAAAATGCAAAGAGCCTCAGCACAATTGTAAAGCAAAAAAAAAAAAAAAAAAGGAGGCTGCCCCTTTAAGAGACAAACAGGCGCCATATTGGGCACCATTTTGAATCGCCTCCCCAGTGAGCACAGGAGAACCAGGGGCGGGAGGAGCAGGGGCAATGGCGGGGGGCACAGGAGAAGCTTCACAAGTCACACTTTTGGGGGAGAAGAGCTTCATGTGGCTCGTGAGCTGTGGGTTGGCCACCCCTGGTCTAGATCATTCCTGACAGATGTTTATTTAACCTGCTCTTAAATATCTGGAATTATGGAAATTCCACAACCGCCCTAGGCAATTTATTCGGGCAAGGAGTTCCACAGGTTGACTGTGCAACTCTGCAACTCTGCATGACCGTGCATGAATAAAAACTTCTTTTTAGTTGCTTTAAACCGACTACCTATTATTTTCAATTTGTGATCCCTAGTTCTTATGTTATGGAAACAAGGAAATCACTTTTCCATACTCATTTTCTCCATGCATGTCATGATTTTACAGACCTCTATTATATCCCTTAGGAAAAGCTATTTCCCGAGGAGGGTGGGGAAGCACTGGGATGGGCTCCTTAGGGAAGGGGTGGAAACTCCATCCCTAGAGGTGTCTAAGTCCTAGCTTGACAAAGCCCTGGCTGGGATAGTTTAGTTGGGATTGGTCCTGCTTTGGGCAGGGGGCTGGACTCGATGGCTCCTGAGGTCTCTGCCAGCCCTGGGAAAGGCCAGACGTGTCCACAGATTCCTCCCAGCCTTTTGTTTGAATTGGCGTTCCCCTTCGGGTCGTCTTCCCTTTGCTCTTGCCTCCCCAGGTTTCGCATGGAGCGTGGCGAAGCTCTTGTGGAAAATGGCCGTCTGCCTCTGCACCTGGACGTGGGGCAGCACCCACAACTTTCTGTACCAAAGCGGTGAGCAGCCTCCTTTGGACTGGCCCTTTCCACGTGAGGCCCTACCCCCGTGGCACCATCACTGTGGCCAACAGAAGGTGGAGTGCGGGGGAAGTGCTCTAGGGAAGGCGAGGGGGAGGGGTAGCATTCTTGTAGCCCCGAAAGCTCTGTGAAGATAAGGTCATGAAACGTCTCTCAAATTCTCTCTCTCATAACCTACCTATTGCCCCATTTCTGTTGCCGTATGACCCGAGTGCCTGTTGACAGCTATGAACAGCCGGCAAGGCCGAGAAATGTTTTTCTTTCCATGTAACTGAAGGTGAGCTGAGGTGCCAAACCACAAAACAATCGTGTCTAGGTCACAGAGCAAGCTTGGTGAGGGCTACAGCAGGGATCACAGCTGTCTGAATGCTCCTGCGCTCCAGAGAGAGAAGAGAAGGGTGGTAAAAAAGGAATTTCTGCTTTTGGTGCCAACGAAATTTTCTGAATACAGGCAGTCCCCGGGTTACATGGATCCGACTTACATCGGATCCCTACTTACAAACGGGGTGAGGCAACCCCGCACTAGCTGCTTCCCCCCAGCAGATCAGGGAGACGCGAAGCTAGCGCCCCCCCCCCCCTCCTCCAGCAGACTAGGGAGACGAGGAGCGGCTTTTCTCAGCAGACACCTCAGCTTGAGAATAAAGGACTGAGGGAAGTGAGGTGTGGAAGAATAAAACTGAGCTCTGGCCTAATGTTTGGCTAGAGTTTCCCCTACAATATGTACCAGTTCCGACTTACATACAAATTCAACTTAAGAACAAACCTACAGTCCCTATCTTGTACGTAACCGGGGACTGCCTGTATTTGGTTTTGTTTGTTTTGTATTTTCCTGAGAGCTAGGGATCTGGGGTGGAAATGTTATTTGCCTGGTTTTATTAGAATGAAATTTCAAAGCATCCCCCATCCTCTTTAAGGCAGGAGAGTGCTGGTCCATGTTTCTCAAAGATAATAGTTTTATTCTGAGTGGGAAAAGATTGTTTTGTAAAATGAACGTTCTCACACAAAAAAAACCAAAACCCAAAACCAAAACTCTATCATGATTTTCCAGCAAAGTCTTGCAATGAAATCTCGCTCACAAGAAACAGGAAATGAACGGTGGAATTGAAACAACTTTGAAATCTCAACTCATTTTTTGGTGGTGGAGAAGATATTTTTCTTTTTTTGACCTGCTCCTGTTACCTTTTTGAGTGTTTCTGAGAGTGTGTCTAGACTACAGAGTTTTGTTGACAAAAGTGGACTTTTGTCAACAAAACTATACCTGCATCTACACTGCAGCTGAGTTCTGTCGACATAACATCGACAGAACTCAGCAGTTTTGTCAATGGCAGTAAACCTCATTCTATGAGGAATAACACCTTTTGTCAACAGAGTTCTGTCGACAGAAGGCGTTATTGCATCTACACTGTCCTTTATCATGTCTACATTATCATGTTGCGTCTACATTATCGCGTCTACATTTTCATGTTGACAAAGCGGCTTGCTTTGTCAACAGAACTGGATGTCGTCTAGATGCTGTTTGTCAACAGAAGCTTTGTTGTCAGTTTCTGTCAACAAAACTTCTGTTGGCAAAAGTCTGTATTCTAGACTTAACCTGAGACATAAATAAAAGGAACTCCGCGTGGAAACTGAAAGGAACGTGGAGTTTTTAGTTGTTCAGGTGGTTGGCAGCTGGGAGCCAGGGTCAACGCCGTGTGTTAGAATGAGTCGGAATTTGCCCTGGGTCACATCTTACTAATAAGGCAGCCGAGTTCTGCAAGAATGGAAACTGACCAACCCCTTGTTCAAATTCGTATTTATGCACGATGTCCATAAGCCACTGAGCCAGTTTGGAGGCTAATTTCTCAATTTTGGAACTGAGGATTTTCAAGGAACCTCCGGGCACGATTCTGGTGCCTAAAAATATCAATAGACACAGAGGGTTAATGGGAGTTAGACACCTAGGCCCAGCTTGTTAAAGGCATTTAGGCGCTGCAT
The DNA here is from genome assembly GCF_049634645.1 of Pelodiscus sinensis. NCBI lineage: Eukaryota > Metazoa > Chordata > Testudines > Trionychidae > Pelodiscus > Pelodiscus sinensis. The sequence continues at coordinate 10,797,058 of NC_134740.1, read as the reverse complement.
CCAAGCAGGTGCAGCGCCTAACTCCCACTCATTTCATTTGGAATGAGCGGCCTGTCGGTGACCAGGATGGGGCAGCCATGCCTTCGTAGGGTTGCTAGGTTCTGGTTTTTACCTGGACGGTTTGGTAATTTAAAGGCGCAGTGACTTTTTTTTCTTTACTCAACAGATTTCCCGATGTGGTTTTTTTTTGGGGGGGGGGGGGTTGGTATGTTTTCTTAAACCATCTGACAACCCTAATGTCTAGTGGTTGGAGCAGGAGTCATGCCTAGTCTGAGCTGGTGTGAAAAGCCGGTGTTGAGGGTTGAAAGCAGAGTCAGAGGCCAGGAATCAGAGCCCGTGACCTGGAGCCAGGCAGGATGACTGCCAGACTGTGGATCTAAGGCTGTATCGACATGGAGAACGTTTGGAGACAATGATGCTGTCCACAGACAAACTGGTCAAACTGGTTTTCCTGCCTCCCATTCTTGGAATTTCCTGGCCAAGTGGCTAGCTCCCCTGGTGACAGAGCAAAGCATTTTGGGTCCGCATCCCACAGGGCAGTGTGGAAGGAAGGCAGAGCTCAACCCTGTGCTTCTAGGGATTCCCTCCTAGCTCTGCGAGCTCTCAGTGCTGGGAATGTCAAGGCAGCCCAGCTGTCTCTCCAGCCCTCCCCTGGCAGCAACAGCCAGCCTGCCGCTGGGTTCCTAGCTAGGCAGAACAGGAGCATCCTAATGATTCACTCTTTGTTTGTTCCCCAAAGGGAGCAGCTCACTCAGCTGCCAGACACTTCCCAGAGCTTTGAAGGGGGTATGAAGGGAGTTTGATCCTCACCCAAAAACCAAGACCTGGATGCATTTTTGCAGGTGTGGCCCAAGCCACTTGCTTGACCAACAAAGAATTAATCTACTTGATCGACGCCGGCCTTGCTATCAATTCCGCCTACCCCCTGGTGCTGCGCTCAGCGAGGAACGTGAAACTGATCCTCTCCTTCGACTTCAGCTCGGGAGATCCTTTCGAGGTAACATCTGTAATTTATGTGATGTTGTCGAAAGCCTGAACTGGGATTGAGCAGGGTACAAAGCACAGAATTGTAGAATCATAAACTCATAGAATCATAGGCTACGTCTATATTGGCAAGTTTTTGGGCAAATACTTTTAATGCAAGACTTTTTGCATTAAAGTATTTGCACAAGAGAGCGTCTACACTAGCATGTGCCTTTGCTCAAGAGATGTGCTTTTGCACAAAAGCATCCATGCCAATGTAGACGCTCTCATGCGCAAGAAAGCTCCGATGGCCATTTTAGCCATTGGGCTTTCTTGCACAAGAAATTAACATTGCCGGTCTACACTGGCTTCCTGAGCGGGAGCATCATAATTCTTGTGCAAGAAGCACTGATTTTCTACATTAGAATGTCAGTTGTTCTTGTCCAAGAACTCCCCGCCAGTGTAGACAGGCAGCATGTTTTTGCGCAAAAGTGACCACTTTTGTGCAAAATCATGCCAATGTAGATGTAGCCCTAGAGTCCTAGAACACTAGAACTGGAAGGGACAGGACCAAGCACCATCTAGACCATCCCTGACAGGTGTCTATCAAACTTGCTCTTCGATATCTCCAGGGATAGAGATTCCACAACCCCCCTAGGCAATTTATTCCAGTGTTTCACCACTGGAACTTTTAGGAACAGTTAGGAACTTTTTGCTAATGTCAAACCCAAACCTCCCTTGCTGCAGTTTAAGCCCATTGCTTCTTGTCCTATCCTCGGAGGCCAAGGAGAACAATTTTTCTCCCTCCTCCTTGTGACATCACAGCGATAGTATAAGTGCTGTTATAGAACAATTCTGGCTGCACAGATGTGCCAATTAGGTTGTGCCTGGCCTCCAGATGAGGTCCTGTCAAGCAGTTCCATAGAGGTTCCTTGGAATGCTTGTGTCTCTCAGGTTAGGTGCACGTCTAAGGCTCTAGCCTGGCCATATTAGCGATATCTTATGGTACTAGTGGCAATTCTGATGATTTATTTTATAATCCATTTTCCCTCCTCCCCAGACCATCAGGAGCACGTCCGAGTATTGTCAGGCAAATCAGATCCCATTTCCCCTGGTAGATCCCCAGGTGATTAAGGACAAAGACAAGCCCTCCGGTTGCTACATCTTCAAGGGAAAGGATACGCCCACTGTCATGCACTTCCCGCTCTTCAACACGGAAAACTGTCCCGGTAAGTGAGTCGTGCACCCGTTCTGCTGCAACTCTGCCAACTGGATTCCCCAAGGTACTTAGGTGGCTCATTGCTGGGTTAGCCACTGCCATGACAGAATCTCTCTGGGAATCACAAAATCCCTGCTCAGAGGGGCCACTAGACACTGCTGTCCCTTCCCAGGCTTCCAGAGGTGTGACCGGGGGAAGAGAGACATTCCTCTGCCTTCCCTGGCTGCAGGAGGATGTGCTGAGCAGAGGCTTGTGGAATCAGGCCCCGTGCTTGTGCTCTGACAAATGCTAGAAGATTTCCTGCAAAATGCAGGACAATGTAGCACTTTAAAGACTAACAAGATGGTTTATTAGATGATGAGCTTTCGTGGGCCAGACCCACTTCCTCAGATCAAATAGTGGAAGAAAATAGTCACAACCATATATACCAAAGGATACAATTAAAAAAAATGAACAAATATGAAAAGGACAAATCACATTGCAGAACAGAAGGGGGATGCGGGGGGGGGTGGGAAGGGGGAGGAAGGAAGGTAAGTGTCTGTGAATTGCTGATATTAAAGGTAGGGAGAGTGGGATGTTTGTGAGTTAATGGTATTACAGGTGATAATTGGGGAAACTGTCTTGGTAATGGGTGAGAAAGTTCAAAGTCTTGTTAAGTCCCTGGTGGTAAGTGTCGAATTTTAACATGAATGATAGTTCAGAGGATTCCCTTTCAAGTGCAGATGTAAAAGGTCTTTGTAGCAGAATGCAGGTGGCTAAGTCATTTAGAGAGTGTCCTTTCTGGTTAAAGTGGCAAGAAACCGTTTTCTCTTTGTGATCTTGTCTGATATCTGTTTTGTGGGCATTAATCCTTTGGCGAAGTGTCTGAGATGTTTGTCCAATGTACATAGCAGACGGACACTTTCGGCACATGATAGCGTAGATTATATTTCTGGATGCGCAGGAATATGTGTTCTTGATCTTATAACTCACTTGGTTAGGTCCAATAATGGTATCAGCAGAATGAATATGTGGACAAAGCTGGCAACGGGGTTTGTTGCAAGGGAAGGTACCAGGGTTGGTATTAGTGTGGTATGTCCTGTGGTGGTTGCTAAGAATCATCTTGAGGTTAGGTGGTTGTCTATAGGAGACTATGGGTCTGTCTCCCAGAGCCTCTTTGAGTATGGTATCCTGTTCCAATATTGGCTGTAGTTTATTGATAATGTGTTGGACAGGTTTTAGTTGGGGGTTGTAGGTGATGACAAGTGGTGTTCTATTGTTGGTTTTCTTGGGTCTGTCTTGAAGTAGATGGTTTCTAGGTATTCGTCTGGCTCTTTCAATTTGCTTTTTTGTTTCTCTGGGTGGGTAGTTGAGATTTATAAATGCTTGGTAGAGATCCTGAAGCTTCTGGTCTCTGTCAGTGGGGTTAGAGCAGATGCGGTTGTATCGAAGGGCTTGGCTATAGACGATGGATCGTGTGGTGTGTTCTGGATGGGAGCTGGATGCATGTAGGTAACTGTATGAGTCAGTGGGTTTTCTGTAGAGAGTGGTGTCTAATTTTCCATTGTTGATTTGTACGGTGGTGTCCAGGAAGTGGATCTCTCGTGTAGAATGGTCCAGGCTGAGGTTGATGATGGGGTGTAGGTTGTTGAAATCTCTGTGGAATATCTCCAGTGTTTCTTGGCCATGTGTCCAGATCATAAAGATGTCATCGATGTACCGTAGGTAGAGGAGGGGTGAAAGGGGACGGGAGTTGAGGAAACGTTGTTCTAGGTCAGATTTCCTGGCATTGCTGGGTCCTTCAGGGCTAGGGGGCTAGGGCTGTGGGGGTGCAGGAATCAAGACATGGGTGGGTGGTGTAGAAGCAAGAAAAGACAATGTATTCTTCCACAGTGGGCTCAGGGCAGGAATCAGGGCAGGTGTCTAGAAGGTTTGGGGGGCTCAGGGCAGAGGCCGGGGGTGCAGGAATCTGGGCAGGGGGTGGGAAGTGGGGGGAGGGCTGAGGGCAAGATTCAGGATGGGGAAGGGAGATCTCATGTCGGGTGGCTCACAGGTCACGGGGGAGGGTTACCGGGGCTGCCCATGGCACTGAGGGTGGTGCTACTCCAATGGAGGCTAGATGCAGGGTTGGGTGGGGCTGGATGGTCCCCCCGGGTGACTCCTCATGGTGGGATGGGGGGCAGGACTGATACTTGAAGGAGCTGTTGGCCAGTGGCCTCCCCATTTCTGGCACAGTGGCCGAAAGCTGGGGGAGGGATTTGGGAGGCAGGGGGCCACTTACCCATCACTGCCTGGTGCGGCTGCTGCCCGTGGTCACTCTGCAGTGTAGCTCTCCCCTGCACTCGCTGCCCCCTGTGGTCAAAATCTGTCACTGCTCTCAGGCCCCTCCCTTTCCGTGTTAGGGAACACAACCCCATTCCAGGCACTTCCCATTGTCCTGGCACAACCAAACCCTGCCCTTGCTATACGTTAGGATGAGAGGCTGCTGCCTTCCAAATTTGGGGATCCTAACTTATCATTTGGATGGAATTCCTGAACACACAGACAGCTGGATGGACTCACACACAGACAGAGAGACAAATATACAATGACTCTTGAGGTCAAATATACAAATATACACACTCTCTAAAACAGTGATCCCCAATTCAGTGCCCGCGGGTGCCATGGCACCCACTGGGTCATTTCTGTGCACACACCGAGTGATTGGGGCCGGCCCTGCCCCATGGCGCGCAGTACATGGGCGGCCCCGAACCTGGGTGCATGGTGCATGGGCTGTGCCAGCCCCGGGCACACGGTGTATGGGCATCCCCGCCCCTGGGCGTGTGGGACAGGAGCAGTGCCAGCCCCGGGCGCCTGGTGTATGGGCAGCCCCACCCCTTGGCGTGCAGCACAGGAGCAGCGCTGGCCCTGGGAGCGCGGCACATGCGTGGCCCCGCCCTCGCGCCCAGGCACCTGGAGCATGAGTGGCCCCACCCCCGGGCAGCCGGCAGCCCCAAAAAGTTGGGGACCACTGCTCTAAAATATAGAGAGAGAGATGATAATGTCACTAGTTCTCCAGTCACATGTTTGGGGGGTTTTTTTTGTGGGGGGAAAAACTAAGAAAATCTTTTTAACATCACGGGTGGTTTTGCTCTGGAATGCCTTCCAAGGGATGTAGGGGAATCCCCAGGAGATGGTTTAGGAACAGGTTAGACAACCACTTTTCAGGGTTGGGCTAGATTCAGTTGGTCCTGCTTCAGCAGAGGATGCTGGAAGAGATGTCTCCCAAGCTGCTTTTCAGCCCCATGTTTCTATGAGTCTATGAAAATGCAATGTTGTTCCCCCACCTCTTTGGGTGCGTGGTTCTGTTCTTTTGGGCGCCGGAGAAGTGCATAAACATAACCACTGTTCTTCTCTCTTCTGCACTTCCCCACCTCTTTTAGAAGCAAACGAGATACAGCTGTTCAGAAGCAAGTTTGCCACCATAAACATGTCTTACGCAAAGAAAGATATCGAAGAACTACTCACCAAAGCAAAGAAGAACGTATCCAACAACCAGGAGAAGATACTGAAGGAAATCAATGAGATTGTGTCCTCGCTTGCCCCCAAATAATTTTAAAACCACGTCTCTTTTTGTTCAAGATAGATAGATAGATAGATAGATAGATAGATAGAGGGGGTGTGTGGGGATAGATAGTACATGTTGATTATTAGATGAATAAATAGATCAATAGTAGTTAATGGTAACACAGATGGATCATCTCAAGATCATCCCACTTGAAGAAGTAGGTTTTGCCCAGGAAAGGTCATGATACTATATATATACATACATGAATTTGTTAGTCTCTAAGGTGCCACAGGATTACCTGTTATTAAATAGATAAATTCATATGCAAAAGTTATGAAAAGTAGATAGAATTTTTAAGACACTTACACATACACGCCATCCTCCTGGGTTGACGACACATCTTGATACTGCCGAGACCATTCAGATATGAAGGGCTTTTTCTTCAAATGTACCCTCCCCCCACACCCAAAAAAGAGTTCAGCTCTTTCACGCTTGCTATCTGGTCACCCTACATCCTTTTCACGCAGACATTGACGCTGTGCAAAATGTTAACATTGCAGCTGCCTAACAAGTACGTGTGCCATGTGTGACAATAATCCTCGGCAACCCTCTTTCCTTCCACGTGATGAATATTAAATAAATAAACTAGAATTCCCCGTTATTTTTCACTCCATGAGCCTCGTCAATAGCTTCGGAGGATTGCCCAGTAATTAAGAGCACAAAGGACTCCATTTCGGATCCCCTTGCTCATACGGACTTGCTGCTTTATACCACAAGGCCTTTCAGTGGCGCTGTTACTCGATGACAGCACGAGGGTCGGAAGTCGGTGGGAGTTGCAACAAACAGGGAGGAACCCTGGGGTAGTTGCTACAGGGCAGTGAAATACTTAGGCTGCTGTGGAAAGAGATGGACATGGGACAGAAAGAGGGCTCAGCTTTGGTCAATAACTGTATCCTGAGTTGTTCTCCAGCTATGCGGGGTTTGACACCGCCACAGAGACATTGGTTCTTGTGAGTTAAAATGATCCTCCAGCAGAGGGTTTTGTAAGAATGCAGGTTTGTTATCGAGTCCAGCCCCCTGCCCAAAGCAGGACCAGAACCTTGTACCAGGGTCTTCTTAGAATCCTAGAATCCCAGGGCTGGCAGAAACCTCAAGAGTCATTGAATTCAACCCCCTGCCCAAGGCAGGACCAACCTCAACTCAATCATCCCAGCCAGGGCTTGGTCAAGCCGGGACTTCAACACCTCTAGGGATGGAGATTCCACCCCCTCCCTAGGGAACCCATCCCAGCGCTTCCCCACCCTCCTCAGGAAATAGTTTTTCCTAAAATCCAACCTAGACCTCCCCCACTGCAACTTGAGACCATTGGTCCTCATTCTGCCCCCACTGAGAACAGCCTCTCTCCATCCTCTTTGCAACCCTCCTGCAGGGAGTTGAGGGCTGCTCGCAAATCCCCCCTCACTCTTTTCTGTCTGAAAGGATGTGGTAAAGCCTGGGTAAAGCCTACCCAGGATGTCAAAAGAGCACTAAGTTAGGGGTAAGTAAAGGAAAGGAAGCATTGTTAGGATACAGGAGACATGAGCAAAAAAACAGAATTTGATTGGATGATCAATAATAACCCCGCTTTTAGGGAAGTTAACTAACACAGACTGCAATATGTAGCAAAGTGCTGATAACCCCAAATGGAACAGACAAAAGTCTAAAGGGCAAAAATAGACCGATATCAGCATAGTCAGGCAAGTGGAAAAATGTATACAAGGTTGAACAGAATCAGATTCGGATGGAAGGGTTGCGAATCCAAAAAGCCAGGTCTGATCAACCAAGTGGCTCCCTTCCATGCGCTGAATCTCGCTGCCTCACATAAGCTCTGAAAGGGGAACACCAGTCGTAAGTTGCAACGAAAAATCCGAAAGGAAGAATAAAGAAAAGAATATCTCCTGAATCTAAACAGCTGATGAAAGTGTTTGCTCCCCCCAACCACTGTGAAGCTCTGTTTATGGTATGTCAACTCTAGCTACTTTGTGTACAGTGGCTAAGAGAAGCCAGATCTAAGGAAGAACCGAGAGAGTGAGAGAGAAGACACTGCACCCGTAGATCGAAAAAAAATTGCGTCACTTATTACAAGTCAATTTTGAAATAGTCTATAAAAAAAAGAGGATTCTACCCCTTTAAAAACCGTGGGCAGGCTTTTTGGTCACGTCGGGCTCTCGTCAGCTGCCACCATCTTGAGGGCACCATTTTGCCACGCCAGACAGCTCCCCGGCTTCATGGGAGTTGGAGGACTTTGTGAGCCGTACTTTCAGGGGTGAAGAGCCGCTTGCTTTGCGAGTCATGGGTTGGCTACCCCAGGTCTAGGAGACTCTGTGTGTCGTGAAAATAATCGATTTTCTGTGAGCTTTGCACAATGCATCCTTGACCTCTCTATTTCTCAGGCTGTAGATCAGGGGGTTCACCAGTGGTGTCAAGACCGTGTAGCAAAGGGAGAGCACTTTGTTCAGGGCTTGTAGTGTGTCATGGTTCGGGAGCATGTATACAATGATTAGGGTCCCGTAGAAAATGGTCACCATGATGAGGTGGGAGGAGCAGGTGGAAAAGGCCTTTTGCCTCCCGGTGGTGGATGGGATCCTTAGGATGGTGGCAATGATGCATGCGTAGGATGTCAGAGTCAGTAGGAATGGAGGCAAAGTGAATAAAAAGGCCAGGATGAAATCCAACAATATGATCAGGCGGGTGTCCCCGCAGGAGAGTTGGATCAAGGGGGTGACATCGCAGTAGAAATGGTCAATTTCTTTGGGGCCGCAGAATATTAACTGTGACATGAAGAAGACCAAGAGAGCAATAGCCAAAAAACCATTTAACCAGGACCCCACAGCCAACTGGAGGCAGAACCTGGGGTTCATAAGCGTTGAATAGAGCAGGGGTGTGCATATGGCCAAATACCGATCGTAAGACATGGCCGCCAGGAGGTAGCATTCTACACATGCCAGAGAACCAGAGAAATACAGTTGTGTGAGGCAGCCACAGACTGAGACGCTTCTGTCCCCCGTCAGGATCCTGGCCAGCATCCAGGGCAGGATGGAGGAGCTGTAGCAGGTCTCCAAGCAGGACAAGTTCCCCAGGAAGAAGTACATGGGGGTCTGGAGGTGCTGATCGGCCACCACTAGCACCACGAGGAGCGTGTTTCCCACCAGGGTTGAGATGTAGATCACTAGGAGCAGCAGGAAGAGAAGAATTTGCAGGTCAGCGAGATCCCCAAATCCCAGCAGGATGAATTCCGTGACGGACGTTTGATTTCTCCAGTCTGTGTCGGCCATGGGCTGAGTGTAGGCACAGTAGTGCTGCAACCTAATCAGAGGAGCATGGAGGTAAATTTAAAAGGTCCAGTGAATTAATTTCAAAGTCAAATTAACTTAGTCTGCAGAAGAGTGGGGGGGAGGGAGGGAGGGAGATTTGAGAGCAGCCTTCAACTCCCTGAAGGGGGGTTGCAAAGAGGATGGAGAGAGGTTGTTCTCAGTGGGGGCAGGTGCCAGAATGAGGAGGAATGGGCACAAGTTACAGTGGGACAGGGCTAGGTTGGACATTAGGAAAAACTATTTCACTAGGAAGGTGGGGGAGTACTTGGATGGGTTCCCTAGCGAGGGGGTGGAATCTCCACCCCTAGAGGTTTTTAAGTCTGGCTGGACAAATCCTTGTTTGAGGTGATTGAGTTGGGGTTGGTCCTGCTTTGGGCCAGGGACTGGACTCAATGACCTTCCAAGGTCTTTTTCAATGCTTTGATTCTAGAGTTCTATGAAAATCTCTTTCCTCTCCTGGATAGATCAAGGGAATTTAAGGCTAAGTGTAGACTTCAGAGGAAAGTGCAAGAAATCTTGGTTTGGGGACAGAATAATGGTCACCAGCTACCATACTGGAGTAATGACTACCACTACCACCCATTCCTCTGGTAGCCAGCTATTGACACGACAAGTCAATCCACTTCTTTATCCCATCTAGTGACAAAATGGAACTGAATAATGATGCTTCAATGCTGCTCTTCACTTCTGGACATGGCGGAAAGCTGGCCAGGTCTCTGGAGTCCAAGCGTATGGGGGTAGTTGTGCTCATCTGGTTCAGCAAACCAAGGGGTCGACTGGCACCTCAGGGTACGTCTAGACTACCGCGTTTTGTCAACGGAAGTTTTGTCGACAGATACTGTCGACAAAACTTCCGTCGACAATTTGCGTCCAGACACATGGAGTTCTGTCGACAAAGCAAGCCGCTTTGTCGACAGAACTCCATAGTCTGGACGCAACGTTACAGGCAATAACACCTTCTGTCGACAGAGTTCTGTCGACAGAAGGTGTTTTGCCTCGTAAAATGAGGTACACCAGCGTCGACAAAACCACGGAGTTCTGTCGACGTTATGTCGACAGAACTCCGCGGTAGTGTAGACGCTGGTATTGTTTTGTCGACAAAAGTCCACTTTTGTCGACAAAACTAGGTAGTCTAGACACACCCTCAATGACTAACAAAATTACTGTGCCTGTAAGGTATCGTGGGCTAGGATAAGCACACTGCAAAGCTGTCTGAGTTACTTCACTACGCAGAGGACCAATGCTAACAAATCACATCGAGTATACACATCCCGTAAAATCTTGGCAGAAGACTTTTCAGTGCGGTTTAGTGTCCACAGGCACTGACACTGTTAGAATGATAGGAATGTGTTCTAACCATTTCATAGAATCACTGAATCCCAGGGCTGGCAGAGACCTCAGGAGTCATCAAGTCCAACCCCCTGCCCAAAGCAGGACCAACCCCAACTCAATCATCCCAGCCAGGGCTTTGTCAAACCAGGAGTGAAACACCTCTAGGGATGGAGATTCCACCCCCTCCCTAGGGAACCCAGCCCAGTGCTTCCCCACCCTCCTAGGGAAATCGTTTTTCCTAATATCCAACCTAGACCTCCCCCACTGTAACTTGAGACCATTGCTCCTTGTTCTGCCATCTGACACCACTGAGAACAGCCTCTCTCCATCCTCTTTGGAACCTCCCTTCAGGGAGTTGAAGGCTGCTCTCAAATCCCCCCTCACTCTTCTCTTCTGCAGACTAAACAAGCCCAAGTCCTTAACCCTGTCTTTGTACGTCATGTGCTCCAGCGCCCCATATCACATGCATCTGACGAAGTGGGTCTTTGCCCATGAAAGCTTATGCTCCAACACTTGAGTTAGTCTATGAGTTGCCACAGGACTCCTCGCCGCTTTTGCAGATTCAGACTAACACGGCTACCCCTCTGATACTCATCATTTTTGTTGCCCTCAGCTGGACTTTCTCCATCTACCCTGATAGATTCAGCATTTCAGTGCTTGGTAGGGGAAGAGATGATTTTCACCCATCGAAAGAGAGTCATTAATGCCACCAATTATGGAGCAGCTCGCGTAACGGGGAGCAGGACATGCTGAGGAAATGGCCATTGTGTTTGTGTTTCAGATGAGAACTCGTGTTAACTGTGCCACGCCATTCCACCGCAACTCGTTTTGTGGGTCGGTTGTAGGGAGGTTGGAAATCTGCCTAGTTTTACCCCTTAACTGTGGAGCAGCTCCCCACTGCCTCATGCGTGTGGGTTAATGGGTCAAGAACGAGAAGGACGGGTGAAGGAAGATGCTGCCCCTGTGCTAGACGCAATCTGCCATGTACTACCTGTCACCTAGGGTAGTGTCGTTTTCTCCCCACCCAATGGGGACTTGCTCTTGAGTTCCATGAAAACTAGCGGTTCCCACCGAAGACCCTCAATGTTCTCTACCTACTAAAGACTTTCTTGAGGGCAGGTGCAGGGGAGAATAATGGAGCTAGAAAAAACTACCCTGTAAAAGGGGATTGGAGTGGTGAGGAGCGTTGCCTTGGAGGGGAGAAGGATTGGAGGGAACATAATAAAAGTCAATAGTAAAATGATCTGGAGAAGGTAGAATGGGGAACGGCTGTTTTCTCTGCCCCATTCTACAAGAGACAGGGGAACATGTGATGAAATTCAAAGGTGTGACACTTAAATCTATACAATGAAACGCTTTGTTCATACAATGAGCAATGAAATGGATGAGCCAGCAATGCCCCTCTGCCATGTACATTGCCCAAGTTGGACGGCCGCTACGTGAAAGAAAAAATGGACACAAATCCGACCTCAAGAACGGTGGGAGAACACGTCAGTCTCCCTGGCCACTGAGTGACAGACATGGAAGTTGCCATCCTTCAGCCAAAACCTTGACAAAACAGACAGCAGCGGGAAACTGCCTCGCTGGGATTCACGAGCAAACTTGCACCACCCGGCATGGTCTGAATGAAGACTGGGAGCGGCTGGCTCCGTGCAAAAGGGATTTGTACCCTTTTGGTTTTCTCACCTGCTCACGTGATGGGATCCACCTTGACTGAACTGAGCTCATTAGCATGGTCCTCCAAACAGTAGTGTAACTTGCCCATCTTTGAACCTAAGAACAGCCAGACTGAGTCAGACCAAAGTATCATCTAACCCAGTGTCCTGTCTTCTGACAGTGGCCAACGCCAGGTGCGCCAGAGGAAGTGAACAGAACTGGTAACCATCAAGTGATCCCTCCCTTGTCACCCATTCCCAGCCTCTGACAAACAGAGGCTTGGGAGACCATGCCTGCCCATTCTGGCTAATGAATATGGATGGACCTCCATGAATTTATCTAGTTCTTTTTTACCCCTGTTAAAGTCCTGGTCTTCACAACATCCTCTGGCAAGGAGTTCCACAAGGTGACTGTGTGCTGAATGAAAAAAAAACCTTCCTTTTGTTTGTTTTAAACCTGCTATCAATTAATTTCATGCAATGATCCCTAGTTCTTATGTTAAGGGAACAAAGTAAATAGCTTTTCCTCATTCGTTTTCTCTGCACCTGTCATGATTTTACAGACCTCTATCCTATCCCCCCTCGGTCTCCTCTTTTCTAAGCTGAAAAGTCCCAGACTTTTTAATCTATCGTCATATGGGACCAGTCCAAACCCCTAATTATTTTTGTTGCCCTTTTCCAAACCTTTTCCAATGCCAAGATTTTCTTTGGAGATGAAGCGACCACATCCGTACACAGTATTCAAGATGCGGGCGTACCATGGATTTATACAGAGACAATAAGATATTTTCTGTCTTATTCTCTATCCCTTATTTAATCATTCCTAAAATTCTGTTTGGGTTTTGACTGCTGCTGCGCATGTAGCAGATGTTTTCTGAGAATTAGCCAGTGACGGCAAGATTTCTCTCTGGAGTTGTTAGCAGTTCGTGTGAGTATCTGCCAAACTGAAGCTGCCATATCATACATCTGTCCCTGTGGTTTCCAGCCTAAAACAGCATATGCCCAAATAAAATTGTACTTCCTTAAGGCGCCTCCAGACCCCATGCTGCTTTTAATTAAACTGTGGTGTTGGCAAAGCTGGTGCCCTGCCCCTCTCTGTTAGACACTCCCAGATTCCCAGCTAGAATGAGTCATGCTCACTTGTGGGTCAGCATCGGTAAATCGGAGAAGGATGGGTGTCATGGTTGGACTCTATGGAACGCTAGTCCCTGGCTTCCAGCGTCAATCTCACTTGGCGTTTCTGTTCCGTATGGTCACTGAACGATAGACGGTTTTGGGGAATATGGATCACCTGGCAGGGGAGTGACATTAATGAGTGAGAAGAGCGGCTCTTTCACAGACCTGGTTAAGCCTCTCCTGAAAAAGGTGACCGGGCATTTCCAGAGCGAGTAAGGAAAGATTTTACGAATGGAAACTCCCAGTGGGTGTGGATAGAAAAACTCTCAACAAACGGACTCACGACTCTTCTTGTTCTGCTTACTTCCCCGGGAAGATGAATTGTGGGACTGGACTGAGTTTGCAGCTCAGAGCAGATGGCTGGAGGGGGATAGAAACCCCAAACCAAAGGTACTAGGAGTCTCTATTCCGACTGAACACTTATGGAGTCATACTGTCACAGAATACTGGAAGGGATCCCAAAAAGTCATCAAGTCCAGTCCCCTGCCCTCACAGCAGGATTAAGCACCCTCTAGATTAAAAGGCATGTAAGGAGGTTGAATTTTAAAAATGAAATTAGGGGGATGAGAGGGCATTTGAAGATTACAAGGTCTTCATTAAAATAAATAGGGAGATTGTGGAATCTCCATCACTGGAGCAGATTAGACAGACACCTGTCACAGAACATTAGAACTGGAAGGGACCTTGAGAGGTCAAGTCCAGTCCCCTGTCCTCATGGCAGGACCAAGCACCATCTAGACCATCCCTGACAGATGTCTGTCCAACCTGCTCTTAATTATCACCAGAGATGGAGATTCCACAACCTCCCTACTTATTTTAATTAAGATCTTGTCATCTTTAAATTCCCTGTCATTTCCCTAATTTCATTTTTATGCTTCGCTCTCGTTACATGCCTTTTCAACATTCCTTTCTATCATTTTAACTTAGATTTGATTCACCAAAAAAAGCAAACATGGTTCTGTGATGCTGTCATGGTCATGAGGGATGACCAGCAGCCTGGGGAATAAGGGGTTAACTAAGTCCCCTGTACCTAGCCGGGTAGCGGTCAGCCAATAGAAATGCAGGTAGGGATTTCAAACTGGGACAAAGGAATTTTGGGGTTTTCCATCCTTTGTCTCTGGCCAGTTGGCTCTCTAGATACTGAGGGAGACCGAAGACATGTCTCTTTCCAAGAAAAAGACTCTTCATAATGTGGAAGTAGGGTAAAATCTAGATAAATCCATCATGTTTTATTGTTTTCGGGTTTGAGAATTTGGATCTGATGTCTGTGCTGTTAGAAATGGGTTTTCCTCTCTTTTACAACTAAGTTTTGGCCGATAATATCGTCTTTTAAGTACCCAAAAGGGTATTTACAAGGAGGAGGGAGAAAAATTGTTCTCCTTCAACTCTGATCATAGGGCAAGAAGCAATGGGCTTAAACTGCAGCAGGAAAGGTTTAGGTTGGACATTAGGAAAATCTTCCTAACTGCCAGGATAGTTAAGCCCTGGAATAAATTGCCTAGGGAGGTTGTGGAATCTCTATTACTGGAGATATTTAAGAGCAAGTTAGACAGACACCTGTCAGGGATGATCTAGATGGTGCTTGGTCATGCCATGAGGGCAGGGGATTGGACTTGATGACCTCTGGAGGTCCCTTCCAGTTCTAGTGTTCTGTGGTTCTATGATTCTATGATTCTAGTAGGTCGCCAGGTGATGTAAATTGGCCATAGCTCCAATGGATTCTGTGGGCAAGATTCCCATTAGAGGACCTGTTACAAAACATGTAACTCCATTTCCCCATTGTTAAATGATGCTTTCAACACTGACTGGCAAGGCTGTGGAAGGAGAGGCTGAAACGGCTAATATTCACACCGTAAAGGCGGACGAGGTAACATCTTTCATTGAACCAACTTCTGCGAGTGAGAGACATGTATTCAACCTGAGCTCTGTGGGAGCTGAATAGCTTCTCTCTTTCACCAGGGGCACATCTACACTGTGCAGCTATTTAAGGTTAGAGAAATGGTCAGAGGTAAACAGGATGAGGTTTAATAAAGAGAAATGCAAAGTGCTCCACTTAGGAAGGAACAATCAGTTCCATACATACAAGATGGGAAGCGACTGTCTAGGAAGGAGCATGGCGGAAAGGGATCTAGGGGTCATAGTGGACCACAAGTTGAATATGAGTCAACAGTGTGATGCTGTTGCAAAAAAAGCAAATATGATTCTAGGTTGTATCAACAGGTGTGTTGTAAGCAAAACTCGTGAAGTCATTCTGCCGCTCTACTCTGCACTAGTTAGGCCTCAGCTGGAGTACTGTGTCCAGTTCTGGGCGCCACATTTCAAGAAAGATGTGGAGAAATTGGAAAGGGTGCAGAGAAGAGCGACAAGAATAATTAAAGGTTTAGAGAACATGACCTATGAAGCCAGGCTTCATGAACTGGGCTTGTTTAGTTTGGAAAAAAGAAGATTAAGGGGGGACATGATAGTGGTTTTCAAATATCTAAAAGGGTGTCACAAGGAGGAAGGAGAAAATTTGTTCCTCTTGGTTTCTGAGGACAGGACAAGGAGTAATGGGCTTAAAGTGCAGCAGGGGAGGTTTAGATTGGACATTAGGAAAAAATTCCTAACTGTCAGGGTGGTCAAATATTGGAATAAATTGCCAAGGGAGGTGGTGGAATCTCCCTCTCTGGAGATATTTAAGAACAGGTTAGATAGACATCTATCAGGGATGGTGTAGACGGAGCTTGGTCCTGCCTTGAGGGCGGGGGGCTGGACTCGATGACCTCTCGAGGTCCCTTCCAGTCCTATGATTCTATGATTCTATGATAAGGATACCAGAGCTATCCCGAAAGAGCTACCCTGCGTCTTAAAAAGCCACCCATTATTTCGAAATATTTTTCAAAATAATGGGCGTGCTATTTTGGCAGCCTGGTAACCCTCATTCCACCAGTGTTAAGGGATGTCTCGAAATAGTGCTTTATTTCAAAATTTGGTGCCATGTAGATTCACCAAATTTCGAAATAACCTATTTTGAAATAGAATCGAAATAAGATATGCAATTTGTTCTTATTTCAAGGTTAGGATGCTGCGTAGACTCACCCCAACAGAAATTGGTCCAATAAAAGTTATTACCTCCCCCTCATGGTTTCTCTAATTTCCTGGGACCAGCACAGCTGAGATAATACTGCCTTCAGTGTTCACAAAGCACATGTGTGTCCCTGCCTGAATGGCGGCATAGAAATGCAGTGGGAAGAAGGCGCTCACCTGTAACTATTGGATGCTTAAACTTCAAGCGACGTGCTCTGATATCTCAGGGTTTGATGGGCAGGTCTCGGGTCCCACGGAAGTTCTTGGAGCTCATCTTTTTGCAGAAACTGGTTCTTCTCAGTGAAGAGAAACTTGGATCTACCTGAATGGAGGAGCAGCTGCTGTGTTCTGTCTTATAACAAGTTCTCCTTCACTCTGGTTACACAGTCCAGAGTTCGTCTCCTACTTGTGTCCTTCTCCATGGCAGGTTGGGTCTCCCTTGGGTCCTCCTGAGAAGGGGCTGAGCTGAGGGAGTCAGTGCCATGGTTTCCATGCAAACAACTACCCTGATGCAGCCAGTTTCCGATCCCCAAAAGAATTGCATTTCCTTCTCTCACTGTAGGAGTTCACTGCTCTGCATAGCTGGCCTATAACGCCGCACCTTTGGAGTGCATGGCTCTGCCGAGACCTACTCTACTAAGTGATCTTTACTCATGTAAGCTGACCCATTCCCTTCAAAGACACAATTCCAAGAATAAAAATGACTAACGCAATGCAGGCCTGCCTGGACTGTCCGCCAAACCTCTGTGCTTTCACCAACATACTGGAAATGGAATGTACAGTTCATTTCATCTGCATTTGCAAGGGCAAGAGAAGGGGATGATAACCTCTACTCACCCTTCATCAAGGTGGGGGTGAGCGACGCTGAGCTGACTCATTAAAAACAAACCCCAAAAACTCCACACATTTTATTTGATCTGGAAATGTTTTCTGCATGCGTTTTCCCCTAAACAACATGAGGTAGAAATTGCCTCTACAACATTCTGAGCTAAGCAGATTTGGCATTTGCTGATGGAAAAAATTGCATTGGACAATTATTAATCTACTTTAGAGTTTCTTCTTTTTCTTTGGTTGAAACATATTTATTTCCTTTCAGTAGGCCTTGGTCTCTGAGGGGTGGTCTTGCCTCTGCGCTACCATGTGGATGACTGGAGGGCCCAGATCCTCCTAATATGTATGTTAGATTCTGGCCACAGGCTTTGTTAAGAAGCTTTCACATTTGCCCAAACAGGAAGGGCTTGGTCTGAAGCCTGAGACCTAGCTAACAATGGACAAAACATGGGTAAAGACAAAAGATAAGCAGGAAACAGCCTTGTTTGTTTAACTAGTCATAAAACAAGCTGAGACAGCACCACCCCAGGTGAAGAGCAGTAATTGGGGGCTTAATGTGAGTTATAGGCACATAACTCACTGAGAGGGATCTCAAAGTCTGTTCCCTGAGTTAGGAAGAGATAACAGTGCATCCTCCCCGAAAACCAGCCAGGGTTCATGTTGGCGTGAGTGACGATATCCCCCCTCACAAATGCCAATCCAAGTTCAGAGGGATACATTGATAAACTACGCAATTGCCATTGCTGTGAGCTCTTTACTATTCTCTTTGCTTTAAGACCATCTAGGAATGTGCCTGCGGGCAAACCCACCTGGGAGGTGCCACCCTTCATTTCTAAGGACCGGAAATCAGGATTTAACCTACTTACTGCAAGAGGAAAACTTGAGGAATAGCACCTGTTTACTAACAAACATGTCACTCTGAGCAATGGGCGGAGCATTCATATAATCTTTTTGGTTACGTCTAGACTGCAAGCCTCTTTCGAAAGAGGCTTTTTTGAAAGATACTTTCGAAAAAGCCTCTTTCAAAAAATAGCATCTAGACCAGTACTTTCGAAAGAACGCGGCAGCAGTCTAGACACAGGGGAAGTTTTTTTTTTTTTTCGAAAAAAGGCCACTTTAAAAAAAAAAGCCCGTGTAGTCTAGACACACCCTTACACTACTGGCTTATTGCGCTCATTATGTCTTGCTGCTAGAACCTATCCAGGGGCTCGGGAAATCCGACCCCATCACTTCTTTCTGCCCAACAGCGCCCGATAGAATGTAGGGTAATCAATTCTGTCAGTCTCATGAGCCTAAGAAGCAAAGTGGGACTCCACCAGTTGTGTGTAAGAAAGGCCTTGTGCTTGAACATGGAAGGTGTCAGACTTCTGTTCCCTCAATGACTTCAGAGAGGGAGAACGAGCTGTCCTCGTATTCAGGCCCTCGGGTGGGGGAGGAGCAGTAAAAGCCCTGCGTGTGCTCCAAGACCACGGTCAGGGCAGGGCAGTAGATGGCTAACGGCTCTGGTCTGCAGTCTATGAATCTGAAGCCCTCAAGCCTGGTGGCAGACAAGCAAAGACGTAGGCAGCTCTGTCCCTTGGGCCTTTGTTCTGGACACAATCAAGGGGCTCTTTGAAGGACGTGGCTCTAATTTCAAAATGGCTATAACACATGGCTTATATTTTTAATCCAAATATAACTCTTAATTAGCAATTGTTGTTTTTACTGAAATGCCAGTAACAAACACTAGGACTGTGTTTTCGGCCTTCCCTGGGATCAGCTGCCATCTAGTGACCATTGGAAAGGATTAACCAAACAATGGCCTTATTAACCTTGACTTCCCCCATGTGCAACCGTACAGCAGAGCCACCCTTTCCCAGCCTTCATCCTGTACTCTCCTGACCACCCCTTATACCATAAAGCTGCCCCTTTTCCCATCCTTCCCTCTCTGCTGCCCGCAATGTAATGTTCAGCCCCAAGCGTAGCTGGTTGCCACGGACACATCTTGCTTGTTCAGATGGCTTAGAAGTTGGTACTTTATGTGATGCGTTTTCAACCTGGAGTGCAGGCTGAGAGCCGCGGGAATGCCTGTAACATCTCACCACCCCTCTCCAGCAGTGCTGGCCTTTCTCACACTGCTCTGCTGATGAGACACAGCCAGATTTTCCAGGTCCTGTTAGCACCCAACATGACAGCTGACGGCATCACCCACCCAGCTGAGCTACCTGAGTGCTTTACCTAAGCCACTCCAGGAAAGATAGATGTCAAACCCAATTTCCCAGCTCCCCAGTCGGGAGTATACCCCCAGAGTTATGCCATTTCATGCTTCACAGGGATGTGTACAATGTATGCTCACTAATATTGTTTGCCTCTCCCTCAAAGTGAGGAAGATCTGCATGACTAGCTTGTGCTATCCAAGCTGGGATTTTCCCAATGCTTCACTCAAAACACACTGTTTAAGACAAAGCGGCTGTGTCTACACTGGCATGAATTTCCGGAAATGCTTAAAATGGAACAGTTTTCCGTTATAAGTATTTCCGGAAAAAGAGCGTCTACACTGGCAGGCTGCTTTTCCAGAAAAACCCTGTTTCTGGAAAAGCGTCTGTGGCCAATATAGACGCGCTTTTCTGGAAAAAAGCCCCGATGATCATTTTCGCGATCGGGGCTTTTTTCCGGAAAAGACTACTGTGCTGTCTACACTGGCCCTTTTCCGGAACAGTTTTCCGGAAAAAGGACTTTTGCCCGAGCGGGAACAGCATAGTTTTTCTGGAAAAGCAGCTGATTTCTTACAGTAAATCGTCACTGCTTTTCCAGAAATTCAAGGGGCCAGTGTAGACAGCTCGCAGCTTATTCTGGAAAAGAGGCTGCTTTTCCGAAATAAGTGACCCAGTGTAGACACAGCCAGCATGTTTAGTAACTACAGAAAAACAGAGAAAAAGTGATGCTAAGGAGCAGCAAACAGGTCAAAGCAAATTATCTACCCAATAAATAAAAATGAAAACTAAGCCTGATGTAGTAGGTGGATAGGATCTAAATCAGCAGTTTTTCATCCTGATCCATGATATAATCAGTCATAAGAATATAAGAACATTAGATTGGCCATACTGGGTCAAACGAAAGGTCCATCCAGACCCGTACCCTGCCTGCCGACAGTGGCCAATACCAGGTGTCCCAGAGGGAGTGAATCCAACAGGTAATGATCAAGAAATCTCTCTTCTTCCATCCATCTCCACCCTCTGACAAACAGAGGCCTGCGACAACATTCCTTACCCATACTGGCTAATAGCCATTTATGGACTTAACTTAAAGGGGATTGGATTCAATGACCTCTCGAAGTTCCTTCCAGTTCTAGGATTCTATGTTTTATGGGAAAGGTCACCTCTTCCACAGTCCAGGAACCAGCTGATAGTTCTTTTCTCTTTCCAAATTCAGTCCTTTCGCGCTGAGTAGCGAGTTTTAGAAGGCTCATTACCAAATTCCCCTTGGATTCCCATGGGATAAGTAGGGCATCCAATTTACATAGCAACAAATTCCTCAAGCTTCAAGGAGCAGAGATGTTAACATTGATTTACCTCTAGAGCAGGTCTCTCAGCCACTGGAGCCTCTGTACCATTTTCCTCATGCAGCATTTCAGGGCCCAGGATCGAGGTGTGACACTCCGTTTTCCCTCCCCACCACTGTCATGTTCTTTCACGTTCCCTGTAAATAAAACGTTGTATTCTAGGACAGCTGCCAAGGCTTCATCGCCATGTTGGTAACACACCCTGAGCATTGTGCTCTATGTGAATCTAGGAACGTATTTTGTGATTCGTTATATGGGAAGGGGCATTATTCTGGAAGTCCCCTGCTGCCACTGTGGAAAACATGATGGGTCTTAAAAACTGGGAGACACCTGCCATGGCTGTGACCCTATAAGGGCATGACAAGAAACCGAATTAATCTAATGAAAACAGATTCTTGGACTTTGTTGCACTTTGGCTTATATCCTATCCTAGCTAATGTTATATCTTTTTTCTTTTTTCCATTTTCTTTTTCTTTTTGTATCAATTTTAGTTTGGAATCATCCAAAAATGAATTTCTTCCTAACCTTCCTCAGGGCTTCCTTCACCTCTTTGTTTCTCAGGCTGTAGAGGAGGGGATTGACCAGAGGAGTCAGGACCGTGTAGACGACAGAGAGCACTTTGTTGAAGTCCCCCAGAAGGTCAGTTGTTGGGAACATATAGGAAATGAGCAGAGTTCCATAGTAAATGGTCACCACGGTGAGGTGGGAGGAGCAGGTAGAAAAGGCCTTTTGCCGCCCGCTGGTGGAAGGGATCCTCAGGATGGTGGCGATGATGCAGATATAGGACGTCAGGGTGAGCAGGAAGGGGACCAGCAAGAAAATCAAGGTGAGGGTGAAAGCCAGCATTTCCATCATCTGAGGGTCATCGCAGGAGAGACGTATCAAGGGGACAGGGTCACAAAAGAAATGGTCGATACCATTTGGGCCGCAGAAAGTTAACTGGGATACTGCCAATGTTGTTATGCCATTACCTAGGAAGCCCCATAGCCACGAGCTACCTGCAAGCTGTAAGCAGGCCTTTACACCCATATGGGCTGTGTAACGCAGTGGGTTGCATATTGCAACATACCGGTCATAAGACATCACCAATAAGAGAAAGCATTCGGTGCCCACCAGAGAACCAAAGAAATACAACTGTATGAGGCAACCACTGACGGAAATGATCTGGTCTCCAGTCAAGAGAACAGCCAGCATCTCAGGCAGGAGGGTAGAGCTGTAGCAGGTCTCCATGCAGGACAAGTTCCCCAGGAAGAAGTACATGGGGGTGTGAAGGTGCCGATCAGCCACCACCAGCACCACGATGAGGAGGTTCCCGGCCACTGTTACAATGTAGATGACTAGAAACAGCAGGAAGAGAAAAATCTGCAGCTCAGGCAGCATCCCAAATCCCCGGAGGTTGAATTCTGTGATGGACGTTTTGTTTCCATGTTCTGGGTTCCTCATGGCGTGTGTCTATGGGAAAGGAATTGATTCTCAGATATAGGGTAGGTCTACACTCTGGGCTTATTGCGCAAGAGCGTAGCGCAAATTGTGTAACTTATTTTGAGTGCAGTATTGAAGCAGCCTTAGAGAGATAAGATGCATTAGGGAATATCTTTTACTTGACCAATTTACCAATGCTTATGAATCGCTCACGAAGACCTGATTCTGCAGAGATAATTTTACAGACCAGGAATAATACTCTTTTCTGCCAGACTCCCATCGCGTCCGTTAGACATACAATTTCCATTGACGTGAAGAATGGGCCATTTTGATTTTGTGGGGTTGGGATCAGCTCCTTCCAGGAGCCTTCCTTGGAATTTCCAACAGTGCTTGGCAAGAGTTGATTTCAGAGGATCCGTGTTGGTGCATGTCAATGGGGGCCAACATGTTGAAATGAACAAAGAATCATTCACAGATTGGACAGCCTCCCGTCCCACTTGTGTCTGTGGGGATGGGGTCACCGGCCCCACAGCTCAACGGGGAGTCCTCTGCACCCAGCTATCACAGGCTTAGGCAAGCGGGACCCTGACAGCTCCCTACATGGCTGTGGGGCTGGAGACATTCCTACAGGTAGAAGTTGCCATAAAGGCTGCCCAGAAAGGAAATCTTTAGTCTGGACCACAAGGGGAGGGAGAGCACCTAGCTGTGGGGGAAACCGCCCAATTGCGCAATGGCTTCTGCCCATGGATGGAGCCCTGCACTTATGGGGTGATATTCCCTGTAGCCAGGGGCGTGTCATCCTCCTCCACCTCTCCATCCTCACTGTGCATCTCTGCCCTCTTGGTTCTCAGAGAATCTTGCGCCCTTCCCCTAGTACTCCCAGTTCTTGGACCCCATGGCCTTGCAGGGATCCCATTGTTCACTGCTGGGAATCCCAGTGTCACTGTAATCCACACGCCTAGGCTGTGTCTAGACTGGCAAGTTTTTCCGGAAAATCAGCCGCTTTTCCGCAAAAACTTGCCAGCTGTCTATACTGGCCGCTTGAATTTCCAGAAAAGCACTGACGATCTACTGTAAAATCATCAGTGCTTTTCCAGAAATACTACGCTGCTCCCGTTCGGGCAAAAGTCTTTTTACAAAAGACTTTTGCGCAAAAGGGCCAGTGTAGACAGCATAGTATTGTTTTCCGCAAAAAAGCCCCGATCGCGAAAATGGCGATCGGGGCTTTTTTGCGGAAAACCGCGTCTAGATTGGCCACGGACGCTTTTCCTCAAAAAGTGCTTTTGTGGAAAAGCATCCTGCCAATCTAGACGTGCTTTTCCGAAAATGCTTTTAACAGAAAACTTTTCTGTTAAAAGCATTTTCGGAAAATCATGCCAGTGTAGACGTAGCCGGGATGTTAATAATTGAAATAGCTAAAAATTGGGCAAACCTGAATAATAGTTAGCAAAATTGGAGGAAGGGAATCCCAGCTTGTTCCATAGTCAATGCCAGTCTTCTAGCTCTCAGCATGCCAGCTTTGCTTCTCCCCATTGCATCTCATTAACCTCTTCCTGTCCAGCAGAAAAGGCACTGAGGGAAGATGAAAGAGGAAGCCAGCCTGTTCCACTGGTTGTTCCACTTGCTTGTGACTTTGGAGATGTTGATTCAAATACTGCCTTTGTCACCAGCTCTTTGTATGACTGGAAAGACTTAAAAAGCAGCTAATAATCTTGCGGGCACTTTAGACACTAACCAAACATACATATGGGATCATGACCTTCTGTGCACACAGTCCACTTCTTCAGATGACTGGAGTTGTTAAAGTTCCAATTCCAAAACAATCAGTGCTTTGGAACAATTTGCACCATCTCTATCCACTCTAAATCCCTTCCTCCCTTCCCTTAGTTATTGGATTTGGACTTTTAACACTCCAGTCATCTGAAGAAGTGGGTTGCATCCACGAAACCTCATGATACCAGCTCTATGCCTTGTTAGTCTTTACGGTGCTGCTAGACTATATGTTTTTCCAGTTACAGATTAAATCGTCTCCCCCTCTGAATCTCTGTGTGACATTCCGGCCGGATGATCCAAGTGTACAACTCCTGTGCATTGGTGGGGGCAGTCCCGGATATCAAACCTCTGTGACTCGGTGCCCAAAACACCTCTAGAAACCCGTCCCACTGTGTGATGGGGTCCGTCTGTGAAGCAGAGAAAACAACAGCTCCCAGCGAGTGGGATAATGCACATTATGAGGACTGCTAACGAATCAGGTCTGGCGGTGATAGGAGGACAGTTTAGGAGCTAGGGTAGAAGTGACCAGAAAGGTCATTTCCTTTTCCCCCAATTCCGGCAGTTTGCATTGAGTGGGGAGTCTGAGAGAGATCCCTGCCAAATTCCCCTTGGATTCCAAGGGCAGGATTTATTTGACCAACTTACATCGCTTCAAAAACCACACGCTTCCAGGAACCAGGGGAGGGAAGGTTGATTTACCTCTGTAGTGGATCTGTCAGAAGCTGGAGTCTCTGATGTCTTCTCCTCACCGAGGATTTCAAGGACCAGGAGATGCGATAATCAGTCCAGCTCCTCACCACCTGCCTCTTTGTTCCCAGCACACAGCATGTCCTCAGGCAGAACAGCGATTGCGTCTCCATCACCCTGTCTGGTTACATCCCTCAGGCACTGATAAATGGGAGAGTCTTTTCTAGATCATTATATCTCCTTCCAAGGGAAGGGGCAGTCTCTTGAGGCTCGTCTGTCTGGAGAACCTAATGAGCAAGGAAACGTTAGTGTCAGATTCATTCTTAGACAACACCAGCAGTGTCAAACTTCTAGTACCCAAGGGAAAGTCAGAGCGAGAGAAAAAAGCATTTCATCCTCCAGAAAATCTCTTTTCATTGGGTGAACCCTACTGGCATTGTGAAGGAATCACTCATTCTAGGAGTAAATTTACGGCTGAAATTTTCAGGGCTGCCCAAGTGATTTAGACACTAGGATCTCTTTCAGCTCCCTTAGGCGACTTTGAAAGTCACACCATAGTTAAAGCTGGGGTTAAGCACATATGGGCTAAGCTGTGGCTTAGAGCTCCGACCTGTTGAATGCAATTACGGGCAAAATATTCCCCAAATAGTCCCCAAAATATTCCTGCTTAGCACCCTTGGGGTACGTCTACGCTGCAACACGATTTCAAATTAACTAGCGCTATTCCGAAATAACTCAGTCCACACAGCAGGCAGTTATTTCGAAACAGTGTCAAAATACTATCAAGCTGGAGGACTTCTTACTCCGATTGCTGTAACCCTCCTTGTACGAGGAACAAGGGAAATTGGAGGAAGAGTGCTCTACTTCGAAATAAGTGATGTGTAGAGGCTCCCTATTTCAAAATAAACTATTTAGAAATAAGCTATGAAATGGACGCAGCTCTATTTGCGTTGCTTATGTCCAGTTAAGCCCTGCCGTGTAGCTGCAGCCTTGGTGGACTAGGACCAACTCTACTACTTTTTCTAAACAAACTTCCTGTGGCTCTGTGTAGCAAGCACACATGCTGGCCAGACCCCCTACTCCCTAATCCGCTCTGGTAACCTTTTACTGATTGAGATACCTTAGCCTCATTTTCCAATGTGTCCTCATTACTGAGACTTCGCAGCCTGGGTCCGGCTGAAAGTCTAAAGCACTTTGGCTCCGACGCCATTTCGATGGTTGCCTAAGCGCACGCATGTGGTAGGTCCAGAGTTTTCCAGTGAAGGGCTGGCATCAGAGAGTCCAGTGGAGCCAGCAGGGCATCAGGACCTGCCCGGGGCATTGCTCAGTGCATGGCACCATCTGAAAACCCCAGGAGTGGGTGGCAGCCAGCCCACCCACTTCTAAAAGCCCTTCCCCCTGCCTTGCGGGAGGGACGACTGGAACTAGGGGCCAACTGCTTCCGGGGGAGAAATAATGAAAAACATGGCCAGGGGGTGTGGGTCAGAAGTTTACAATGAGGGACCCAGATGGGGACACCGAGCAGAGCGCCCCGGACAGCGCCTACTGCTCCTGGAAGCTGTTGATGGAGCCAGTGGAGGAACTCCCGGAGGAACTCTGCCCGGATGTGTGAGACCAGGGAGGAAGGGAAGTAGGCCCCACAGTCACAGAGCACCCCTTGTCCAGCATCCTCCTCCTGGTGTTGTAGACGGAGTCTTTCACCAGAGCCAGGAGGAGGTGGACGAGGAGGTCTCGTGACTTTGTGGGACCATGGATGGGGTGTGCATAAATAAAAAGGTGTGGGGAAAAGTGCAGCCGGAACCTCAATAGGAGCTTCTGGAGGAGCTGGAAAAGGGACTGTAACCTGGTGCATTCCAGATACACATGCGCTAGGTTCTCCCTCACACCGCAGAAGGGGCAGGTGTCCAGGATGGGGGTGAACCGCACCAGGTACACGCCTGTGCTCACGGCGCCAAGCTGATCATTGGCATAGCGCAGCGGCCATGTTTATTTTAATGAAGCTGGGATTATTTAAATCCCTGCTTCTTTGCTTATGCCGGGTAGCCTAATCTACATGTCTCTGTTGCCAGAGGCATGTAGTCTAGACATACCCAGAGAGTCCCGCCACTTGGCATCGGGGAGGGACATGAGGGTGAGGAAATGCAGAGTGCGGAGCACGAATATGTACAGGTGTTCCCTAGGCACTGTTCAGAAAAAGACCAGCTGCAGTTCCTGCAGCCGGCTGGGAGTCCAGGGATGGAGAATGTTGGGGGGGGGGGGGGGTGCGGAATAAGGACCCAAGAAAAAGGACAAGAGGGCTTGCATGGGGAGGGGGCAACCCTTCTCGCAGGGCTCACAGCAGGAAACAAAGAGTGGGATGCGGCCGGTTTTGCTGGTCTGGGATTCCCAAACTGTGGAGGAGCGCTGGATGGAACGCACATTCCCATCCGTGTACTGCCCCATCGAGCAGCCCGGTAGATCAACAGAAAGGGGTACTTCTCCATGGTGCTGCAGGCCCTGGTTGACCACCTTAGACTATTCACGGACATTTGGGTGGGATGGTCGGGCCGGGCACATGATGCTCGGATCTTCCGCAATTCGCACCTTTACGAAAGGCTGCAGGTTGGATCCTCCTTCCCCCAGCGAAATTTTGCTGTGGGGGACGTAGAGATGCTGGTCCACATTGTGGCCAATGCAGCGAACTCTCTCATGCCCTGGCTCATGAAGCCGTACACTAGGCATCTGAACCCAATCAGGGAACTCTTTAACGCACACCTGACACAGACGTGTTTGCAGGTGGAATGCGCGTTTGGCCGGCGGAAGGGAAGGTTTTGGTGCTCGCTCACTCGCCTCGACATGGAGGAGCGCAAAATCCCAGACATGGTGGCTGCATATTGCATCCTCCACAACCTGGTGGAGAGCAAAGGGGAGGCCTTCCTCCGAGGCTGGGGGGCAATGGCTGAAGTGGAGGGGAGGCAGTTCACACAGCCTGGGACAGCTGCCATTTGCCAAGCCCATCAGGTGGGAGTCCGCATCCGGGAGGTTCTGCATGAGACATTCTCAGCAGGAGCCCAATGACTTTCCTAGGGTGTCTGCAATGGGGCCCGTAGGCGTGGGCCCCCGGCCCAAAACCTTTCCTCCCACAACCCATCCCTGCACCAGCCTTTGGACAGTGAAGATACGCACAGCACATTAAATCTCAAAAATATATTTAACGTTCAACGGTCAAATAAATAACTGTAAAAAAATAGAACTGTGCAACATGTACTCAATAATAAACTTGTCTTTAAATGCTCCAACTGTTTTTAAAACTGGGGGAGGAGGAGGGATGTCAGCCCAGAGTGGGGAGGGAGGGAGGATGTTAACCTGGAGGAGAAGGGGAGGGCAGGCAATTTAGGGATGATAATGGTCTCACCTGGGCCACAAAACTTTGCCACCTTGGTGGACCCACCCATCCTCGGGGTTGAGGTGGGCCTGTGACAGTGGGGGCAGGAGGCTGCAGCTGATTCTTCCCTAGCAGGGGGGAGGGAGGTGGCAGAGGTGGAGGGATGGCAGGGGCTGAGGGAAAGGAAGGGGGCAGAGGAGGCTGGAGCAGGTTGAGCAGGAGGAGCAGCAATGGGAACAGGACCTGACACAGCAAGAGACTCTCGGACACTCACACGCATCTGATCCTCCAGCAGACGAGTGTGTCAGTGAGCCTCCTCCCTTGCCCTTTTCACCATGGTCTCCTCAATTTGCTCCAGGTCCTCCACATGCCGTCTCATCAGGTCGTTGTAGACCTGCCAATGCCTGTGGCTTCCGTGGGACCGGGTGGGCGGTGGCCCAGGTGTTGCCCAGTGGTCAGCAGTGGCAGATCCCGGTGTGGAGGAGAAGAGGGAGAAGTGATCAGTGTTAGGAATTCACACACTGTCCCTGCTTGTGCTCAGTGAATCAATCCTGGGAATGTTGTCACTGCAAGCCCACATATGGGGCCCCGAGGTGGCTAAGGTAACGTCCACCACACACAACAGCCACCCCTCCCACACTGTGGCCATGCAGCCCAGGGAAGTGTGAAGCCACAGTGGGTCACAAGACGTAGGACAGGGGCCTGGAGCAGCTTGAGTCTCCCATGATCCCCACCCACAGCCTGCCCACCTGCTTGCACATGCACAGAGATGAAAGCAGTCCAGGAAGAGCATAACATGCGCAGATTGCTCCACATCCCCTGTGCTCCCACCTCCCTGCTTCTGTGTGTGACCCTGGCTGCACTCACCTGATCTTCCCTCGCCAGCATCCGAAGGTGCCTGTGAGGCCTCCTGGGTCATCTCTGTGTCATTGATGTCCTCCTCCTCCTCGTCTCCTGGAACCTGCTCCTCTGTCTCCTGTGTGCCCTTCTGGCAGTACTGCACAGGTGTCTGCACTAGCACAGGGGCAGACAGGGGTTCCGGACCACCCAGGACGTGATGCAACTCCTGGTAGTAGGTGCAATGGTGTGGGGCTGCCCCCGAGGCAGAGCTGCGCTCTCGGGTCTTTGTGCTGCCCTGCCTGAGCTCTTTCACCTTCACCCTCACTTGATCGACAGTCCTGGGGTGGTGGCCTTTTTTCGCCAGCCCCTCAGCCATGCACCAGTATGGGTACATCTAAACTACATGGCTCCGTCGACGGAGCCATGTAGATTTGTTGTTTTGGCAAAGGTAAATGAAGCCGCGATTTAAATGATCGCGGCTTCATTTACATTTACATGGCTTCCGCGCTGAGCCGACAAACAGCTGATCAGCTGTTTGTCGGCTCGCCGCTAGTCTGGACGCTCCCCTGCCGACATCAAAGGCCTTTGTCGGCAGCCCCGGTAAACCTCATTCCACGAGGAATAACGGGGCTGCCGACAAAGGGCTTTGATGTCGGCAGGGGAGCGTCCAGATTAGCGCGCTGAGCGGACAAACAGCTGATCAGCTGTTTGTCGGCTCAGCGCGGCAGCCATGTAAATGTAAATGAAGCCGCGATCATTTAAATCGCGGCTTCATTTGCCTTTGCCTATGTGTCTAATCTACATGCCTCTGCCGACAGAGGCATGTAGTCTAGACACAGCCTACATGTCTGAGTTTCTGTACCAGGCGTGCAGACCCTGGAGCACTTCCTTCTCTCCCCAAAGTTCAAGCAGGGTCAGGACCTCTGGCCCTGACTAGGCTAGAGCTCTCTTCTTTCCATTGGAGGGCAGCTGGGGTGGCTCCTTGGCAGGTCCTTGGGGGTCTCGGGGGCCTGGGAGTGGAGACATGACCCATTTGGCAGGGAGGCAGGAAGAGCTGGGTAGAAGACAGGCTTGGTCTGTGGCCAGCTTCTTGTCAGAATGCCTGCCCAGCATGTCTGTGCCTTTAAAACATGGCTACAGGCAGGAACAATAGAGATTTTCCCTGAAGAAGGACTGTCCACCAGGGAATTTTCCCTGGAGGTCTGTTTTTTCGACACCCCCCACCCCTGCATCCACACACACCTTTTTTCAACAAAACACTGTCAAAAAAGGCATTCTTCCTCGTAAAATGAGGTTTACGGCTGTTGACAAAACTGCTGTGTTCTTTTGATGTACTGTGAAGTAGGAATAAGAGATCCTCCGGAAAAGGGCTTTATTCCGGAGGATCGCGCCAGTCTAGACGCTTTTTTCCGGCTTTTCCCCAAGCCGGAAAAAAAGTGGTGGCCATGTTTATTTAAATCCCGCGGGGGATATTTAAATCCCCCGCAGATTTCCCTATTCTCAAGTTCAAAATTAGCATGCCCCTTCCGAAGAAGGGGCCATTGTAGACGTAGCCCTAGTGAAATAGTTTTTCCTAATATCCAACCTGAACCTCTCCCACCACAGCTTGAGACCATCGCTCCTTGTTCTGCCATCTGTCACTACTGAGAACAGCCTCTCTCCATCCTCTTTGGAACCTCCCTTCAGGAAGTTGAAGGCTGCTCTCAAAGCCCCCCTCGCTCTTCGCTTCTGCAGACTGAACAGACCCAAGTCCCTCAGCCTCTCCTTGTAGATCATATGCTCCAGCCCCCTCATCCTTTTGGTTGCCCTCCACTGAACCCTCTCCAATGCGTTCACATCCTTTATGTAGTGGGGGGCCCAGAACTGGACACAGTACTCTAGATGTGACCACACCAGAGCCGAATAAAGGGGAATAATGACATCTCTGGATCTGCTGGCAATGCTCCTCCTAATATCCAATATGGCATTAGCCTTCTTGGCTATAATGGATTATTCACCTGCTTTGGGCTAGCAGGATGACGGCCTGGTTAGACACAGCAGGAGCGTGCAATCCCACGGGTGGATTGCCTCAGGACGGGTATTTCTGCCATTAGTGTCACAAACAGAGTAGGAACTTCCCAGATGCAGCCAATGGAATGCGCCCTCGGCTTCCCAGGAGACACGGACGTCTCCTGCAAAAGATACAAATAGGGAACAGAAGCTGGGAGCAACAGGAGTCAGGTCAGAGAGCACCAAGGTTAGAGATACGGACAAGCTGTGAAACTCCAAGGGGCATTCAGCCCTGCCACTGATGACCAACCCGTATCGTCAGAGAAGTTAAAGAACAGGTTAGACCTACCCCTCTCAGGGCGGGTTTACGTGTCTCCTGTCTCGGCCTCAGGGGCTGGACTTCAGTGACCATCCTGCCCCCAGCCCTACATTTCTATGATTCTCTGAGAATCCCCGTCACTGCAGGAGGAGAACATGGCCCAAGCGAGGTCTTGACAATCTACTCATCGTGTCGGGGGACCCAGGGCTCTGGATCGAGAGAATTTCTGGGGAGAAACAAGAGAAAAGACCTGACTCCTGGTCAGCAAACCCCAAGAAATCCAAGCTAGGATGGGCAGCTGAAGAACCGTGGGTGAAGGTGAGTGTTACCCCTTTCCGGCGGCTATCACCTACTAGCAGGAATCTGGCTCCCTCCTCCCTCTCATTTCCCAAGCACATTTAACTGGAACATAGCAGTCCAATCTGCAGGAAATTTGAGGGGCAGATTCGGGCTTCACGAGCGTGTATGTTCCAAGCCCTACACGCCAGCTGGGCTGGTCCCTATCCGTCAATAGTTTTCCTCTCCCCTTCCCCTAACTACCATGGAAGAGCCCGATAGAGCCCCCTTCTTCTCCTCAGCCTTACGTCTTGACGGCAACAAATCTCCCTCATTCCCTTCTATTTTCTTAGCAAGCTTAATTAGTGCTGGTAACAGCCCTTAATAACCATTTTGGGGGGTCTTGGAGCAGAGGGTGATGGCTTTTGTTACCAGTGGGAGGGGTCAGGAGCAATGTTCCCTCTAATCTTTTCCAGCCATGAGTGCATTTTTTCCCACCCAAGTGCAGAATAATTTTCTGTGCACTAAACCATGTGCAAATGTGCACCACTGGTACAAACCAAAAATGGAGCTCAGAGCGCTCTGCTAATCATCTGGGCAGCATCTGACTCTCTCTTGAATGGCCGCACAAGCTTACTCTTGGCCATGGATACTTTTTTGCACACTTTGACTCTGCTCCTTAGACCTTTCCCTTCCTTCCAGCCTTATGCTTCCATTAGCTCGCTCGTTTGGTTGGCCTATTTGCACTCAAAGCCAGGCTAACGAGTGATGATTGTTTAGTCTCTATCCTATTTACTTTCCATTCACCCAACATCAGCTGCCTGACAAAGGGCAGTGCCATTGGTGGAAATTCAGTCTCACCATCCCCTCTAGATCCCCGTTCATGTTAATATCGCCATGTAACTGACAGGAGATTCTGAGGCAGAGAGAGGGAATATCTCGCTGTGGCCCACTGTTATGGCAGAATTTGGAAGAGACTTATTGACTCTAGAGACAAAGAAAGGAAAAGTTCGCTCCTTCTCCAGTCATATCTGTTCATGTCTCCTCCACTTCGCTTTGAAATAACCCGATCAGTGAGGTTACGACACTAATGACTGTAGAATCATAGAATCACAGAATACGAGAACTGGAAGGGACCTCGAATGGTCATCGAGTCCAGTCCCCTGCCCTCATGGCAGGACCCAGTACTGTCTAGACCACCCCGATAGACATATATCTAACCTGCTCTTAGTATAATCTGCTCCCCACCCAGCAGGTCTCATCCTGGTCTCCAATTCTTAGAGATGCTCTTAGCCTCCTCACTCCCTGGTGTAAGATCCCTTCAAGAACTGGTGTTAAACACTGGGTAGAATCAGACACACCAGGTTGTAAGGGTCCCTGAGAGGGCATCCGCCCCATCCCCCAGTGCTGCAATGGAGCCAACGCTGACAGCAGTTTGTCCAGCCTGTTTTAAAATCGTGACAGGACAGGGACCTCGGAGCCTCTTGCAGTCACTTTCCCCGGTGTTGAACGATCCTTAGGGACTGAAATGTTTTTCCAGAAGTCTCATCTGCATTTCCGTTGCTGCAAAGCAAGCTCCTCCGTCTTGTCCTGCCTCCAGTGACCATGGAGTCTTAGAACAGCCCTTCACATATTTCCAGACTGGTATCCGATCTCCTGTAGGGATTTTTATCTTTGAATCTTAGAATTATAGGACACTAGAACCAGAAGGGACCTTGAGAGGTCATCGAGTCCAGTCCCCTGCTCTCATGGCAGGACCCAGCACCATCTAGACCATCCCTGACAGGTGTCTGTCCAACCTGCTCCTAAATCTCTCCAGTGATGGAGGTTCCACAACCTCCCCTGGAAATTTATTCCAGTGTTTCACCACCCTGACAGTTGGGAAGTTTTTCCTAATGTCCAACCTAAACCTTCCTTGCTGCAGTTTAAGCCCATTGCTTCTTGCTCTATCCTCAGAGGCCAAAGAGAACAATTTTTCTTCCTCCTACTTGCAAAACCATTTTAGATACTCGGAACCTGCTATCATGCCCTCTCTAAGTCTCTCTTTTCTAAACTAAACAAGCCCAATTCTTTCGGTCTTCCCTCCTAGCTCATGTTTTCTAGACTTTCAGCATTTTTGTTATTCTTCTCTGGACCTTCTGCAATTTCTGGACACAGTACTCCAGTTGAGTCCTGATCTCCACTTGTTAGAGATGAACTTAGCCCCCCAACTCCCAGGTGTAGGACGCATTCAAGAACTGGCGTTAAACCCAGGAGAGAATCAGACATGCCAGGATCTCAGAGTATGTCTACACTACAGTGTTATTTCGAAAGAGTTATTTTGAAATATCTTATTTCAAAATAATGCATCTACACACAAAATGCATTTTGAAATAGCTCTTTGCTCTTTCAAAATGGTGTGTCAACATTGATTGGACGCTGAATCACATTTAAGGCCAACCAGAACTGATTCAATCAAGGCTTCAGGTCAGAAGTTACCTTGTGGCTAGGGCGGCTAGCACTCCACCCTGGGAAGGACTGGAGGCCCCCTATTTCGAAATAAGTGTCTACACAATGCTTATTTCAAAATAGCAATTTCAAAGTTGGCACTATTCCTCATGGAATGAGGTTTACCAATTTTTAAATAAGCCTTCCGCTATTTCAAATTAATTTTTGTGTAGACGCTAGGAAAGTTATTTCAAAATAACTTTGTTGTGTAGACATACCCTAAGGGACCCTGAGAGGGTGTTGACCCCAACCCCCAGTGCCAGGATGGAGCCTCTAATATCCGTCTTACTTTTCCCCTTGCAGGGCATCCCTGCTAGAAGTTGCCCCGGTATCCATCCATTCCACACTAAAGCCATTGACACTTGTCGGAAATGATGCATTATAAGTCCTCCCATTCCCCCACTTAAGTCATGTTAAAAAAATGCCCAACAACCCAATTTGTGGAAATGGAAGTCAGCCATGGGAAAAAACTCTCTGCTTTAAGTTGTTTTGCTGTAAGACCAAGTTTTCTGGAATGCATCTTGGACTTACAGCAAAGACGGCCTCTATTTATTTCCTCCCTTTACTTCTGGATTTGCTGTTTTAATCATGTCAACTCATTTCTATGTATACTTTCCCAAAATTTGATGCTGATTTCTCTCCCTGCTTACTTGTCCTTAGAAGTGGTGGAAAATGTAGTCATTTCTTTAAAAATGTAGTCATTTAAAGCAAAATGCAGGACAATGTAGCACTTTAAAGACTAACAAGATGGTTTATTAGATGATGAGCTTTCGTGGGCCAGACCCACTTCCTCATTTCTATCACTAGTCATTTAAAGTTATTTCCATTTATCAGTTTACATTTTTTCAAACTTACCATGATTTCTGTCCCTGTTTTCCACTGCATGCCATAAAAATAATAGTTTCATTTCCCCCAATAGTCCTATCCTTTTTACTTGCCATAAAGTAACTTTAAAAAGAAATTGTCGGGGTCTTTAAAAAAAATTACTGAATCGTGAAGCAAAAGACTTTGCTTTTTTTCCATTTACCGCGCAGTAAATTGTTCAAAATTCAGAGTGAGAAATGAAAACTAAAGCAGAACGTGGGAATAAGTAAATTAAATACTTCAGATGTGATGAAGGGGAATATTTTCAGAGCCCTGTTACTTTATAGCTCTTGGGAACGTTCGGGTTTACTAGCATAAATGTCAGTAGAGATTTTGATCGTTCCATTTTCAGAGTGTGACTAAGCAGGATGGGCGGGGATGATGTCCTTAGCTTCTGTTTGTCAGAGGCTGGGAATGGGTGATAGGGGAGGGATCACTGGTCCCTGTTCTGTTCACTCCCTCTGGGGTAGCTGGCATTGATCACCGTGGGCAGACAGGATACGGGGCTGGATGGATCTTTGGTATGACCCCGTCTGGCCATTCTTATATAATTCACAATGTCCTTTGGCAGAGAAATCTGGATGCTCGTATTCAGTGATCACAAGGCAGCATACAAAGTAGGAGACCTCCGTGGCACATGGAGGAGAGGGATAATGTGATATTGTGACCATGAAAAGGGGAATGTGATGTTGCGTTTAACAAAGGCCATGCCTGTTCCATTGCAGAGTGGGTTTCGTTTTCCCCATGGCAGACACGAGGCAGGAAAACCAAACTTCCCTCACCCAGTTCATCCTCCTGGGATTCGGGACCCTCCCCAAACTGCAGCCCCTCCTCTTCCTGCTGTTCCTAGTGATCTACCTTGTGACCATGGCTGGGAACCTCCTCATCGTTGTGCTGGTGGTGGCCGATTGGCACCTTCACACCCCCATGTACTTCTTCCTGGGGAACTTGTCCTGCTTGGAGATCTGCTATAGCTCCAGCATCTTGCCCCGGCTGCTGGCCGGGCTACTGATGGGGGACAGGACCATTTCAGTTGATGGCTGCATCACACAATTTTTCTTTAGTGGCTTCTTTGTAGCCACCGAGTGCTATCTTCTAGCCGTGATGTCCTACGACCGTTATCTAGCCATATGCAAGCCCCTGCATTATGCTACACGTATGTGCGGCGATTTCTGCCTCCAGCTGGCAGCCGGGTCTTGGATAAATGGGATTCTAGCCGTTACCATAATCGTTTCTCTTATGTCACAATTAACGTTCTGTGGCCCCGATGAAATCGATCATTTCTTCTGTGAAGCTACACAACTAATCAATCACTTCTGCAAGGACATGTACCACTTGGATCTTGTCATTAACATAGTAACCGCTCTATTGACTCTGCCCCCGTTTGTGTTAACAGTGACGTCTTACGTCTGCATCATCTCCACTGTCCTGCGGATCCCGTCCACCACTGGGCGGCAAAAGGCCTTTTCCACCTGCTCCTCCCACCTCACTGTGGTGACCATTTTCTACGGCATCCTGATGGTTGTGTATCTGCTGCCAAAATCCAACATGCTCAGAGACCTCGACAAAGTGTTCTCCATCTGCTACACGTTTCTGACTCCTCTGGCCAATCCGCTCATCTACAGCCTGAGAAACACAGAGGTGAAAGGGGCTCTGAGAAAACTTGTCAGGAAATGTGCAGGTTTTTCCAGGATTCAGTAATTTTTGGGAGACAAAATAAAAATGGCGGGCAGCTGATGTAGAGTCTAGTGCTCAGATGCTGTATAGACCCTTAGCTCATGTTGGAGACTTGGAAGTGTGAGCTTCTCATCTCAGAGGATGAACAAAAATGTCTCTCTCAGATCAATCAGATCCAGATCTTTTGTGTGCAGAATCAAATCAATCTAGTTTATTTTCCCTGCCGAAGGTGGGTAGATGCAATGTCTAATTGGGAAATTCTGGACCAAGTCCACAGTGCTTCACTTTTAGAGCCCAACCCATCAGACCTGACCCGCAACACTGATGGAGCCATGATTGCTCACATAGGAAGGGGTTATTCATCTGCTTTGGGGTAGCAGGATGAGGTCCTCGATAGACACAACAGGACCTTGCAATCCCACAGGTGGGTCACCTCAGGACGGGTGTTCCTGCCATCAATGTTGCAAATATAGTAGTAACTGCCCAGAGTCGGCCAATGGAAAACGCCCTCGGAGTTGGGGTCCCAGGCTATGGCTACACTGCAAAGCTTTTATGGGATACCTCCAGTATC
Source organism: Pelodiscus sinensis (assembly GCF_049634645.1). Classification (NCBI taxonomy): domain Eukaryota; kingdom Metazoa; phylum Chordata; order Testudines; family Trionychidae; genus Pelodiscus; species Pelodiscus sinensis. Next base: position 10,760,127 of record NC_134740.1, on the reverse strand, counting down.
CCAGAAAAGCTCTGTCGCATGCAAAGAACATGTCTGCTTTTCAGAAAAAAAAATCAGAAAAGTAGACGTGTTTTTTTCGGCATCCCTGTAAACCTAGTTCTACGAGGAAGAAGGGATGTTCCAAAAGAAAGTTTTCTCTGACGTTTGGCCCTGTGTGGAAAGGCCAAATGTCAGAAAAGCCTCTTTCAGAAGAAAAGTGGAAAAAGACACACAAATTGTGGCTCACAATTTGCATATCTTTTTCCGACGTTTCCCTGCCGGGTTGACATAGCCCCAGGAGACACCACCGTCTCCTGAAAAGATACAAAGAGGGAACAGATGCTAGAACCAGAAAGAATCGATTCAGAGAGCACCATGGTTAGAGATCCAGAAAAGCTGTGTGACTCCAAGGGAAGTTCAGCCCTGCCACCGATGACCAAGGGAGGCTGTGGAATCTGGATCTTCAGAGGCTTTTTAGGTTAGACCAACGCCTCTCAGGACGGGTTTATGTTTCTCCATCCTCTCAGCCTCAGGGGCTGGACTTCAGTGACAGAGATCTCTCCCATCCCTACATTTCTATGATTCTCTGAGGATGTGCCCACACTCTGTCATTGCAGGATGAGAACATGGCCCAAGTGAGGTCCTGGCAATCTACTCATCACGTCAGGGGGACCCAGGTCTCTGGACTGAGATCCCTTCGAGAATGGGTGTTAAACCTTAGATTGAGCCAGACATGCCAGGCTTCAAAGGGCCCTGAGAGGGCACCCACACTGTCCCCCAGTGCCGTGATGGAGCCAACGCCGACAGGTGTTTGTTCAGCCTGTTTTAAAATCGTGACGGGATAGGGACCTTGCAGCTTCCTCCAGTTATTGCCCCTATGTTGAACGACCCTTAGGGACTGAAATGTCTTTCCAGATGTCTCACCTGCATTTCCCTTGCTGCAAAGCAAGCTCGTGCTTCTTGTGCTACCTCCAGTGACCATGGAGAGCAATTCTACCTTAGAACAGCCCTTCACATATTTCCAGACTGATATCTGATCTCCTGTAGGCATTTTGCTTTCAATAAAAAAATCCTGTTTTTCACGTAAATAGTAAATTGAATTTTTTTTGTTAATCTTCTTATGTGCTGGGCTGAAAAATCTTGCTGTGGTAATGAGAACGTTGTCTGGGAACTGGTTTCCAAGCAAGGCAGTTTCACAGCTTGGTGCTTCTCACACTTTTAGTCATATTCATATGCATCCTAATAGTTTATCTCTGAATCTTAGAATCATGGAACACTAGAACCGGAAGGGACCTGGAGAGGTCATCGAGTCCGGTCCCCTGCCCTCACGGCAGAACCAAGCACCATCTAGACCATCCCTGACAGATGTCTGTCCAACCTGCTCCTAAATATCTCCAGGGATATCGCCCCAACCTCCCCAGGCAATTTGTTCCAGTGTTTCACCTCCCTGACAGTTGGGAAGTTTTTCCGAATGTCCAACCTAAACCTCCCTTGCTGACATTTTAGCCCATTGCTTCTTAATATCACCATGTAACCGACGGGGGAACTGAGACAGAGAGGGAGGGAATGTCTTGCTATGACCCACCATCATTGGCGGAGAATTATAGACTCTAGAGTCGAAAAGAAAAGTTCTCTCCTGCCCAGGCCAATCTCTGCCAGGCCTGGCCGCCGTTGTGCGTTTATTCGTGTCTGCTCCACTTTGTTTTGAATAACCCGATCAGTGAGGATACCACACTAACAACTGTAGAATAATCTGCTCCCCACCACAGGTCTCATCCTGCTCTCCAGTTGTTAGAGATGGGCTTTGTCAACTCAGAGGGCCAATTTTTTTTCCTCAAAAGGCTGCAAAGAAACCAAGAATTCTTTTCCAATAATACTTTTCCTCTTAGCATCTTCACTACAACAGCTTCCAAGAGGCTGAGGAACAGCCATCCTTAGCCCCAATCCCTATAGGATTTGCAGGCTGAACAGGTGGTTACTGCCGCCTTCCTGTGTCCCATAATCCTTTGTGGTGACTGCAGGAGCTGCCCCTTATCCCACCCTATGGGGGGAGCTACCCGGCACAGTGCCCTTGCAACAGGATTCCCACTGAGAGGTAGCTGGCCATCCCTTTATCCCAACTGGCAAAACAACCCCCGCTCCCTGTTTACTCCACATTACCTGCTATCCCTCTTCTCGCACACAGCAAATCCTGTTTGTGATGCCAATTGTCAACTCACAGGACCATGGCCAAACAGGATTATGAATTTGCTTCAACGCGGAGTTGATTAGGAATAGATGCTTTTATTAATCTCCATACATCACTGAGTTAATACTGCCAAATGGTTATACAGTTACTGCAGAGTGACACATCAATAAGCACAGGCAGAGCAATACATAAAAGAGTAACAGGCACTTAGAAATGCTTCTGACGCTTCAGTCTGCAGGGAGTCTTGTTCCTGTCACTTCGCACCAGGCCGCAGTGGACATGGCTCCAGATGAGGGAAGCCAGGGCACCCTCCAAGGTCTAGGTCCCTGGTGAGACTCACCAGTCACAGGACTCCCTACACTAGTTATATGACAGTTGTTTACCGAGTGAACACGTACTGGCTCTACACCATTCTTACCACTCTTATGAGCTGAGACCAAGGTCAAACTTGTTTACTGCTTAGTAGTTTCCCATGCATGGGTTAAAGCTGATGAGGGCCAGCTGCTGTATGCGCTTACAGGGTCCCAGGCTATGTACTCTAAGGATGGAAACTTCCATTCCAGCTTGCTAAGCTGCAGGCCCCACATATTAGTTTTTATGTGACAGGCTTAGCCCCCCAACTCCCAGGTGTAAGATTCCTTTGAGAATTGGTGTTAAACCCTGGGTCGAAATGCCTCTGCCAGATCAATCAGAACCAGGATCTGTGTGTTCGGAATCAAACCGAGCTCTGTTTTCCATGTGGATGGTGGGCAGATACAATGGTGGTGAATTCCACTGAGTAAAACAAAGCCAGCAGGCAGAATAATGGCTAAGCGATGGCTCTGTGAAAAGGCTGAGGTATTGCTACACCTCGTTTCTAGGGCCCTTCTTGACAGTGGAACCCACAGCCAAGCTTGAGATGCCACAGGGTGCATGCCCATTGTAGAAAAGGAGGCACAGCACGGCCTTGGCTGTCCCAGATCAGCTGGGCTTGTGGGGCTTCAGCTGCAGGGCTAAAAACACCAGCGTAGCTGTTTGGGCTGAGGGGAGCCGAAAGAGTTTCAGGCTCTACAATCCACAGTGGAGCAGCTTCAACAGGGGGGTTGAAGACAAGACTGGGTAGTGTAGATGTAGTCCTAGAGTCCTAGGGATGGCAGAGACCTCAGGAGTCATCGAGTCCAGCCCCCTGCCCAAAGCAGGACCAACCCTGGGGGAGGGATAGCTCGGTGGTTTGAGCATTGGTCTCCTAAACTCAGGGTTGTAAGTTTAATCCTTGTGGAGGCTGTTTTGGGGCAAAAGTTTGTCAGGGATGGTACTTGGTCCTGCTGTGAAGGCAGAGGACTGGACTCAATGATCTTCAAGGTCCCTTCCAGTTGTAGAAGATAGGCAATCTCCATTAACCTAGACCTCCCTCATTGCAACTTGACCTGAAGTCTTCTCTGTTCCAGGTGAGTACACTAATTCCTGGACTAGCAGAGCTCGAGGAGTCCAGCATCCTCCTTCTTACCCCATGACTCAGGCCCTACAAGGCTATGTCTAGACTGCAAGCTTCTTTCGAAAGAGGCTCTTTCGAAAGCATCTTTCGAAAGAGCCTCTTTCGAAAGAGAGCGTCTAGACTGCACGGAGAAATTTCGAAAAAGCGGCTTGCTTTTTCGAAAGAAAGCATCCAGTGAGTCTGGATGCTCTCTTTCGAAGAAGCCCTATTTACATTGAAGAACGCCTTCTTTCGAAAGAGGAACTTTCGAAAGAAGGCGTTCTTCCTCGTAAATTGAGGTTTACCGCCATCGAAAGAAAAGCCGCGTTCTTTCGAATTAATTTCTTGAGTCTGGACGCAGGGGAAGTTTTTTCGGGAAAAGACTACTTTTCCCGAAAAAACCCCTGAGTCTGGACACAGCCCAAGTGAGGAAGAGGTCTGTCTTTCCGAGGCTGGGAATCTCTCTGGGAGATAAGGAGTAGAAGTGTTACAGGGATCCACAGAAACTGAGCAAGAGTTTAATGAAACCCAAGCTGCAGAGGGGCAGATAGGTGCCTAAATCCCTTTTGGAATGTAAATTGGACTAATTAACTCCTCCCTGCCTTAGGTTCTTAATGGTTACAGAGGGATTATGTCGACACTACAGAGTTTTTCTGGGATCCGGAAAAACTCTGCCGCATCCAGGGAACGCATCTGCACAGTTTCCAAAAAAGTGGGCGCACTGCATTTTATGAGGAATAAGGAATCTTCCAAAAGAGGTTTTTCCCACATTTGGCCCCATGTACACAGGCCAAATGTGGGAAAAGCCTCTTCAAAAAAAAAAAGGTAAAAACTATGCAAATCGCAGTTCACAAATTGCGTATCTTTTTCTGGAAAAAGAACACAGCGGAGACACAGCCTGAGTAGCCTCCCAGGAATTGTGAAGGGCGAAGCCAGATTTTCTGCCCTTCCTGAACATGAGCCATAGACACGGTTTTAAATCCCCTGGGTGGTCTAGGAGGACGTGAGCTGCTGGATCTCCTTCACTATCCTCTCGTGGTTGTTGGCGACGTTCATTTTCGCTGTCTTAAGGAGTTCCTGGACATCGCCCTTTGTATAGGAGACTGTAAAGGTGGAGAACCGTTTTCTGAAATGCTCCACCTCCCCTAGGAATAAGAGAAGTGGGTTAGTCCCCAAGGAAGGAAAGCAGGGGGTTTCGCTTTTACACTTTGATTGTTCCCAGAATCATGGCATCTAGGAACTTAAAGAGGCAGGAGAACAACAAGGCTAACTCTTGTTGGGCTGCAAAGGGATCTCAAAAGTGATCCTACGCTAGGGCTACTCAACTTTGAAAGCCCCAGGGTCACAATGATACTTACAGCACATGCCGAGGGCCACAACTTAAGTGTGATTGCATATACATGCAAATACATATGCAAATATATGCAAATCACTTCTTTCACACATGACTACAAAGCACTTCCCACAATACCCTGGTACTCCCGGCACCGTGTCCCTGGGGGCTAGAAACGCTGACAGACTCTACCCATCTGTTCCAGCCAGTCCACCCCCTTGCATCTTTCAATTCTCACCCCACCTGGGAGATTCCTCATCGTTGTGGAGTGTGTTCCCAGTGGAGGCCATGTTCAAAGGATCCTACCTGCAGGCCACGTGTTGAGCCCTGCATAAATTCAAACCGCAGCGCGGGCTGCAAACCAACGGGCTGCGGGCCGCATGCAACCTGCGGCCTCATGATGCCCTAGGCCATCCCTGACAGGAGTTTGTCCAAGCTGTTCCTAAAAATCTTCTCAGGGGGATCCCCCTACATCCCTTGGCCATCTACTCCAGAGCATAACTAATTTTAGAGTTAGAAAGTTTTTCCTATTTTTTTTAACCTCAAAATATACCAGACACATGGGGCTAGATGAGTGAGGCCCCAGGGTCGCACTCAGCCCATCAGGGTAGATGTGGGATGTATGGGTTGCACACAGCATTGACTGTGAGAGCCGAGTGCTCCCTCTGAACTATGTTGACACACCCCACACATTCTAGGCACAGAAGCGCAGTGAACAAACCTTAGCAAGCGCAGGAGAGGGATCTTGCAGCCCACTGAGAGGAAGGAGGTCTGCTTGTATTCCAACTCATTGACCTAGGTGGCCCATCGCTGGGCTTGACTTGCAGCAAAACTTTGGTGTCATTATAAGAGTCCCGGTAACTAATTTAGACCCCCTGGGATTACCAAAGGCCGTTAGGTGTCCACCCTCCCTGTGCTATAAACAAAGAGAGTCGGGCTCCTCGGAAAACGATCCACAAACGCCAGGGCCTGAGGTTAGCGCATGGGAGAAGGCTGAGGTAATTTTCTACCCACAGTCCAGGCTGGAGGGAGATGCCTGCTCCCAGCTGCGAGGACAGAGACTCCTTAGTCCGTCCATTACAGAAGTCTATGGTGACCCTGCAGTTATTACTCTAATGTGGAAAAGCTTCCAGAGGGGAGGTTGAGTCAGACTTACATCTGAATAGCTCATGGATCAGTGATAGGGCACTGGCATAACAAGGAGGGGATCAAATCCCTTCTCAGGCAGAGGGGGGCTTGATTCAGGGACTACCACATCCTCCATAGTGGCTCTCACCCTTAAACTATTAGCTATGAGTAAAGGTCTCCTCTGCCCATACATTTGTGCAATCTGGACTCCTGGGATACAGCAGACATGTTCAGAGAACGGGGGGCCAACAGCCGCCGCGCTTCCTCGGGAAAGGTAAGCGGGGTAGCTCTGCACTCTCAGAAGGGGTGGAGCCTCAGGTGGAAGGGGTGAGGTCAGCCCTCCAGAGCACAGTTTTCCCCCCAACGCTTAGAGCCATTTGGAGCAGCCGACGTGGTGCTCCTGTGGTAATTTGAAGGGTCCGGGTCCCTCTAAATTACTAGGACTTGGGGCAACTGCTTCTCCCAGCCATTGGCAGGCCTACCAAAGACAGAAATGCAGGCACCAGGAAGATCAACAATGCCGTGGTCGATCTTCCAGGGTTTGATTTAGCAGATCTAGTGAAGACCCACTAAGTCAAACTCAGAGGTTGCCTTCATTGGTGTCGGTTCTCCTGCTCCTTACAAGGAGTAAAGGAAGCTGATGGGAGCATTTGCTACAAAAACATTGGCATGGAACAGCTTTAGTTGACCACAGAGCCTGGACACAGTGGAACAGGGATTTTGCAATTCCCAGCATAATTCTTGACATTGTAGCCACTTAAGTCCTTTGGGTGTGTCTACACAGCACCCTACACTTGAAATAAGACACAAAATTTGTGCTATGCAAATTGCGTATCTTATTTCAATTGTATTTCAGAATAGGTTATTCTGGAATTTGGCATGCCTATACTGCACCAAATTTTGAAATAATGCACTGTTTTGAGTCACCCCTTAACCCTCCTGGAACAAAGGTTACAGGGATGCCAAAATAGCACGGTCGGTATTTCAAAAAATATTTCGAAATAACAGGTGGCTCGTTAAGACATGGGGTTGCTATTTTGGGAGACGTCTGGCATCCCCAAATAGCTGCGCTGTGTAGACATACCCTTTGGGAATCTGGCCCAAAGAGTTTTAGAAGAGTAGTGCACAATTCAGTTACCGGGACAATTCTTCTTGTTGAAGAGCGGGAAGTGCATGACCGTGGGCAGATCCTTTCCTTTGAAGATGTAGCAGTCAGAGGGGTTATCTCGGTCCTTAATCTCTTCTGGATCTATCTTAGGAAATGGGATGTGATTGGTCTCACAGTACTTGGCTGTTTTTCTGATGGTCTGGGAAGAAGAGAAATGTGATTTAAAAATAAAGGAATGAAAAAAGGTCACTCCACCCACTAACTAAATACAATGACACCAATATGATACATTGGGAAATTAAAAATACACGTAGCCTAAGAAAAGTTCATCATCAGTCACATACCCCTAATCCCAATAGAAGTGACCTTGCACAGAGTATATTCCAGGTTCACCCACTGTAATCTGGCCCCCTTGGGACCCAAACAATGATAAACCAGAGAATTTGCCAAACCATGGAAGGTCAATGTTGTCTATCAACACTTCTACTGCTCAGTGGGCTCTTCAAAGACATTTAAGGGTGATTTAAAGCTAAACAACAGCACACAACACTGACATCTAGGGCTGGAGTCTGTAAACAAACTTTATGGGACTGTGGGAAACTTGGGCACACCCGTGATCAGTGGACATCCGGCTAACTAACCACGGAACATGGATGTTGCAGGACCAGAGAGGTTCAACATGTCATTAGTTCCAGTGGATTTCCTACCATCATCTGTCTCAAACAGCACCATCAGGGAATCCAGATTGCGGGTGTAAACAATAGTGTCTTAGGCCAAGTGCCGGGTGTTTGGGCAGTGCCCGATCCCAACAGGGGCTTTGAGCAACATCCCAATACATAAGAGAAGTTACCTTGAAGGGATCCCCAGAGCTAAAGTCGAAGGAGAGGATTAGAGTCACTCGCCTCGCTGGGAGCAGCATCAGAGGGTAGGCAGAATTGATAGCAAGGCCGGCGTCAATCAAGTTGAGGAACTTGTGCTTGGCCAAGTCACTGGTTTGGGCGATGGTGTCACCTGCCCAAAAGGCATCCAAGGATTGGTTTAGGCTGTTATCTTTCCCAGGGGTCCCATTGAGTGAGGGGCCCAAATCCATCTGAAAGCCATGAGAATTTTCAAAGGCTGCTCAGATAGCAGATACACTCCTAGGCCAGGTCCACATGACAGCAGAAAGTCAACTTAAGATACGCAACTCCAGCTCCGTAAATGACAGAGTTGGAGTTGATGTATCTTAAGAGGCATTTCCACCCCATCCACACAGCAAGAGGTTACCAGGAGGTCAGTCATGAGAAGCAGGACTACTAGTGCTAATGGGGGCACCCTCTGAGTTTGATTGAGCAGGTCTTCTCTAGACCTGCTAAATCAAACCCTGGAAGATTAACCATAGCAATGTCGATCTTCCATGTAGGGCAGATATGGCCTGAATTGGATTTTCTTGAGGCACCTAAGCAGGTGAGGGACTGGCAGCACTAAGGACTGGCAGCTAGCTTGCTTACTCGATAGCTGAATCCTCTGGCAGGCTAACGAGTAACAGCAGGCCCCATCTGAGACAGATGATTACCCACCACCAGCCTGGCTGCCAGGATATGCAGACCTGCTTTTATGACCAGGTGCTCAAAACATTCGCCACTGTCCATGAGAGCTCCTGTTTCATCCTGGTCCCTGACTTCCAATGTCAGCACCACTTCCTGGCTACTGATTCCTACTGGAACCATAGGCCTGACTCCTGCTCTAACCACAAGGCATGACCACCCCCTTCCTGGTCACTGGCAGGCATCAAATTATATTTGCAAATAATGGGAGTTAGGAGCCTAAGTTTTTTTTTGTCATTACCACCAGAGGCCAGACTTGCAAAGGTGATGCCCAGTGGGCGGTTCCACAGTGCCTAGAGCCCAGAGGGTCACAGCTATTGAACACTGCTGTGCAATGTGCCTAACTGGTTTAGGAGCCTACATCTCATTTTTCAAAAGGGATTTAGATGTGCTGGAGCCATCTCACAGTTCAGAGTCCTCAATCAACTTGGCTTTACAGCACTGCTTAACTACCTTTAAAAACAGGGGGTAAATGTCTAACCTCAGATACAGATACCTCTTCAGAAACCAATTCATTACACTTACAGTCTTTGGGGGGAAAATCACCTTTAATGTTGAGAAATTAGCTTCTGCACCTAATTCAACCAGCGTTTGGTAAGTTTCCGTTCTAGGAGAATCCCAGGTGCCTTGTTAAGAAGCACAGAATCCCAGGGCTGGCAGAGACCTCAGGAGTCATCGAGTCCAGCCCAAAGCAGGACCAACCCAACTCAGTCATCCCAGCCAGGATTTGGTCAAGCTGGAACTTTAACACCTTTAGGGATGGAGACCCCACCCCCTCCCTAGGGAACCCATCCCAGTGCTTCCCCATCCTCCTTTTCTTTGCTTCAAACCTGCTACCTATTAATTTCATTTGGTGACCATTCATTCTTGTGTTGGACCATTTTTAAAGCTCTTTGGGGGCTATGGTACAGCAAACCATTCCCACCCCTCACTCTCCGCTACCCCTAGTGTCCCTTTTCCTGGATAGCTGCCCCGATTCATATTTCCTGGCCTCTGCTACCCCCTGTAACACAAAGCTGCCTTTTCCTCATTCCTTTCTCTTTAACCTAGTCCCTGTCAAAGCAGACCCGTGAAAAACAGGACTGTTCCCACCAGGGATGTAACATCCAGATGTGAGAAGTGCCACCCATATGCATTTTTACTTACAATTGTACAGAAAGTTATGAGTTCTCCCCCACGTCCAATGGCAGATACACTTCCAGATTTTCCATATCAAGGTACAGATGCTTATTACTTCTCCTACCCGGAGAAAAAAATCAGAATACACATCAGAGCTGAACAGAAGGTAACACCAATGGTGAGGGGAAATCGGTCGATTTTCCCTCCCGTTTTCCTCTTGGTTGCTACTAGGGCTATGTCTAGACTGCAGGCTTCTTTCGAAAGAGGCTCTTTCGAAAGCATCTTTCGAAAGAGCCTCTTTCGAAAGAGAGAGTCTAGACTGCACGGAGAAATTTCGAAAAAGCGGCTTGCTTTTTCGAAAGAAAGCATCCAGTGAGTCTGGATGCTCTCTTTCGGAGACGCCCTATTTACATCGAAGAACGCCTTCTTTCGAAAGAGGAACTTTCGAAAGAAGGCGTTCTTCCTCGTAAATTGAGGTTTACCGCCATCGAAAGAAAAGCCGCGTTCTTTCGAATTAATTTCGAAAGAACGCGGCTTGAGTCTGGACGCAGGGGAAGTTTTTTCGGGAAAAGGCTACTTTTCCCGAAAAAAACCCTGAGTCTGGACACAGCCTAGGTGGGAGTGGGGACAGAGAAGGGGCTTGGTTGAACCAAAAGCACCCAATTAGTGTTACTGATGGAGTAACTGCAAGGAAAACAGAGGTGATTTGGCATCTGGGGAATCTGGATTCGGACACATGGGCCGTACCTATCAGGGTTTCTAGCTCCCTGACACATTGACCCAGAGAGTGCTGCTAAAACGTCATGATGACGATCTCGCTGACTGTGCTGGGCCAGTAGGAGGCGATGAAGTCCCCCCCCCCCCCCCGGGTAATGGATATTGCTTGACATTTACACGGGCATCACTCAGTTCAGCTCTGGCATGGCAGCTCAGAGAATCGGGTTGGGTGGAAAGAGAAAGCAGCGTCGGTGCATGGAGTAAGGCAGGTACGGAAAGAATGGGTACGGGTGGACCATCGAATCAGAATCACAGAACACTTGAACTGGAAGGGACCTCGAGAGGTCATCAGATCCAGTCTCCTGCCTTCACGGCAGGACTGAGCCCCATCTAGATCAGGGGTGGCCAACCTGTTATAGACAAAGAGCCAAGATAGAGGTGGACACAGCGCAAAGAGCCCAGGGAAAGAAGGTGTTGAGCAAAAAAAAAAAAAAACCATGCTGCCCCTTTAAGAACCACATCTGGCCCAGGCAGAGTTCCATCGGCCGCAGCATCAGATCTCGCTGCCCTAAGCAGTGCCCTGACCAGACAAGGAAAAAAGGTCAGAGCAGGGGAACGCAGAACAGCTGAGGGGTCAGCAGCCGAGCCGCGGGTGCAGGAGCTGAAATTTTTCCTTCGAAGAAGGCTCGCGAGCTACGGTTTGGCAATTCCTGATCTAGATCATCCCTGAGAGTCATTTGTCCAACCTGCTCTTAAAAATCTCCAGTGGTGGAGATTCCACAACCTCCCTAGGCAACTTATTCCTGTGTTTAACCACCCTGAGAGGTAAGAAGTTTTTCCCACTGTCCAACCTAAACCTCCCTTTCTGCAATTTAAGCCTATAGGTTATAGGAAATAGCGGTCGTGTGTACATGCCAAAATAACTACTCCCCAGAGTAATTCAAACTAATTACTAATTACTCCTAATTACTTCCTGGGGCTTTTAGTTGAGGTAGCACATCCACATTAATGGAGCCTGCCTCAGACTAATTTCAAAGCTTCATCGTAGTATGCACCCGCTAATTCGATTTTGCAAAATCGGGAGTTGTTAAGCCGAATTTAGTTATTTCAAAATAATTTCATAGTGTAGACATGCCCTCCATAACTTCTGCTACTGTCTCATAATTTCTGATTCATCTAGAGCAGATCACTTCAAAAGCAACCTCCAATCTGTATTTAAAGACTCTAATGAATGGAGAATACACCACATTTTCCAGCAGTGAATTCTGCGTTCGATAACATTTCACATCTAACCTGAGTTTGTCTAGCTTCCGCTTCCTGCCATTGGACTTGGCTGTGCTGTTATCTGCTAAATCAAAGAGCCATCTGCTTTGAGAAATCTCCTCCCCAGATAGATGCTCATGGAGTCGGATCAAGTCCAGCGGGGAGGGATAGCTCAGTGGTTTGACCATTTGTCTGCTAAATGTGGGGTTGTGAGTTCAGTCTTCTAGGGGGGTCATTTAGGGATCTGGGGCAAATCTGTCAGGGATGGTACTTAGTCTTGCTGTGAGGGCAGAGGACTAGACTTGACTTCTCAAGCTCCCTTCCAGTTCTATGAGATGGTTAAAGTCTCCTTTTGCTGTCTCTTTGTTATGCTAAATCGATTAAATGTCCTTAGTCCCTTATGAAGGGCCTGACTTTTCCCCAGGCCTCCTGTAATTCTTGTATCTATTTTCTGAACCCTACTGAATTTGACAGCATCCTTTGAGGGGTCTTTGAGGTTTAGCATCCAATCGCCCAAAACTGGGACATTGTCCATAGCTCATTATTACAAAGCCATTAGAGGTTGCGTGTTGAACAGATTACTACATTTTAAAGAATTGTCAAGGGTGCCCATACCTCTTCGTCCGACCAAAACCCAAATAAATCAATAACAAATCAATTTTTTTGAGAAATATGAAAAAAATAAATGCATTAACTAATCATTTCCCAGAAGATGCAAAATGTTTTCCTTGCCTTGCATGGCGAGCGAGACAAAACGCTCCTCTCCAAACTCCGCTTCAAGGAGTTCAGCACAATCTGCTATTCTTTCTTCCACCGTCTTTAAACCCCACATCCTGCTCATTTCACAGCACTTCTGGTAGGACTCCTCGCTGTTCCTGCCTGCTTACAGGAGGGATGAAATGAGGTTAGAGCTGCAGCAGTCAACGGAAAAGGTATGGAGGAGTTCAGGGCTACGTGGATGCTCCGAGGGAGTCAAAGGCAGGTTCAAGGTTGAGTTTCCATTGAAAAGTTATAGGATTGGGGTTCCATTTCCATTCGGCCTTTTCTGAAACCTCAGCCTCTGTGTATTGGAACAGGCCTGGGGATGGGTGAAAATATTGCCAAATACGGGGATGTTGTCATGGAAACAACCATGTAGCAATTCTTAGAAGATATGGGTAGGAAGAGCCCTCAAGAGGTCATTGAGTCCAACCTCCTGCCCAAAGCAGGACCAACCCAACTCAGTCATCCCAGCCAGGGCTTGGTCAAGCCGGGATTTCAAAACTTCTAGGGATGGAGATTCCACCACATCCCTAGGGAACCCAGCCCAGCGCTTCCCCACCCTCCTTGGGAAATAGTTTGTCCTACTATCTAACCGAGATCTCCCCCAATGCAACTTGAGCCCATTGCTCCTTGTTCTGCCATCGGCCCCCACTGAGAACAGCCTCTCTCCATCCGCTTTGCAACCCCCCTGTCAGGTATAAGGCTGTTATCAAATCCCCCCTCACTCTTCCTCTTCCACCTAAGAACCATGATTTCCTAAGGCAAATGTAGTCCAGCTGATCCACTTGCCTTTCAGAACTTCCTTCAGCTGCATGAAGACTCCCTCATGGTCTTTCCCTGCTGAGGTGAGAACGTGAAGATCCAGGACAAGGAGGACGGCCTGACACCGGGAACACGTGCAATGGGTACCTGGGAGGAAAGAGACCATGATGTGACCCTGAGGCAGCTGTCCATTCTGTGAGTCCCCAGGAAAGAGTCATGTTTCTAGTGGCCAGAGTCCCTCAGGTGCAGGGATTCAACACACAGTGAATCACTTTGTACTTGCAATACCAGGCCACTCTTTGGCAGAAGTTGGATGAGATTTACAATGATGATTAGGGAAGTTAGGTGTTCAGCGCACAGTCAACCTGTGGAACTCCTTGCCAGAGGATGTTGTGAAGGCTAGAACTATAACAGGGTTCAAAAAAGAGCTAGATAGATTCATGGAGGTTAGATCCATCAATGGCTATTAGCCAGGATGGATAGGAAAGATGTCCCTAGTCTCTTTTTGTCTGGAAATGGGTCACAGGAAAGGGATCTCTTGATGATTCCCTGTTGTGTTCCCTCCCTCTGGGGCATCTGGCATTGGCCAGTGTCGGCAGACAGGATACTGGGCTAGATGGAGTTTTGTTCTGTCGCAGTATGGCCACTCTTATGTGCTTATATAGGTGCCCATGCATGTCAATGGCATTTGAGTACTTCCCTGCTCTCTTTTGGAATTCAGAGCCACATGATTTAAGGTAAAGATTTTCAAAGGCGCTAATTGGACTTGGACATCTGGTCAGGTTTTGTACATTATTTATTTGTCTGATGTGTTTCTTTCTTAAGAAAAACAACTAGATATAGGAGCGCACAGTCAACCTGTGGAACTCCTTGCCAGAGGATGTTGTGAAGACTAGGACTTTAAAGGCGTGGCTACACAGCAGGGCTAAACTCGAAATAAGGTACTTACCCTGAAAAATACTAACTGAATAGCTTTATTTCCACTTTTGGCACTGTCTATACAAAAGTTGTCTATATCAAAAGAGTGAGAGGGCTAGCAGTGTTAATGTGTAACTGGAAAAACTTTAGAAAGTTTTTAAGTTTCTACCGTTTTTGTTTTGAGATAGAGCCCTCTTCCCCCAACTTCCCTTACTCCTCATACAATGAGGTTACAGGAGTTGGAGTAAGAAATCCTCCAGCTCAACATTATTTTGACATTATGTCAAAATAACTCATTGTAGTGTAGATGCGGAGTATGTTATTTCAGAATAACCTCAGTTATTCTAAAATAATGCTGCTGTGTAGACATAGCCTAACGTAACTAGATAAATTCATGGAGGTTAGGTCCATCAATGATTCTTAGGCAGGATGAGTAGAAATGGTGTCCCTAGTCTCTGTTTGTCTGGAAATGGGCGACAGGGGAAGGATCACTTTTTCTGTTCACTTCCTCTGAGGCATCTGGCGTTGTCTACTGTCAGAAGACAGGACATTGGGCTAGATAGACCTTTGGTCTGACCTGGTATGGCCGTTCTTATGTTCTGATGAAGTGCCCTTTGTGACAATCTATTCTGACCTCCTGGATAACACCTAAAGGAACGGTACTCATCTGGGATACACTCCTGATTGAGGTACTTCTAAAGGCATAACATTACCCAGTGAGTGGTAATTTAAAGAGAAGCTAGATAATTTTGTGGAGGTTAGGTCCATGAAAGGCTGTTAGCCAGGGGATAGAAATGGTGTCTCTGGCCTCTGTTTGTCAGAGGCTGGAGAGGGATAGCAGGAGACAAATCTCTTGATCATTGTCTTCAGTCCACCCTCTCTGCGATACCTGGTGCTGGCCACTGTTGGCAGACAGGCTACTGGGCTAGATGGACCTTTAGTCTGAGCCAGTATGGCCATTCTTATGGGTGGAGGGAGAAGTTAGACAAATTCAGACTTGAAACAAGGTGTCAATTTTTTGACAGAGAGAGGAACTAGCCACTGGAAAAAAACTTACTTCAGATTATAGAGGATTTCCCATCGCTAGCAATTTTTCCATTGCTTTGGAGGGGTTTGGGGTTTTTTCTTAAAAAAAAAATTAAGAACTTTTTGAGGGCAGTTCTCTGACCTTAGTTATACGGGAGGTTGGATTAGGTGGTCATAAGGTTCCTTCTTGACTGTGATGCCGATAGTAATTTCTGCCTTATTTTGGGAAGAGGTTGTGTTACCATCTCTCTCATTGGTAGTGGTTTGCACTAATGCAAGGAAGTGTCTCTCCTACCAGAACAAGAGTTTCCACATGAAGGTTATTCTAATATAACTAAGGCTGGTAAAATTTCCCATGTATAGAAGATCACATATGAGCTTTCAGGGTGATTTTTTTCTAGGCAAGCATGGGTCAAACAGAGACTTTGACATCTGTAAACAAGGGGGAATGAGAGCCATATAGTCACATATGTAATTAATAAATTGATTCCCCTCAGTCTTATTCTACATTTGTATTGCACTTATGAGTAAGTCAAGAGTGGGAAAATAACCCCACACTTCCTGTGACAAAAACCACCCACATCTACATTGCAAAGAGGTGATTAAGACAGAACTGTGTATCCATTGACTTTGTTGGGAGAAGTGGTGTCCATACAGTGTCTGAAAAACGCTTTCTGTTGGTATATGCTGCATCTACACTAGGGGGCAGTAGTTTAAATGTAGCCTCTTGGGACTTAAAAAACAACAAAAAGTGTAGTAGCCCCTGAGGGTACATGTAGACTACAAGCTTCTTTCGAAAGACAACGTCTAGAATTCAACCACATCTTTCGAAAAAGTGAGCCGCTATTTCGAAAGAGAGCACCCAGGTAGTCTGGATGCTTTCTTTTGAAAAAGCCCTGTTTGCATTCAAGAATGCCTTTTTTCGAAAGAGCACTTTTGAAAAAAGGCGTTCTTCCTCGTAAAATGAGGTTTACCGTGGTCGAAAAAACTGCCGCGTTCCTTTGATTTAATTTTGAAAGAAGGCAGTGGCAGTCTGGATGTAGGGGACCTTTTTTTCAAAAAAAGGCCACTTTATTCGAAAAAACCCTGTAGTCTAGACACATGACCCACCCTACGGCTACATCTACACTGGCCCCTTTTCCAAAAGGGGCATGCTAATTTCACAGGTCGTAATAGGGAAATCCGCGGGGGATTTAAATATCCCCCGCGGCATTTAAATAAAAATGTCCGCTGCTTTTTTCCGGCTTTTAGAAAAGCCGGAAAAGAACGTCTACACTGGCCCCGATCCTCCGGAAAAAAGCCCTTTTCCGGAGGATCTCTTATTCCTACTTTGAAGTAGGAATAAGAGATCCTCCGGAAAAGGGCTTTTTTCCGGAGGATCGGGGCCTGTGTAGACGTTCTTTTCCGGCTTTTCCTTTGAAGTAGGAATAAGAGATCCTCCGGAAAAGGGCTTTTTTCCGGAGGATCGGGGCCTGTGTAGACGTTCTTTTCCGGCTTTTCTAAAAGCTGGAAAAAAGCGGCGGACATTTTTATTTAAATGCCGCGGGGGATATTTAAATCCCCCGCGGATTTCCCTATTACGACCTGTGAAATTAGCATGCCCCTTTCGGAAAAGGGGCCAGTGTAGATGAGCCCTACATGTTTTGTTAATCTTTAAGGGGCTACTAGACTATTTGTTGTTTTTTAAGTTTTTCCTGTTACAAGCTAACTCAGCTATGACTCTGAACTTCTTAGGACTTGTAAGTTTTAAGAAAACCAGACCTCTGGTTCCCAAAATACAGTGACTCACCTGTTTTACCCATTGTATTTTTCTTTTCTTCTCCCAGCCTTCTATGAATTTTGTTCCAAATCAATTCTCAACAAGGAAAAACAAAAAATATGCTTTGAGTCATTTCACACAACTAAAGTCATTTCACACCTTGAGTCATAAGGTCGTTCTTTTAGACCTACATTCAGGGAACTGACTGTGATTGAATATGCACTGTTGTAACTCAGAATTATTCTGAAATATCGTACGGTCTCAAATTGGTTCTAAAAGTCAAAACTTCAAAATAACTTGCAGAACTGAAAATTGTGTGATATTTCTCTTTGGAATGATCTAAAAGACTTCTGTGAAATGTCCTATCCCAACAATTTTGAAACATTATAAGGTAACAGAAAATATTATATGAAATATAAACAATATAAAATAAAAGGCGATATTTTTGATAGGTAAAATAAATAAAACAAATTTAAACAAAATGAAATGATAAAGATAAAATAAAATACTCCATTTTGATTTTGCAGCAGTTAAAAAAAATTCCCATAAGAAATTATATCAGGATGGACATATTCCCTCAAAACTTCTTGATTATGACAAAACAGCATTTCCTAGTGCAAAACTGTTGAGCTAAAATGTGTGAAATTTAGAATTTCAGAGGGTTCTAGACTGTTTCAGCAAACACAACAAGGATCCTGTCACATCTTAGGCCCGGTCTACACCAAAGGGGAAAGTTGACTAAAGATATGCAACTCCAGCTCCATTAATTATGCACCGGGAATTGGAGTATCTTAAAAAGTGTTTCCGGGCCATTCACATAGCAGGACGTCGACAGGAGCGAATACTCCCATAGTTTTCCCTTATTCCTCATAACAAGCAGAATTATGGGTGCAGATGGAGGAACCCTCACAGTTCAAATTAGTGGTTCTTTACTAGATCCAATAATTTGAACACTAGAAGATTGGCCTCCGGAGGGTTGATTTTCTCCGTAGTGTAGTCAAGCTGTCAACAACTAACAAATTTATATGAGCAGAAGTTTTTGTGGTTTGGAATCCACTGAAGAGATGGCTTCCAGCCCAGGAAAACTTGTGTCCAAATAAATGTGTTCATCTTTATGATGCTACTGGACTCTTGGTTGCCTCCTTTTCAAGTAATTCCACTAACTTCACAGGAATCGTTCCTGATTCACAATACTGCAGATGAAGACCCAGTTTGCCCCCTGTGATTTCACCAGCATAAAACTAACCTGAAAGCAGAATCAACCCTTCCATCTCATCATTATCTAGAGCTTAGGTCTGATCATTATTGTTTCCAAAAAACCCAGTACACATCTTGAATGTTTATTTCCATTTAAAATCATCAGGACCCAGCCATCTGGTTTGGGATTTCCCTGAGATGTCCATACAATGGGCCTGATGTCAGGAAGACTGGTGTGAAGGAGGGGTAATTCCTCAGTTTGCTGAGCATTTGCTCCTGATGTATGTAAATTAAGTGGGGGCAGAATGTCCCCAAAGGCTAAATCTTTGCGAAATGAGAATGAAGTTCTAATTTGGGATTTCCTCTAACCCAGTGTTTCTCAACCTTTTTTTTTATAAAATATACCTAAAGTACCCAAAGTTTTCAGACACGCTAAATTTTTTTTCTACTATTGCAAAACATTTGCTTAAACAACTTAATTGTGGCTGGGTGAGGGATGAAATTTTTGGGCGTAAAAAGTACAAAAATAATGAAGTGCTGTAAAACTTAAAACAAAAATTCAGTTTTCTCCAAATTTCAGTTGTGTTGACGTACCCCTCCCCCCCAGACTTCTCTTGAGTACCCCTAAGCATATTTGTACTACTGGTTGAGAAACACTCTTCTAAACTGACTATTGCAAAACCACCTAACGGATATGAATTTCATAGTTGCTCAGATTCATAGAGTTTGAGACCAGAAGACTATTAAATTTCTCCCTAATATTTATGGGGCCTTACATTGTCCTATAAAATTAGTGCCCCTGTGTTCATTGGCAGCCAGGAGGGGACCATTTTTTGGGGGGGGGGGAAAGGGGGTTAGATTTTATAATCTTCAGCGACACGCTAATGAAATATTTTTAAAACAAATATTAAGGTAAGGTCCTGTCGACTACCATAGTAAATTCAGAAACTGGGGTTGGCAAATGTCTGTTACATGGCTTCATTGCCACTTGAATGGCTCTTTCACAGGTTCAGTGTTCTGCTAATAAAATAGGTCTAGAAAGGTTTCCCCCTCCCCCCACACCTCCACACACACACTTTTAAGGCCAGGTCTGCACTACTGTTGAACTCATCATAGAATCATAGGGCAGGGAGAGACCTCACGAGTCATCGAGTCCAGCCCCCTGCCCAAAGCAAGAACAACCCCAACTCAAGTATCCCATCCAGGACTTTGTCAAGCTGGAACGTAAAAACTTTAGGGATGGAGATTCCACCATCTCCAGAGTTAACCCATTTCATCACATGACTAGCATCGCTGGAGTCGAGTTACCGCAGCGGTAGAGTACCAGAGTTTGGGGAGCACAATCAGTGGTTGATTTAGCAGGTCTTTACTAGACACTCTAAATCAACCTCTAGGCAATTGATCCCCACGGAGCTGATCTCCCGGTAAGTCTAGACATTAAGACCCAGTGGGCCCGAAATTTCCAGGTGCCCCACTCTGCTATGTATTCTGCGTATGGGGGAGACCAGCCCTGAATTTCTCACAGATGCCCCAGGCCTTCCCCAGTGACCTCAGTGAAACGAATACAGTTGTCTATAGATTGAGCTGTTGCAGAGAATCTGAGAGAATGAAGTACACCTGTGACCAAGTTCCCGCCAATGACACCGAATGATCAGATGATGAGGTGAGACCTGGCAATACAACTTCAATGTGTGCTGAGAAACGGGGGGCGGGGGGGAAAATATGCTGGTTCCTGCCTTTGTGACCTGAAGGAAAATTCCTTCCTGACCCCTTATCCGGTGATCAGCTGGAACTTGTACACAGCTTACTAACAAGACACCTAGAAGGAGGATTCTCAGTACCACCTCCTAGCATCAGCCCACTTCATCTGGCGTCCCACCTCTACATTGCAAAGAAAGGCAATTTGAGTTAAATTACAAGCAGGGGAGGAAATTACTTCCTTGTTCCTCAAGGTGACTAGCCAAGCCCTGAAGTGTGATATTAGATTATACGCAACTCTTTCTAATGTTCATGGAAGTGAGGATCAAACCCTCAGGACAGATTTGAAACTCTCAGCCTTACCTACACTAATTTGGGAATGATTTGGATGACTGGGAATTTTGAAAGTCAAAAAAATAAATGAGATTTGGGTGCTCCGTCTGTTTTTGGCAGCCTTGAAAATCTAATCCATCCACAACTGGCAGATCCCCAGGTACTACCTTACGCTATCGCTAATACAGTGACTATCTGCTGCATCACAGGATCCCTATGGAATAATTGCTACAGAATATTGTGTTAGTTCTTCTATTGGGGGCCTCTTCCAATTCAATAGATGAGCTGGCCCACCCTTCAACACACAGATATTTCAGTACCTATTAGAAATTTCACATTCTCCTTCATGTATCCAAAGATGCTTCCCCATAAACCTGAAAACGAGAAGGAAAAGACTTTACTTATAGCATAGCACATAAAGGCGCCTTTCCCTTTAGACTCCTAGAAACCTAGAGCTAGACGAGACCTCAGGAGGTCATCAGGTCCAGCCCCCTGCCCAAAGCAGGACCAAGCCCAACTCAATCATCCCAGCCAAGGGTTTGTCAAGCCGAGGCTCAAACACCTCTAGGGATGGAGATTCCACCCCCTCCCTAGGGACCCATCCCAGTGCTTCCCCACCCTTCTAGGGAAATAGTTTTTCCTAATATCCAACCTAAACCTCCCCACTGCAACTTGAGCCCATTGCTCCTTGTTCTGTCATTTGCCACCACTGAGAACAGCCTCTCTCCATCCTCTTTGGAACCCCCTTCAGGGAGTTAAAGGCTGCTCCCAAATCCCCCCTCACTCTTCTCTGCTGCAGACTAAACAAGCCCAACTCCCTCAGCCTCTTCTCATAGGTCACGTGCTCCAGACTCCTTATCGTGTTTGTTGCCCTCCGCTGGACCCTCTCCAATGCGTCCACATCCTTTCTGTAGTGGGGGGCCCAGAACTGGACACAATCCTCCAGATGTGGCCTCACCAGAGCCGAATAAAGGGGAATAATCACTTCTCTGGATCTGCTGGCAATGCTCTTCCTAATGCACCCTAATATGCCATTAGCCTTCTTGGCTACGGGGCGCCCATATCCAGGTGTCACCCACAGGAGGCAGCAGGGGGCCAGAAATGGGGACTGGTGCAGCTCTAACCCCATTGGGACAGCAGGGGGCAATGATGGAGAAGGGAAGAACTATCTGCTATACATTAGAAAGAGTCTGTCTGTCTGTCTGTCTCCAGCTGCCCTCCCCCCTTTCATGGACATACCTGCTGCAGCTGCAGCAGCCATGGAGAGGCATTTCTCACCTGGTCGCAAGCTGTTGCAGTGAGAGAGGGCTGGGGTTGTTCTCTCTCCCCCAGACAGCCTGCATCCTGAGCCCCTCACCTCCAGCCCTGCCCAACCCTCCCATCTCCCCAAATGCCTTTTAAGGTGGGTGAGAGGACTGAATTACCCACCTCCCCAATTTATGGGGACATTGCCAACCTGGGCAATGCTGGGTAAATCTCCTAGTAAATTTTTAAAAAAAAGACTAAGAAGCGCAAACATGGGATACTAACTCAGAACAATATGAACGTTCCTGGCTGGGATTTTCAAAGGAGACCATAGGAAGTAGGTGTCCCCATCACACTTGAATTTGATGTAAGGTAAACTCCATAAGGTCCCATGGCTCCTTAGAGCATCCCAACTCTAGTGCAGTCGCTTAGACTTGAGGTCACCTGACTTATTCCTTCACTTCCCATTTCCAGCTTTCACGACCCCGCAGAATTCACTTCCCTT
Organism: Pelodiscus sinensis; assembly: GCF_049634645.1. Taxonomy (NCBI): domain Eukaryota; kingdom Metazoa; phylum Chordata; order Testudines; family Trionychidae; genus Pelodiscus; species Pelodiscus sinensis. The sequence continues at coordinate 10,738,048 of NC_134740.1, read as the reverse complement.
CTTTGTGACTCAGTTGCCTGCTCTGTAAAATGGGCATGTTGATGTGCATGAATTTTTGCAAAGCCTACTGAGAACTGGGGATGGGACATTATCTAAAGGTTAACCCTGCCTCAGGAGGAGCTAAGTGGGTCATGGAAAGGATGGACTAGTGGAAGAAGGTGGAGCAGAGGGACATATGAGTCGATATCCTGAGGGAAGTGAAATAGGGCTGAGTGTATAGAAGAGAGGTTGAGTGGAGGAAGGGAGAAAATCTGGATAGATAGAAGCAGCAGGCAAGAGACTTTGTAACGGGCAACAGACCAACAGGGTCGGTTGACTGGAAACTTTCCAAACAGGTCTATGATGTGTGGTATACCACAGAGGGCCTGCAGCAGAAGACCTAATGGCTAACGATGAGGGGTTGCCGTGCTTACCTTGCAGGTAGCAGATGTCTTTCGCCTTCCTCTCTACTTTCAAATGCCCATCCATGAATTCACTTCCCAAGAACTTGGTGCTCACAAATGCCCCCAGGCCGGGAAAACCAGACTCATGTGGGGTGAATTCAAACCAGGTCTCTGTGAAATCGAGATAAAAAGGACTCTGTCCAGTGGCAGTTTCTTGTTGGCCCCTTCTTGGCTGATGGCAATAATTTTTCAACCCCCCACTGGTGCAATCTGTTTGCTCCACTGACGAATCCCACCTCATTTTTAAGCCTGTTCCTTCACCCATGGTCATTGTCATGCTGTTGTCTATGGTAACCATCTCCATCTGATGTTTCCTTCCCAAGACAGCATCCTTCGATAGCCCAGAATTCTTATGACAATCACAACGGCTCTCGACCCACCCTCCAATCACCCACCCCTAACTCGGACACCAAGGTGGATACAAAACATGACATAAGTCAAATCTAAAAGGGATACATTTAATTACAGAGCTAAGAAACGCAAACATCAATTTTGCACCATTTTCCAAAGTTTTCAAAGGGTACGTCTATGCCACAACACTGTTTTAAAATGCCTAGCACTATTCCAAATTAACTTAGTCCTTGTCTACACAGCAGGCAGTTATTCTGAAATACTGTCAAGCTGGAGACTTCTTACTCCGACTCCTGTAACCCTCATTGTATGAGGAACAAGGGAAGTCGGAGGAAGTGTGCTCTATTTTGAAGTAAGTGCTATGTAGATGCTCCCTATTTCAAAATGAGTTATTTCAAAATAAGCTATGCCATTGATGTAGCGCAATTTGTGTAACTTATTTTGAGTTACGCCCTGCAGTGTAGAACCCCAACTTCTTTTTCCTTTTTCCAACTGCGCAATTTCTCACAAGTGTACTTGGATAGACATTTGTATTGAAAATGTTTTCAAGGTGATTATTGCAACAATTAGGAAAATTATTTATTTAGGGTGTGTTTACACCACACCCTAAACTTAAATTAAAATAGACAATTTGCTGTGTGCAAATGGTGTATGTTATTTCAATTATATTTCAAAATAGCTTATTTCGAAATTTGGTGCATCTACACAGCACCAAATTTAAAAATAATGTGTTATTTTGAGTCATCCATTACCCTCATGGAATGAGGGCTACAGGAATGCCAAAATAGCACACCTGATATTTTGAAAAATATTTCGAAATGACGGGCATGTTTAAAGGACGCGGAGTAGCTATTTTGGGATACTTCCAGCATCCCGAAATAGCCCCGATATCTAGATGTACCCTTACTGACAAAAAGCCTTTTTTTGGAAAATGGAGAATGTTAAGGGATTAACAAAAAGAGTATCAATAAAAAGATGTGACTGAAAATCATAAAATCATATTAGAGAAAAGAGAAAAAAGAGAGAGAGAGAGAGAGAGAGAACATTTTTAGACTAAAAATTACTTAGTTACATTTCATTCCACTCTATTAAATCTCCACCAAGAAGCGCTTATTATAGGAGAAATAGAATCACAAGTATTTATTCTTCCATATAGAACAGGAAATTTCAGACATTTTTTTTTTCATAGAATACTAGGACAGGAAACAACGTCAGAAGGAATCGAATTCAGCTCCCTGCCCAAAGCAGGACCAACCCCAAATCAAGCAACCCAACCAGGGCTTTGTCAAGAGGGGTCTTCAAAACCTCTAGGTATGGAGATTCCACCCCCTCCCTAGGGAACCCATTCAAACTAATAACACTGTTGTCTTATTTTTTTTACCTGGGCTGTTTTCACCTTCCTTATGCAATTTGTTCTCTTCAACTGCAGCATAGATGGGATACGGATTTGTCCCACATGTGGCGGCGTCCTTGTGGTCAGATAACTTCGTCTGATCATGCTGGGAAGGTAACGGTTAGGGTGGAAAGACGTGTTTTGGCGAAGTTCCCAGCAATTTGTCCCTGACTAATTAGTTCACGCAAGGAATTAGAAAGACTCTTTTCTCCTGAAGCGACGAGGAGTCCTGTGGCACCTTATAGACTAACTGAAGTGTAGGAGCATAAGCTTTCGTGGGCAAAGACCCACTTCGTCAGATGCATGTGCACATGCATCTGACGAAGTGGGTCTTTGCCCACGAAAGCTTATGCTCCTACACTTCAGTTAGTCTATAAGGTGCCACAGGACTCCTCGTCGCTTTTGCAGATTCAGACTAACACGGCTACCCCTCTGATTCTTTTCTCCTGAGACCATCATCACCTTTGTGATTATTCCCTCATTCTAATATGGACACAAAAACAGAGTCATTGAATCCTAGGGCTGGAGGAGACCTCAGGAGCCATCGAGTCCAGCCCTCTGCCCAAAGCAGGACCAACCCCAACTCAATCAACCCAGCCAGGGCTTTGCCAAGCCAGAACTTAAACACCTCTAGGGATGGAGATTCCACCACCTCCCTAGGGAACCCATCCCAGTGCTTTCCCACCCTCCTGGGGTATGTCTAGACTACATGCCTCTGTCGAAAGAGGCACGTAAAATAGGCTACCCAACATAGTCAATGAAGTGGGGATTTAAATAGCTCCGGCTTCATTAAAATAAACATGGCCGCCGCGCTTTGCTGGCTCAGCTGATCGTCGGCACAGCGCATGAATCAAGATGTGGATCAGTTGACAAGGGAAGCCTTTGTTGACTGCCCCTGTTAACCTCATTTCACAAGGCATAAGGGAGTGGGTGTCAAAGGTTTCCCTTGTCGACTGATCCGTGTCTTGACTCGCGCGCTGTGCTGACGATCAGTTGAGCCGGCACAGCGCAGCGGCCGTGTTTATTTTAATGAAGCCGGGGATATTTAAATCCTTGCTTCATTGACTATGTCGGGTAGCCTATTTTACATGCTTCCTTCGGCAGAGGCATGTAGTCTAGACATACCCCTAGTGAAATAGGTTCTCCTAATAGGTCTCCTACCTAGACCTCCCCCACTGCAACTTGAGCCCATTGCTCCTTGTTCTGCCATCTGTCACAACTGAGATTAAAGAGACTAGGACTTTTTAGCTTGGAAAAGAGGAGACAAAGTGGGATAGGATAGAGGTCTATGAAATCATGAGTAGTGTGGAGAAAGTGAATAAGGAAAGGTTATTTATTTGTTCCCATAATATAAAAACTAGGATGGTTGCCAACCATCAGTAAATTTATGGACACTCCGTAATAAATTAGTTGAAATTGGGCATGTCCATAAAGTCTGTAAATAATTTAGGTGCCCGTAAATTTCATAAAAGTTCAATAAAATTTCAAAAAACAGTAATTATTCTATAGCAATTACATTTCTTCTGTGCTGCTTCAGCCATTTTACTGCGGAACAGCAGAAATTGGATGTTTTTGTTGTTTGGTTGTCAGTGTTTGGATGTAAGATCACAAAATGGAAAACTTCTAGGACCATGACTAACTAAATGAAAGTGAGTTAAATAGCATATTGTTCTTGTGATGTATGAATGACAACAATTATTTTTCACTTTTGGTCATTTATGTCATCTTAATATAGTATAAAAATTATGTCTGTAAAAAAATGTGTCTGTCTGTAAACTTTTTCCATTTTGTCCGTAAATTAAAAGTCTGTGGGGTGGCAACCTTTACTAGGGGCCACCAAATGGGCAGCAAGTTTGGAACAAATAAAGGGAAGTTCTTCACACAGTGCACTGTCAACCTGTGGAACTCCTTGCCTGAGGAGATTGTGAAGGCTAGGACTATAACAGGGTATATAGAAGAACTGGATAGATTCATGGAGTCCATTAATGGCTATTAGCCAAGATGGGTAAGGAGTGGTGTCCCCAGCCTCTGTTTGTCAGAGGGTGGAGATGGATGGCAGGAGAGAGATCACTTGATCATTTCCTGTTCAGTTCACTCCCTCTGGGGCACTTGGTGTTGGCCGCTATCAGCAGACGGGGTGTTGGGCTGGATGGACCTTTGGCCTCACCTAGTATGGCCATTCTTATGTTCTTATGTTCTAACCTCTGTCCATCCTCTCTGGAACCCCCCTGCAGGAAGTTGAAGGCTGCTCTCAAATCCCCCCTCACTCTTCTCATCTGCAGACTAAAACCCTAAGTATTTGCAGTCCATGGTGGAGACTTTCAAATGGGCCTAAGCAGCTTTTTGTACATCCCATGGGTCTAAATCAGAGCAGGTTTATCTGTTCCAGCTAGGAATTACATTTACAGCTGCAGTGGAGACATCTTCTGAGCACCCTCAAAATTAACAGGATCTAGGGAGCAGCACAGCCAGGTAATTTGGGGGCAAATATTAATCCAACTGAAAATTCATTTTCAGAGTATCACATATAGTAGCCCAATGTTTGTGACTCTGTAACGCTGTAGTATTACGTGTTGCCTCTGGGAGGCACTGTTGCCTCCTGCCATGGAGCTCGGCTGACTTCTGCGCCACTCAGCTGGGCCGCCACGGTAGAGCAAGTGGTGCAAGCGGCCGTTTGGGCTCCGTGCTCCCCATGCAGGAGGGGGAGAAGAGAAAGAAAAGGAGGGACAGGAGGGGGAGAAGAGAAAGAGAGACTAAGGCTATGTCTAGACTGCAAGCCTCTTTCGAAAGAGCCTCTTTCGAAAGAGAGCGTCTAGACTGCATGGAGAAATTTCGAAAAAGCGGCTTGCTTTTTCGAAAGAAGCATCCAGTGAGTCTGGATGCTCTCTTTTGAAGAAGCCCTATTTACATTGAAGAACGCCTTCTTTCGAAAGAGGAACTTTCGAAAGAAGGCGTTCTTCCTCGTAAATTGAGGTTTACCGCCATCGAAAGAAAAGCCGCGTTCTTTCGAATTAATTTCGAAAGAACGCGGCTTGAGTCTGGACGCAGGGGACGTTTTTTCGGGAAAAGGCTACTTTTCCCGAAAAAACCCCTGAGTCTGGACACAGCCTAAGTGAGAGGCAGGAGACAGAGAACTGAGAGAGAGGGGGAGAGACAGTAGGATGAGGGGAGAGAGAGTGAGACGGAGCGAGACACCAAGGCTCAGGAGAGAAGACCAAAATAGAAAGGGAATAGGACATGGAGGAGAGACCTGAAAATCCCATTTTATGACGGTCTAATTGGCTAGTTGAAAATATTTGGGAATTCAGGTCAAAATTGGCGAGAACAAATGGCCATTTGAGAACAAACGGAAAACAAGAAGTTCCAAGGGCTAATTTTGTAAACTTGGCAATGACAAATTTCCATTGTGTTTTCATTTTGAAAGGGCATTCTGTTTCAAAAATTCACTAATTTAAAACAAAGAAGTTTTTTAGAAGTCCAAAAATGACCTGAAACCAATTTTAAAAAAGAGAAAAATAATAGTTTTGGGCAGAATAAAATTGGAGGAAAAACACCGGTGATTTAAAAATTGTCAGAGAGGGAGAACTTTCCACAACCAGGGATGTCCCTGAGGGCATTTGCCCCCAGATGGTGAATATATAGTTTCGTGGACAGCCACACTAGCCAATCATACGTAAAGTATGGGCCCAATTTAAATAATCGCCGCTTCATTTAAATTTACATGGCTGCTGCGCTGAGCCGACAAACAGCTGTTTGTCGGCTCAGCGCGATAGTCTGGACGTGCAGGTGGCGACATCAAAGGTATTTGTCGACCACCCAGGTATCCCTCCTGTGATGAGGTTTACCTGGGTGGTCAACAAATACCTTTGATGTCGCCACCCGCGCATCCAGACTATCGCGCTGAGCCAACAAACAGCTGATCAGCTGTTTGTCGGCTCAGCGCAGCAGCCATGTAAATTTAAATAAAGCGGCGATTATTTAAATCGCCGCTTCATTTTCCTATGTCTGGTAGCCTAATCTACGTGCCTCTGGCGACAGAGGCATGTAGTCTAGACGAACAGAAAGAAAGAAAGAAAGAAAGAAAGAAAGAAAGAAAGAAAGAAAGAAAGAAAGAAAGAAAGAAAGAAAGAAAGAAAGAAAGAAAGAAAAGTGAGGCCACTTGATACATCCACCAACCCACCTGCTCCAGTTCTTTAGAGACACAGAAAGAGGCCCAGACATCTGTCAGAGAGAATAGTTCATCTTCCGCTGCCCGGCTCACATCAGCCAATGCCTGTTGAAGATCCCATGAAGTACTGGAAAGTGTCTCACACAGGCGTTTTTCCAAGTCCTGCACGTTCTCACTCCAGTCCTTCTCTTTGTAGAGGGTGGACATGCACCTAGTTAATGAACCAGAAGACACATGGCTGAGTTAAGGGACTAGAATGGGGAATTCCCATCCTCCTAGTCTTCTTACCTTTTATTTTTAATAGAGGGAATTCTCCTGATTGTCCTGCCCTTGTAACAAATCAACGACCATGTGCTTATCCCCTAAGAGCCTCTGCTGAAAGCTAAGACCCTGCCACACTGATCAAGAGAGAAACTCTACTTAGGAAGTAACAATCCATTTCACACATCCAAAACGGGAAACGACTGTCTAGGAAGGAGTCCTGAAGAAAGGGATTTAGGGGTCAGAGTGGACCACAAGCTAAGTATGAGTCAACTTTGGCTTTGCATCACTTTGCTTCCTTTTCCTGTCCTGTTTACTTCACAGTGACTTAAGACAGTGATTGCAATGGAAGTCAAAGGACCAGTCACGTCGGGCTCATCTGGCGTGGAATCACAGGTGTGGCTGCAGCCTGTGTAGACACGGCCACGATAGCTTACACCAAGCTACCACAAGTGACCATTGCAGTCCTGATCTCAATGAGGGGGGTGGAGGGGTGTTGGCAATCTCCTACAGTCCACGCTATTGCCCCCGAGCATCACTGCCATCAGATCCCGAGTGAGGGAGGTTACCGTTTGCTCTGGTACGTCAATGCATGCTCCATCACTCTGTCCCCCCGTCACAGTGTGGACACACCCCTACGGGCTTTTGAAATCTCACCCATCAGGCACTGAAAATGTCCAGAGCTGGACAGGAGACCCCCAACTCTGTGCAAGAAAACTGGCTCATTCTCACGTCAATTGGTGAGCACCTACCAAGTGGAACCCGACACCCCGCACAGATACATGACGGCATCCAGCAGACCCTGTTTCTTCATCTCCACCAAGGTGCCCATAAGGGCGATCGTGGCTCGTAGGCCCCCGCCCGATCCTAGGATGGCGATATTGGGCATGTGAGCCTGGGGGAGAGAAAAACGGAATAGAATTGCTGAGGCTTCTGGGCTATTCAGCCTTTTGGACAGATCCATTCAAGACATTCACAGAGAGACTCTCAAGTTAAGAACATCAGAATGGCCACATTGGGTCAGATGAAAGGTCCAGCTAGCCCAGTGTCCTGTCTGCCAACAGTGGCCAATACCGGATGCCCCAGAGGGAATGAACGGAACAGGGAATCATTAAGTGATCCAACCCCTGTTGCCAGCTTCTGACAAAGGGATGCTGGGGATACCTTTTCTACCCATCCTGGCTAATAGCCATTGATGGACCTAACCTCCATAACTTTTTCTAGCTCTTTTGTTGAACCCTGTTAAAAGCCTTGGCTTTTGTAGCATCCTATGGCATGTTGCTCCACATGTGTGTTGCATGAAGAAAAACGTAATTTTTTCTTCATTTGAAACCTGCTACCTATTAATTTCCCCTAGTTCTTATGTTAGGGGAACAAGTAAATAACTTTTCCTTATTCACTTTCCCCACACCAGTCGTGATTTTATAGACGCCCAAGACTTGTTTGCCTTATGCTCAGAAGCATTCCTTATCGGGCGTGTAATCATCAGTTTCCCATGTGAAGTCAAACGTAAATGCAGCGTATCCTGCATTTTCAACCACAATCGCACTGTGGGAGCCAAGTATCCATGGGGCTCTTTGGAACTTGGGGCCTTTAAAATTGGTCGCACCAACCAACAAACCAAGATCAGCATGTTCAAAAGGGGTGCAGAAAAATACTTAGAAGATATTTCAAAGGAACCTAAGCAGTGCCTGACTCCCATTGATTTTCACTGGACTTGAAATTTAGTTCAAACTTATTAGATCTTTTTATTGCCCTCCATATTTTTATCCCTAGGTCTCCAAGGTTCACAGGAGCAGTGTTGTTTGAACAAACGTGTAGCATGCAAGCATGATCATTTGTTTCCAAAAACTCATGACATACAATTGCTTAAGAAATAACATTTTTTTCCCATCAACATTTGGTTTTGTTTTTGGAGGGCCTAAAAAAATGAAGGGGGATTGTCCAGGCCCATGAACCTTGAACACCGAAACATGCTGAGACTCCCTCCCTTGAACTGAAGGATGAATACTGTGAAGGGGAAGATGTTCCCCGGTATGTCAGGTCGACAAGAGCTCATATCCCTTCCTTTTTGAGGATGAGTCAGGATTCTAGAACTTTCCTCCTCTGTCACCACCATGTCAGGGAATGGTGCTAAGCAGCAGTAGTTGGCTTTTATCCCCTGTGCAGCTCCATCAGCAGAGGGGGATATGATACATGTAGGAAGTGATCTGTCACTGATATCTTACTGTATATTTTAGAAATGCGTGTCCTTCCATCCGTCCGTCTGTTAGTCTGTTTGTTCAAGAACTCTTCCTACACGGTAGGAGCTAGGGCCACCGAATTTGGTAGGCAGCTCCCTCTTATCATAACTGAAAGCAAGGCCAAGGTTTGGTTGTGCCAGGACAATGGGATGTGCCTGGAATGGGATTGTGTCTTATAAAATGAAAAAGGAGGGGTCTGACAGGAAGGACAGTTTTACTGCAGAATGACCACAGGGGGCTAGAGATGGGGGAGGAATGGAGAAAGGAGCAGCTATCTATTCTGTATATGAGAGATTTTGTCTGCTTCCTTGTGTGTCTATCCTCCAGCCAGGACATGATGGACCACTACCTTATCACAGGTAATACCAAGTCTCTTCAGGCACTCCAGGACTTTTGCCTTTCTGTTCCTGGTGGCTTCTTTCTCCCCCTCCGAGAGCTCATGGGAAAGTCGGACACTTGTGTCATCCTGCCAAAAATAAAGTAAAATGTCAGTTATCTATCTCATCTCTCCAAAACTTGCCATAGACTGGACAGGTGGGGACTGTGTGCAGCGAACACCAGTTCCTCTGAGGTTTTCCAGAATTCACTTTTTGTATTTGCAGCATGACCGTATCTAGAAATCTCAGCCAAGGTCACAGGTAAATCTGGGCAAATGACCGATACTTTGGTTCACTGGACGTGCTAAGAAATTGGGAAATTAGAATGGATTCGGGCCAAAGCCACTCCAAAAATTCCAGAAAAGGTCCCTCAAATTGAAATAAATCTCCTTTTGGTAAAACTAAACAAGTTTCTGTAAGAGAAATATCATACCTTGCTCATCTGAGGCATTTTCAAAGCTTTTTCCAGATATCCCTGTAGAGCTCTTGGTGATATGGAATTCTTTCTTGGGTGGCAAATAAACTTTTCAGAGAGTGCTTAGCCAGGAGGACCAGGTCAATTTCTAACAGCTGCTTTCTTCTCTATGTGCCTTTCTTCTCTATGTTCAGTAGGAAGTGCGATGTCTAAAGGAATCTAGTTAGGAGCTGAAATCCTAGTGAATCTCGTCCTGGAAATGTAAAAGAAAACAAGTTAACATGCAGCTTGGTTGGTTTAGAGGTTCCACTTCCACAGGCAACCTTTGGAACTCCTTGCCAGAGGATGTTGCGAAGACCAGGACTTTAAGGATATGTCTATACTGCAACACTATTTTGAAATAACATAGTCTGTGTCTACACAGCAGGCAGCTATTTCGAAATAGTGTCAAAACACTGTCAAGCTAGAGGACTTCTTACTCTGACTCCTATAACCCTCATTGTATGAGGAATAAGGGAAGTCAGAGGAAGAGTGCTCTATTTCGAAATAAGTGCTGTGTAGACACTCCCGATTTTGAAATAAGCTATTTTCGACGTAAAATATGCAATTAACGTAGCTCAATTTGCATAGCTTATTTCGGGTTCAGCTGTGCAGCATAGATGCACCCTAGCAGGAGTCAAAAAAGAGCTAGATAAATTCATGGAGGTTAGGTCCATCAATGGCTGATAGCCAGGATGGGCAGCGATGTCGTCCCTAACCTCTGTGTGTCAGAGGTTGGAAATGGGCGACAGGGGAGGGATCACGTGAGGATTCCCTGTTCTGTTCACGCCCTCTGGGGCACCTGGCATTGGCCACTGTGGGCAGAGAGGACACTGGGATAGATGGACCTTTGGTCTGACCCCGTCTGGCCGTTCTTATCTTTTTATGTTCTTTCCACAAATAGATGAGAGAGAAAAAAATGTTGGTGTCGAATTAGGTTCAGATTTAAAACGAACAAACAAAAAACAGGAACAACATTTCTCTCCTGCTGCACCACAAAGTGCTGACGGTCTGGGTTCCCAAACCTGCCCTTCCGATCAAGTGCATTTATGGCGGGAGAGGGAGATGGGGGTGTATGCAGAGCGCCAGATGACCAGAGAGATGTATTGATCGGTGTGGTGTGTGTTATTGTGACCCAAAGAAGAAAAGGCTTGATTAAAAGCTTCAAGTGAGAGCAAAGAGCTAGGAAGATAGATGCAGTCCCAGGACCCGGTGTGGAGCCTGTAACTCAGCGGCCAAGGGGGAAACCCGACATTCAGTTTCAACGTTACTGTCCTGGGTAAAGTTAGCGGAGGGCAGAGTCACCGGAAGCCAGACAGCAGACTGGTTATATAGATATCAGTTCTGGCCCTGGAGGGCTCCGGGTAGCATTGTAGCTACTAAGACGCCAAACCTCCACCCCATTGAAAACACCCCTAGTCAGCTCCATCCCCACATAGCATTCAGCCCAGATCTGCCCAATACCTGCAGCCCTGGATCACACACACACACACACACACAAATCACAGTGAAATTGTGAACTTCCCCACGCCTGCGCTAGCAGTCCTCAGAGCAGGCAGATTGGCCTCACGGAGCATACTGACCAGACAAATAGAAATGGGCCTGTCAGAATTAGGACTGGGAAAAACTTAAAAAACAACAAATGGGTCTGGTAGCATCTTAAAGACTAACACAGAATGGCTGTGTCTAGACTGGCCAGTTTTTCCGCAAAATCAGCCACTTTTCCGGAAAAACTTGCCAGCTGTCTACACTGGCCGCTTGAATTTCCACAAAAGCACTGACGATCTACTGTAAGAAATCAGTGCTTCTTGCAGAAATACTATGCTGCTCCCGTTCAGGCAAAAGTCCCAGGCGAAAATGGCAATCGGGGCTTTTTTGCGGAAAAGCGCATCTAGATTGGCACAGACGCTTTTCCGCAAAAGGAGCTTTTTCGGAAAAGCGTCCGTGCCAATCTACATGTGCTTTTCCAAAAATGCTTTTAATGGAAAACTTTTCCATTAAAACCATTTCCGGAAAATCATGCCAATCTAGACGCAGCCAATGGAGATGGTATCATGAGCTTTCATGGGCACAGCCCACTTCTTCAGATGACGGGAGTGTTAGAAGTCCAGATCCAAGAATAAATAAGAGAAGGAGGGAGAGGGGGAGAAGGAAAAAAAGAGAAAGAGAAAAAAAAAGGAGGAGAGGAAGAAAAAAAAGAGACACAGTGAGTAGATAATTAACCAACCAACCATCAAATGAAGGTGCTAATGGTTCTTATCAACCTCTTGTAACTATTTGAACTATCTACTCACTGTCTTTCTTTTTTTTTCTTCCTCCCATCCTTTTTTTTCTCTTCCCTCCACCTTCATCCCCAGTCCTTCTCTTATTTATTCTTGGATCTGGCCTTCTAACACTCTGGTCATCTGAAAATGTGGGCTGTGCCCACGAAAGCTCCTGTTACCACCTACATGTTGTCTGTAAAGTGCTACCTGACTAATTTTTGTTTTTTAAGTTTTTCCTGTTACAGACTAACTCGGCTACCCCTCGGAAGAATGATTATTGAGAGGCGAGTTACAGAGAAAGTAGATTTCCTGGAGAATGAGTGTGTTAATCTAAAAAAATATCCCAGAACAGGGCAGCTAGACATCTTCTGCCCACTGCAGAGAGCAGAAGGGAAGGAGCAGAAAAGGGACAGCAGAGGGTGGGTGGGGAAGGGGCGGCTATACTGTATAATGGGCACTAGGGGGCAGCAGAGGGTGGGTGGGGAAGGGGCGGCTATACTGTATAATGGGCACTAGGGGGCAGCAGAGGGTGGGTGGGAAAGGGGCAGCTATACTGAATAATGGGCACTAGGGGGCAGCAGAGGGTGGGGTGGGAAAGGGGCAGCTATACTGTATAATGGGCACATGAATGACCCCACATCGATTTAAGTCAATACTTGGTTTAAAATAATATTTTGGTCGACTTTGAGAGCCCTATGGCCTATTTTGGGCATCATGGGTGACCTGCTATTCCCCCAAGGGCCCAGCGATTCTTAAGGGGACCCGGCTCCCAGCCCCTGTTGCTACTGGAAGATCCCAACCCCTGGACGATAAAGTTAGCAGAGACTTTCATCTCCCATGCCAGGCACTTGTAGCTTCACTTGTCTCCTTGCATGTACTCACAGGAAGATGTGTGGTTCTCTGGCGTTCGTGGGCCATGCAGCGCAGTCGTGAATGGAACTGAAGTCTGTCCCGTCTTTTTCCTGCTCAGTAAAATTCGTTGCAGACCTTCCTCTTCGTCTCGGCTGACAGCCTCCTCGTGCCTCCCCGCTGCTTCCCCCGTCGTGACAGTCTGTGTCTGACACTTCCCCTTTTTTAACCTGCTAGAGGGTTTGTTTTGCTTTTCCCTGTCTGCTGCTACCTCTCATAGAATCACCGAATCCCAGGGCTGGAAGAGTCCTCAGGAGTCATTGAGTCCAGCCCCCTGCCCAAAGCAGGACCAACCCCAACTCAATCATCCCAGCCAGGGCTTTTTCACACCAGGACTTAAACACGTCTGGGGATGGAGATTCCACCCCTCCCTAGGGAACACATCCCTGTGCTTTTCCTAATATACAACCTAGACCTCCCCCACTGCATGTTGAGCCCATTGCTCCTCGTTCTGCCATCTGCCACCACTGAGAACAGCCTCTCTCCATCCTCTTTGGGACTCTAATTCAGGGAGTTGAAGGCTGCTCTCAAAGCCCCCCTCACTCTTCTCTTCTGCAGACTAAACAAGGGCATGTCTACACTAGCCACTGTAGTTCGGACTAGGGTGGCTAATGCAGTCATTCGAACTTGCAAATAAAGCCTGGGATTTAAATATTCCCGGCTTCATGTGCATGTTCCCGGGAGCCACCGTTTTTAAATGCCCGGTAGTTCGAACTACCTGTCCGCGGCTACACATCACACGGGCTAGGTAGTTTGAACTGAAGCTCCTAATTTGAACTACCGTTATTCCTCCTGCAATGAGGTGTAACTGTAGTTCGAATTAGGAGCTTTAGTTCGAACTACCTAGCCCGTGCTGCGTGTAGCCGCAGGCAGGCAAGTAGTTTGAACTATGGGCATTTAAAAATGGCAGTGCCTGGGAACATGCAAATGATTACATTAGCCACTCTAGTTTGAACTAGGGTGGCTAGTGTAGACTTACCCCAAGTCCAAATCCCTCAGCCTCTCCTCATAGGTCATGTGCTCCAGCCCCCTCATCATTTGTGTTGCTCTCTACTGGACCCTCTCCAATGTGTCCACGTCCTTTCTGTAGTGGGGGGCCCAGAACTGGACACAATACTCCAGATGTTGCCTCACCCGTGCCAAATAAAGGGGAGTAATCACTTATCTAGACATACTGGAAATGCTCCTCTTAATACAACCTAAGATGCCATTTGCCTTCTTGGCTACGAGGGCGCCCTGTTGACTCATCTCCAGCTGCTCATCCACTGTATCCCCAGGTCCTTTTCTGCAGAACTGCTACTTAGCCAGTCGGCCCCCAGCCTGTAACCATACTTGGGATTCTTCTGTCCCAAGTGCAGGACTCTGCACTTGTCCTTACTGAACCTCATCAGATTTCTTTCGGCCCAATCTTCTAAGCTGTCTAAGTCACTCTGGGCCCTATCCCTGCCCTCCAATGTATCTACCTCTCCACCAGGGAAGTGGGGCTGAGGGCCCATGTTGTCCCATTCTGCCTGTTTGTTCCCATGGGATATGAGAAGTGAAATTATAGTAAAGAACATTTGCAGGTGAAGTTGCATCTCTACGTGCATCTTTCTCCCGCACTCTCTTCGGGATTTGGATGTCATAGAATCTCAGGGCTGGCTGCGACCTCAGGAGTCATCGAGTCCAGACCCCTGCCCAAAGCAGGACCAACCCAACTCAATCCTCCCAGCCAGGGCTCTGCTGCTGAACAGTCATGCTGACAGAGAGGGAGAAATGGGGGGTGAGAGGCGGAGACACCAGGGACCAGACAGCCTCAGATGGCACGTGCTAGGTGGCTCCTTCTACCTGAAGTGCTGCCCCTTTCAGGAACCAGTGGACCCTCCCTCACGTTTTCCCAAGGCCTGGCGAAGTCTTCTGCCCAGTCTCAATCTCCTTCCTGGCAATTCATGTTTTCTGAAACGTCACACATTTGAGCTCACCCCGGAGCCCTCTGGAGTCCTGCTGCTCCTTCTTCTCCCCCAAATGAGTGGTCCTTGCCCCGGTGTCGTTCGATGTCTTGACATTGGCCAAGAGCCGGTGGCTGCGATTCGAGGACCGGGAAATAGGCACAGAGACCGTTGCCGGTGTCGGAACACGCAGGCGTCTTAGCTTCTCCCTCATCCCTGAGGGAAGGCCTGGCCTGATTCAGCGGCTCCGTTTTCCTTCTCAACGGGCTCTCCGAAGGGCGGCAGGCCATCTATCAGCTCCCTTCACCTGCCAAGGTCGCTGCTCTAATGTGTCTTTCTCGAAACCAGATCCACCTGGAGGGCCATGGCTGGTGGGACTGTTCAGCATCTCTGCTGGCCCCCCACAAATCTCTGGAGGGACCTTTTGTCCACTACCTGAATGGCCTTGCCTTGTTCGATGCCTATGCTAGGAGCTCTCTCTTTGGAGGTGGCCTTCAACCTACTGCCTCTTAGGGTACGTCTAGACTACAAGCCTCTTTCAAAAGAGATCGTCTAGACAGCCACAAGACTTTCGAAAAAGCGATCCGCTTTTTCAAAAGAGCGCACCCAGGCAATCTGGATGCTCTCTTTCGAAAAAGCCCTGTTTGCGTTCAAGAACGCCATTTTTCGGGAGAGCTCTTTTGAAAAAAGCCATTCTTTCTTGTAAAAGTAGGTTTACCAATATTGAAAAAACCACCGTGTTCTTTCGATTTAATTTTGAAAGACTGCGACAGCTGTCTACATACCCCAGACCCGACCCATTTAAGAAAAAACTCCGTAGTCTAGACACACCCTTAATGTCAACAAATAGTCCAGGCCAGCCATTTTCAAATGCTTTGTCTCATGACCCAATTGAAAATCATTGATGACGCAACCCAACATAGTTTGACAAGAGTGTGGGCTCTGGGGCAGGGCTGAGGAGGGGAGCTTTGGGGTGCAGAGGGGGCTCCGGCTTTAGGGGGATCAGGGTTGGGACAGAGGAGGGCTGATCTTGAGCAGCTAATGGTCAACGGTGCAGCGGGGGAAGGGGGAAGGGAGGGGAGCCTAAGGCAGCTTCCTGCCTCTCCCAGCCCCACAGACCATGCTGCCTCCCCCCCCCCCCAGAGGCAGCCAGCAGCAGGTTCCCAGCCAATGGGAGTGCGGAGCTAGTGGGGCAGTGCATGGAGACTTGAGTGCTCACCCCTCCCACCAATGAGCCGGGCCTGGTGCCGACCACTTCTGGGGCGCAATGCAGCCTGTGGTGCCAGGACAGCTAGGGAGCTCCCTTAGCCCCCTTTCTGCTCACCTGATCTACCTGCAGCACCGAGCTCCAGCACCCGACATCCTGACACCCAGCGCTGGGTCACGACCCCTAGTTTGGAATCCACTTCTCTATGGGGCTTCCTTCCCATCACCGAAAACCAGGGCAATGACCCCGCACAGTTTTCCTTCAGTGGTGCAGTCCTGAAGAGGTCAACGTTTGGGGGCAGGGACTTAGGAATAAAGCTTCTGGGCTGTGTCTAGACTGGGAAGTTTTTCCGCAAAATCATCTGCTTTTCCGGAAAAACTTGCCAGCTGTCTACACTGGCCGCTTGAATTTCTACAAGAACACTGACGATCTCATGTAAGATTATCAGTGTTCTTGCGGAAATACTGTGCTGCTCCCGTTTGGGCAAAAGCCCTCTTGCACAAATCATTTGCACAAGAGGGCCAGTGTAGACAGCCCAGGACTGTTTTGCGCAAAAAAGCCCTGATGGCGAAAATGGTGATCGGGGCTTTTTTGCGCAAAAGCGCGTCTAGATTGGCACGGACGCTTTGCGGCAAAAAGTGCTTTTGCAGAAAAGCATCCTGCCAAACTAGACGCGTTTTTCCGAAAACGCTTTTAACGGAAAACTTTCCATTAAAAGTATTTCTGGAAAATCATGCCAGTGTAGACGTAGCTCTGGAGTTTATTAATGATAGGTAATGGTGTGACTCCTTCCTCCCATACTGCTGAGTTCTTTTCCCACAGCAGCTATTTCTATATTTGATCCCACTGTACGAGATGCTTCCCTTTCCATTTTACCCACCAAGAAGACACCTTCCTTATTTTCAACCCCCTCAGCATGAATGGGAAGACACTTCCCCTTTATTTTTCTTTCTCAGCTGGGTGATTACAACATCACATACACAGACAAGCAAAACCACACAAAAACTCATTAGCAAGCATAACTGAACGCAGGAATTTCTCAGTCACAGCACGCATCCCACAGTCCTTGTTACCTACATGAGGTACTTGATCTTCATTTCCTTCCACCCGTAAGGTCTAAAGGCTTCGTCCTTTCTGTCGTCCTTTGTATGTTCTCTAGAGCCACCTGCTAAATGCCATCTGTAGCCTTTTATTTTATTTAAAGTGAATTTTGTAATGGGGTGTTTCTCCTCTTGGGTTTGGCTCTGCTGTGGCTTCGGTTTCAATCCGAGATCAGGTCAACACGAAAGGGGAAGGTCGAATCAAGATACGCAAGTCCAGCTATGTTACTTATGTACCTGGAATTGATGTATTTTGATTTGATTTTCGTCCCCACAATGGGAGGCCATCCGGAGAAAACACTCCCATCGGCTTCCCTTACCCCCTCGCAGGAGCAAGAGTACTGGCTGCTGATTGGAGCAACCTCCAAATTTGATTTAGTGGGTCTTAACTAGACCCCCTAAATCAAACTCTGGAAGATTAATCACAGCAGCATCAATCTTCCCCAGAGTGTAGACACGGCCTTAGCGGAGTGCAAGTCACCTTGGCTACTTGCTTCATGGTTAGAGTCTCTAGGAACAGATAAAGACCCAGGGTAGAGACCACACCCCTATTTTCAAGTACAAGTTCTATCTGCTTTACAAGCTTTAGTAAAGTTGCGAGGAGTCCTGTGGCACCTTATAGACTAACCGAAGTGTTGGAGCATAAGCTTTCATGGGCAAAGACCCACTGTCAGATGCATGCATGCACCCACTTTGACATGTGTCTGACGAAGTGGGTCTTTGCCCACGAAAGCTTATGCTCCAACACTTCGGTTAGTCTATAAGGTGCCACAGGGCTCCTCACCGCTTTTGCAGATTCAGACTAACACGACTACCCCTCTGATACTTTAGCAAAGTTACAATTGATCTTAGTTACCTAAGCATATAGAAATTCCATGCAGACCTATGCACAAATTACACACACAGTTATACTCACGTCCTCCCAGGTGGTGCTTCAAAAACAACAAATAGTCTAGTAGCATCTTAAAGACTAACAAAACATGTAGATGGGATCATGAGCTTTCGTGGGCGCAACCCACTTCTTCAGATGGCTGATGGGTCTCTCATGGATTGATCATCGGTAGAGGGATGTTTTCAGCTTCCAAAGGGAGCTCAATTTTATTGATCCAGGCACCCTCTTTTTACAATGTGATTCTCATTAGTATTCGCTGCGCGATTAGGGGATGTATTTGCACAATGTGATTACTGGGAATCTGGCTGGCAAAAATGACTTTCTGTTTGATTTTTTGCAGTTTCACTCATCGGTAGAGCTTTTCCTGGAACCTTGTAGCTTTGGTTCATGTTTGGTGACTTTCTTATGGTTACGGCATTCCCCTCACTGTCTCTTGGTTCTTGCTCTGCAGACAGAAAGCAGAAGACCGGGGTCACTAGAGCAGGCAGTGTGAAGTTCCTCGGCATTATGGAACAAGCATCGTTCACAGCTCTGTACACCAGGAGAGCTTTTCCTCCCCTTCTCTTTGTTATTCAGGCTCAATTTCGCCTGTGGTGAAGGTTTCTGGTCCCACCCCTTACAACTTATGGTCATGCTGTGCTTTGGACGGTAACAAGTTTTCACTCCCACCTCATGGGAAGGGTAGGGAGTGAGGGTAGCAGCTGTACTGGCCAAGGCCAAGCATATAATTGGCTTGTAGTGTTTGTTCTATCTTCCCTCCCAGCTTCCACCATTACAGAATTATCAGCTCTGTGACACAAAGACTTAGCGGGCAGGCCTTGTGCATAAGAACATCCCTTGTCAAGAAAGAACCACATAACTCTTTGTAATGTGTTGAAAACATTCTATTTTTCACTCAGTTTAAAGGCGAGGAATGAGGTAGCCATGGCTCTGTAGTAGGACAAGGGCCTGAAGCATAAACGCATGTATCACAGACCCAGGATGAGGCCTAAGGCCTAGGCCACAAGGGTCAAGACTTCGCTAATATAAGCAATGCGCAAGAGGCAAGCCCCTGAAAGTAGAGAAGTACTAATTAGTATTAATAAATACTAGGTACCAGCTGTAAGCACAGTTTTGAGAGTGGTAACACCTCGTTAGGAAACATCTCAAGACTCCCCACAGATAGCAGGGACCTAATGACCCAGGCTCAGGAGAGGGTCAGGAGAACACCTTGATGGCTATAGTCGTTTGGACCAAACCATTGTGTACGAGGTAATGGGTAACAT
Organism: Pelodiscus sinensis; assembly: GCF_049634645.1. Classification (NCBI taxonomy): domain Eukaryota; kingdom Metazoa; phylum Chordata; order Testudines; family Trionychidae; genus Pelodiscus; species Pelodiscus sinensis. The sequence goes on along the minus strand of NC_134740.1, from coordinate 10,718,793 downwards.
GAGAGAATGGCAACCTTCTACCTCAGCACAGATGTGCATAATACTGATGTATCTTAGGGTATGTCTACACTACAAAGTTAATTCAAACTAACAGCCGTTAGTTTGAATTAACTTTAATAGGCGCTACACATACAAACCGCTAGTTTGAATTTAATTCGAACTAGCAGAGCTCTTCATTCAAACTAGGTAAACCTCATTCTACAAAGACTAAGCCTAGTTCGAATTAACAAGTTCGAATTAAGGGCTGTGTAGACACTTAATTCGAACTAGTGGGCCACTCTGGGCACCACCAGGGAAACTCGTCTGCCCCCCTCCCGGCCCCGGAGCCCTTAAAGGGGCACAGGCTGGCTACGGTGCCCGTGCCAGGTGCAAGCCTGCCAGCACCCAGCCAGCAGACCCTGCACCTGGCACGGCACGAGCCAGCCACCCACTGCCACCCTGCCCTCCCCCTCTTCCTGGGACCAGGCTGGCGTCTCTTTATTGTTAAATAAAGAGAGTTTCTATTTTTGAACACACGTGTCCTTTTTTTATACATCAGGAAGGGGGCTAGGGAGGGGTAAGTGGAAGGAGGTGAGGGAGGAATGGGGTACAAGCCCTGCTGGGCAGGACTGGGGTGGCTCTGCGGGCTCCTCGGGGTGGAAGCTCTCCTGCAGCCCCCCGATTGACCCCCCCAGATGGCAGCCTGCGGCAAGTGCAGCCGGGCTGATGGCTGAGTGCTGTGATGTGCCGAGTGTGGGCACTCAGGGCACTCCAAGCCAGGACTGCTATGCTGTCCCTCATTGAGGTAGACAAGCAAGCAGGAAATCCTGAGAACTGTCTGTCCGGGGTGGGAGTCGGGTCCCTTTAAGCACAGCCCTCGGCTAGCCTGAGACAGCAGCTCCACGCTCTAAGTCCTGACCTGATGCTCTGCCGGCACTACGTCCAGCCATCCTCAACTTCGGTTCAGGGTCCACTCAATGTGGACATGCTAGTTCGAATTAGCTAATTCAAACTAGTTTTTAGGTCTAGATGCACTAGTTCGAATTAGCTTAGTTCGAATTAACTAATTCGAATTAAGTTAGTTCGAATTAGTGCTTAGTGTAGACATACCCTTTGAGGGGCTGTCCCTTGTCCCCCGAGCCGAACCAAGTGTAATTACTGTTCTTTGTCTACAGAAACCTAGCCTGTAGCCTTCTCCCCTTCTCTGATTTTGTGGTCTTTGGGGCTTCTCTCAGACTCTGCTGTGCTGTCAACCTTCACAAAGCCCAGGGGAGCCTGTGTCCCCAGCCGAACAGTTCTCATCACTGGACAGAGCAAGATACTTGTTAGGACACCACACCGGTGACGTCTAACCCACAAGGATGTCCCTTCATTTTTCCTAGCAGAAAAGGATGTGAAGGAAATGGATAAAAACTGACCCTTCATTCTTGTTATTCAAATAAACCACCCCTGATTTTTTTCCTCTGCCTTTAGTGCTTTTGCTAAACGCACAGGCTGTGTCTAGACTGGCAAGTTTTTCCGCAAAATCATCTGCTTTTGCGGAAAAACTTGCCAGCTGTCTACACTGTCCGCTTGAATTTCTGGAAAAGCACTGACGATCTCATGTAAAATCATCAGTGCTTTTCCGGAAATACTATGCTGCTCCCGTTCAGGCAAAAGTCTTTTTCCAAAAGACGTTTGCGCAAAAGGGCCAGTGAAAACAGCACAGTACTGTTTTCCGAGAAAAAGCCCCGATAACGAAACTGGCCATCGGGGCTGTAACATAACAAAGGTCCTTTTACGAGTGTTTCATATGCAGCGAGATCTGTTTGAAGCCACAAGCTTTTTAACAGCTCCAGCGAGTGCAGAGACTTCAAACTGAATCATGCAAGCCTGAAAATTTGCCACAGGTACTGAATTTCCATCCTTAACAAATTACCCTCTCTGAGACTCAAATGTTTCCATCGAAAGGATGTGCCCAGTCAGAAAGCCCCTGCTTACAGGAATGCAAACTGTGAAGAAACACGTTCCTCGGGAATGGAAAATGATACAAAATCCTTATCAGAGAGGAGCTTTTAAATAACAAAATAAAATGCAAAGACGTGTTTGGGATGCTGAGCCAGAAGGGACTATACACCTGACACAGTTTCAAACGTTAAAGATTATGTTTTGTGCGCCTTAGAGGTTGACATGTAGAAAGGTTCCTGTCTCTCAGGGTACGTCTAAACTACAGGCTTTTGTCGACAGAAGTTTTGTTGACAGAATCTATCGACAAAGCTTCTGTCGACAAAGAGCATCTAGACGACATCCAGTTCTGTCGACAAAGCAAGCCACTGTCGACATGAAAGTGTAGATGCAAAGGACATTGTAGATGCAATAACGCCTTCTGTCGACAGAACTCTGTCGACAAAAGGCGTTATTCTTCATAGAATGAGGTTTACTGCCATCCGCAGAACTGCCGAGTTCTGTCGACATTATGTCGACAAAACTCAGAGGCAGTGTAGACACAGGTACAGTTTTGTCAACAAAACCCTGTAGTCTAGACACAACCTCACTGAACTGCGTTAATGAAGGGATCCAAAAGAGATGTTAACAGTGAGATGAACCATGAATGTTGTAATGTTGTGTCTGTTCGACCTGTACTCCTCCATGCTGCTAATTATTGGCATTACTTAGGCAACTGAAGGTTTTACTTGGTAGCTATAATAATCATCTGTCTCAGCCAAGGAAAACCTGCTGTCAAGCGCCTCTCAATCACCTGCCAGAGGACTATAAACAGAACAAAATATGTTACATATGCAAGTATGACTATAAATACATAAACAAGCTAAATAGGAATCCACACTGGGACACCGTTGCAAAAAAAAAAGCAAGCATGATTCCAGGCTGCATGAGGTGTGTGGTGAGCAAGATATGAGAAGTCATTCTTCTGCTCTACTCTGCACGTATTAGGCCTCAGTTGGAGTATTGAGTCCAGTTCTGGTTGCCACATTGCAGGAAAGATATCGGAAAACTGGAAAAGGTCCAGAGAAGAGCCCCCGATAAGATTAAAGGTCTAGAGAATATGAGCTATAAGGAAAGACTGAAAGAATTGGGCTTGTTTGGTTTAGAAAAGAGAAGACTGAGAGGGGACATGAGAGCGGTTTTCAGGTATCCAAAAGGGTGTCACAAGGAGGGGGGAGAAAAATTGTTCTCTTTGGCCTCTGAAGACAGGACAAGAAGCAATGGGCTTAAACTGCAGCAAGGGAGGGTTAGGTTGGACATTAATAAAAATGTCCTGTCAGGGTGGTTAAACACTGGAATAAATTGCTTAGGGATGTTGTGGAATCTCCATCACTGGAGATATTTAAGAGCAGGTTGGACAGACACCTCTCAGGGATGATCTAGATGGTGATTGGTCCTGTTGTGAGGGCAGGGGACTGGAATCGATGACCTTTAGAGGTCCCTTCCAGTTCTAATATTCTATTATTCTGTGATTCTATGAACTCTTCATTCTTTCATCTCAGACCTGCTTGGGTTTCATTGGGGCAATTTGAGATACAAATTAGAAGTCTCCCACTTCTGTGGTTACCATAAGTTTTAGGTTCAATTATACCAATGATGCAATCTAAAATAATGCTTTTATTTTTTTTTATTTTTAAATCTTATTTTCCAATTGATCTAAACTGGTAGCCAAGATTCTGGCCTACCCTAAGGGGAGTCCAAGAGAAAATACGCTTGTCTTTCTGGCCTTGGAAAGGACCAGTAGTCAGGAATAGCAAGCACTAGGTGTGATTATTGGTGTTTTGTAGGATGAAGACCTCATTTGCAAGCTCTTTGAGGAATGGATCTGTCTACAAAACTCTGAAGCCAAGTGTTCATGTGTTCTGGGGCTTGTACACTTTGAGTTGCTGATTCATACAATGGGAAAGTTCCAGTTCCTAAGAACTGCTTGGCCAGCATTTCTGGCCGGTCTCCACTCCCCACCCATTGGAGAGAAGATTCATTTTCACTCACAGTTCTTGGAAATTTCTCCTGGCAAGCTGTGCAGGCTTCATGTCACACCCTGGCCACCTGCCCAGCGTCTCCATATAATCAACACAACAATGGAACTGCATCCTGTAAGTATCAACATAGTCGGCAGAAGAGAAGAGTGAGGGGGGAGTTGAGAGCAGCCTTCAGCTACCTGAAGGGAGGTTCCTAAGAGGCTGGAGAGAGGCTGTTCTCACTGGGGGCAGATGGCAGAACAAGGAGCAATGGGCTCAAGTTGCAGTGGGGGGGGGGGTCTAGGTTGGATATTAGGAAAAACACTTTCTCTAGAAGGGCGGTGAAGCACTGCAATGGGTGGTGGTGGAATAGCCATCCCAGGAAGATGATGGAATCTCCATCCCTAGAGTTTTTTAAGTCCCAGATGGGATGATTGAGTTGGGGTTGGTCCTGCTTTGGGCAGGGGGTTGGTCCCTATGGGTATGTCTACACTACAAAGTTAATTCAAACTAACAAACGTTAGTTCGAATTAACTTTGATAGGCGCTACATATACAAACCACGAGTTCGAACTTAATTCGAACTAGCGGAGCGCTTAATTCAAACTAGGTAAACCTCATTCTACGAGGACTAACGCCTAGTTCGAATTAAGTAGTTCGAATTAGTGCTGTAGTGTAGACATACCCTATGACTCCTGCGGTCTCTGCCAGCCCTGAGATTCTATGAGCTGGAAGGCTTGTAGGAGAAAGAATGAGCCTTAAGCCACAGCCTGCTATAAGTGAGCAAGAGTTACTGCCAAAAGCAGATGTTTGCTTGCCAGTCAGTGTCTGGGACATGAAGTTGGCCACTAGTACAGCCCTGCTAAAACACACGGACGACGTAAATCCATTCCAGGACAAGGACACCCCACCCAGCACACAATTAGTTTGACATAAACAGAAAAAACGAAAGCACAATAACGGGTGGGGAATAGGCATGCTGCGTCTGAAATATCAGGAGGGAAGTACAAGGGGAGGTAACCAACACTGACGTGTCAGATGATAGGTGAGGTGTGTACCACAGATCACTGGCCCTGCTTTGGGCAGGGGGTTGGACTCGAGGATTTCCTGAGGTCTCCTCCAGCTCTGGGATTCTGTGTCTCTCAGGCCAGAGAGATCCCCTGAGCTGGCGTATTCCTCCAGCTACGCACATTTCCAGTTTCAGTTTACCTTAAAAATTCACTTGAATTCTCCGATCTCTTGCAAAGGCTGCACACTTAATCCTGAAGTGCCCCACGGCCTCCTTGACATGTTTGTTTCTCAGGCTGTAGATGAGGGGGTTGACCAGGGGAGTCAGCACGGTGTAGAAGATGGAGAAAATTTTGTTCAGATCTCTCAGGGTGTGGGTTTTTGGAGACAAGTATACAACGATCAGGGCCCCATAGAAAATAGTCACCACGAGGAGGTGGGAGGAGCAGGTGGAGAAGACCTTTTGCCTCCCGGTGGTGGACGGGATCCGCGGAACTGTGAGGATGATGCAGACGTAGGAGATGAGGGTGAGTAGAAAGGGAGGCAGGGTGAATACGGAGGCCAGGGCGAAAGTGACGAGTTCAATTGGGCGGGTGTCACTGCAGGAGAGTTTAGTCACAGGGGTGAAATCGCAGAAGAAATGGTCAACTGCATGGGGGCCGCAGAAGCTTAGATGGGACATCAAAGATGTTACTATAGCACTAGCAACCATCCCATTAATCCAAGACCCTGCTGCTAGTTGGAGGCAAAACCTGCCATTCATAAGAGTGGTGTAATGCAGTGGCTTGCATATTGCAACGTATCTGTCGTAAGACATGACGGACAAGAGGCAACACTCAGATCCCGCTAGCCAGGTAAAGAAATAATATTGCAAGAAACAGCCATTAAGTGACACTACATATCGACTTGTTAGGAGCCCGGCCAGCAGCCGGGGCAGGATGATGGAGCTGTAGCAGGTCTCCAAGCAGGCCAAGTTGCCCAAGAAGAAGTACATGGGGGTGTGAAGGTGCCGATCGGTCACCACCAGCACAACGATGAGGAGGTTCCCAGCCATGGTTGCCATGTAGATCACCAGGAACAGCAGGAAGAGGAGAATTTGCATTTTGTGTCCATTTCCAAAGCCCAGGAGAAGGAATTCCATGATGGCTGTTTGATTTCCCACTTCTGCTTTTGCCATGAACGGTATCTAGGAGAATTAAATGACACTCTGATATTATTTCATGATTATCTTACATTTTCATGTAAACATAAATAATTCATGTCAGTTGGCTCTAAGTCAGATTCAGGGTCAGAAGATTTGTGTTTGCGTGCAAATGTTTCTAGAATCGTGGGCTGGAATTTTTAAAGGCATCTAAGGTTGTTAAACATACAACGACCGTTGCCTTTAAATGGTGTTTATGTATCATACTTTCTTCCACTCCTTAGAAAATAATCACTCTTAAAAATAAGTTAAAAAATCCATCCCGAAACTTAACAAATGAGAGACATCTTTGTATGCTCTCCTGAAGCCCTCCCTGACAAATGGGGGAAGAAATGTGATTTTCATACAGATTCCAATCTTGAGTTTACCTAATATGAACTCATTGAATTGTAAAAGTAGAAGAAACCTTAAGGACTTGTCTAGACTATGGAGAAGATCGATTTGTCCAGAGGCCGATCTTCTAGCATTCAATTTAGCAGGTTTAGTTGAACTCAGAGGGCATCCCCGTCAGCGCCAGTGGTCCTGATGGATTTTATAGCTCCTGAGATTCTTTATCCAAAGAGACCATTATGATCATCTAGTCTGACCTGATGTGCAACATGGGAGTGTTATAAAATAACTCCTGTTTGAACTAGATCTCATGGGGGGGTAGATAGGGAAATTGAGACTTGATTTCAGAATGGCCAGTGTTGGGAGACTCTACCACAACCCTTGGTTAGTTGCTTGAATGAAGAATTATTCTGTTATATTTACACTTTCTGCTTTGAATTTATCTAGTGTGAGGAGAGTCCAGAAGGTTCCATGAATAAAAGGAAGTGAAGTCTGTAAGGCAAGATTATTCAGGGTTCTGCGCTACACTCTGGGGGTATGTCTACACTACCCCACTAGTTCGAACTAGCGGGGTAATGTATGCATACCGCACTTGCTAATGAAGCCCGGGATTTGAATTTCCCGGGCTTCATTAGCATAAGCGGGGAGCCGCCATTTTTAAATCCCCGCTGCTTCGAACCCCGTGTAGCGCGGCTACACGGGGCTCGAACTAGGTAGTTCGGACTAGGGTCCTATTCCGAACTACCGTTACTCCTCGTGAAACGGGGAGTAACGGTAGTTCGGAATAGGACCCTAGTCCGAACTACCTAGTTCGAGCCCCGTGTAGCCGCGCTACACGGGGTTCGAAGCAGCGGGGATTTAAAAATGGCGGCTCCCCGCTTATGCTAATGAAGCCCGGGAAATTCAAATCCCGGGCTTCATTAGCAAGTGCGGTATGCATACATTACCCCGCTAGTTTGAACTAGCGGGGTAGTGTAGACATACCCTGGGTGACTCTACCCCTCAGAGTGCCAGAAAGTGGGAGGTTTGTTCACTTCCCTTTCCCGCACGACTTCACGGGCTTCCAGTCTCCCCGTAATGAGACCCACCTGCTCCTCGCTGGAGGCTCTGCATCACTGACATCCTGGGTGAGCATTGTCTTCTCTCGCCTAGCAAAGGATGAATCTCTCTCTGGTTTCATTATGTAACCAAGACATTTTTTTTTGTTCACTCCCTAAGAATGATAGAAATGGTGTCCCTGGCCTCTGTTTGTCAGAGGCGGGAGAGGGATGGCAGGAGACAAATCGCTTGATCATTGTCTTCGGTCCACCCTCTCTGGGGCACCTGGTGCTGGCCACTGTCAGCAGACAGGATACTGGGCTAGATGGACCTTTGGTCTGACCCAGTACGGCCGTTCTTATGTTCTTATGTTCTTATGCTCCTGTTATAATCACAGAACCCCAGGGCTGGCAGAGACCTCAGGAGTCACCAAACCCAGCCCCCTGCCCAAAGCAGGACCAGACCAAACTCAATCAACCCAGCCAGAGCTGTGTCAACCCGGGATTTCAAAACTTCTAGGGAGGGAGATTCCACCACATCCCTAGGGAACCCGTCCCAGTGCTTCTCCAACCTCCTAGGGAAACAGTGTTTCTTAATCTCCAACCTAGACCTCCCTCACTGCAATGTGAGACTATTGCTCCTTGTTCTGCATCCGTCACTACTGAGAACAGCCTCTCTCCATTGTCTTTGGAACCCCCTTTGAGGTAGTTGAAGGCTGCTCTCAAATCCCCCCTCACTCTTCTTTTCTGCAGACTACACAAGCCCAAATCCCTCAGCCTCTCCTCGTAGGTCATGTGCTCCAGCTCTCTGAAGCTCTGGGTCTAGTCACTGGCGAAAGACAAAAAACTGAGGTATATGGACCATTGTTCTGGCCCAGAGTGGCTTTTCTTATGGATTTATGAGCTATTATAGGGGATACCATGAATGCTGGTGTTCATGGCTACATAGTCTAATTGCTCACATCCCTGATATGAAGTAGAGCACAGAAATGTGTGAAATTCAGGGGCTAGACAGTAGGATATCTCCTGCCAAGTGAAGATATAACGTGTTCATCACAGCTGAGGCTTCTAGTCACCACTAGAAGATCTAGAAGACAAATATCGAGCTTCAACTGCATTACAATTATCTGGGTTTGTGATAATAATAATAATAATAAATGTTCCATATAAAGAATCTTCACAAAGTCTATTCCTTTATTGATCAATATTTTTTATATACTAAACCATATAAATAATAATTTTTAAAGGAACTCTTGCAATGGAAAATGTTCATTTTTGTTAAAAATCGTTTTGCTGGAAAAAAAATTTTGCCGGGCTAATTATTTCTCTTGTCAGTAAAATGCAATTTCTCAGGTCAGTTTTCAGTGAAAAAATTATGTTTTGGAAACCAGATATACCAAAACCTGATTATTTCTAACTAAAACTGGTTTCCAAAAACATGCTTTGGAAATTTAGGAAAAAATGTAGGGGAAGGAATTGAAATTTCCTGTCAAACACTACGTGATATTTCCCAGTTGGCTTATTATGAATAAATCATGATAAAATATTAACAGTCCTTACTATAGAAACCTTGCCTTTGAGAAGGATATATTGAAAACGTAATGAACCTTTTCCCGCACAATGGTTAACCCTGCAGTTTGTCTGTTACCACTTAAACTTAATCAATTCACGTTGCTGAGAGTTGAGAAAAAAAATTCCCTAGCAATGCGAGTTACATCAGCTTAGAGAGGTGTCTACACCATGCTCGCCACCCTGGAATTTGGTGTCCCACTAACATAACTTCCGCCTCTCATTTACGTGGAGTAATTATGCTGATGGGAGAACACTGACTTGTTGGCATAGTTTGTCTTCACAAGACGCATGACACATTTTTTTTCATTTGTCTATGTCCTGTTGATTTCAACAGGACTTACATACATAAGAGGTAAAACATGACCAAACTAATTCAATCTTTACACAACCCTACGGCTTACATTGGGCTACAGAGCAGGTAGGGAGGTGCGGTCGAAAATATTTTTCTATATGGCATAATTTTATGATGAGCTACAAGAGTGGGAAAGCAGGTTTACCTTCTCACCGGTGCAAAATAAATCCATATCTCAGTTGTGATGGCTCCATCCATTGATACAAAGCCAAAGATTCAGGGCCTGCAATCTTCTATTCCCACCTACTTCATGGGCTTCCAAGAGTCTCCGTAACGAGACCTGCCTGTTCCTTGTTGACGCTCTGGGTCACTGACATTCTGGGTGCACGTCGCCTTTTCTCGCTTAGCGGAGGATGAATCTCTTTCTGGGTTCATTATGTATCCAACATGCAAGGAAGGAATTTTCCCGTGGCACCTCTGCTAACGAGCATCTTCAACTAGCTAGAAGAGAGTGTGTAGAACAGTGGGTTTTATTTTTAGACAAATCAACATCAGTGGAAAGAGACTCAACCAACCTCCAGGGAAATGCATAGAATCCCAGGGCTGTCAGAGACCTCAGGAGTCATGGAGTCCAGCCCCCTGCCCAAAGCAGGACCAACCCAACTTAATCATCTCAGCCAGGGCTTGGTGAAGCCGGGACTTAAACACCTCTAGGGATGGAGATTCCATCCCCTCCCTAGGGAACCCAGCCCAGTGCTTCCCCACCCACCTAGGGAAATCGTTTTTCCTAATATCCAACCTAGACCTCCCCCACTGTAATTCAAGACCATTGCTCCTTATTCTGTCATCAGTCACCGCTCAGAACAGCCTCTCTCCAGCCTCCCACCCCGGTCAGGTAGCTGAAGGCTGCTCTCAAATCCCCCCTCAATCTTCTGCAGACTAAATAAGCCTAAATCCCTAAGTGTGTCCTTGTAGGTCATGTGCTCCAGCCCCTTCGTCATTTGTGTAGCCATCCACCCGAACCTCTCCAATGCATCTGCCTCTTCCTATCCCTGGTCTGTAGCTCTTCTTCCGCTGGTGAGGATCTAGTTCACGTCAGTGACAAAGCCTGTGCCAGGCCTATTAGCAGACCCTGGGAAAGAGCCGCACAAGTGGCCACAAAGTCATTTTGCAGGCATTGGACAGCCCCAAGGACATCCTGTCCCTTTCTGAATTTACAGTGTTAGTCGGCAGGAACTTCCCTTACAATGGTTTTAAAAATATTTCATTGGTGTGTGGCTGAAGAGGATAAAATCACAGCTCAGAAAAAAGGGGGGTAGCCGTCTGGCCAGGGCCAGATTCAGTGGGGAGCTAGCCGGGCATAACGTAGCGGTCGACAAAGGGTTCCCTTGTTGACCGCTCCGTGTGTAGATTGCCCCACTGTGCCGATGATCACAGCACGGTGGCCATTTTTATTGTAATGATGCTGGGGATATTTAAATCCCCACTTCACTGACTATGTCGGGTAGCCTATTTTCTACATGCCTCAGTTGGCAGAGGCATGTAATCTAGACACACCCTAAGGTTCTAAAAAGGTCACCAAAAATGATGATGGGGTTGGAATAGCTGCCATATGCAGAGAGATTAAAAAGAGTGGGATTTTTCATCTTAGCAAAGAGGAGCCTAAGGGACATCTGATAGAGTTCTGTAAAATCATGACTGGTGTGGAAAAATAAGGAAAAGTTATTTACCTGTTCCTTTAACATAAGAACTAGGGGGGTCACCAAATATAATGACTAGGCAGGAGGTTTAAAACAAACAAAAGAAGTTTTTCTTCATACAGTGCCCACTCAACTTGTGGAACTCCTTGCCAGGGGATGTTGAGAAGAGGATTTTTAAAAAAAGCTAGATGGATTCATGGAGGATCAGTCCATCAATGTTTATTAGCCAGGAAGGGTAGAAAAGGTGTTCCTAGCCTCTGTTTGTCTGGAAATGGATGACAGGGGAGGGATTCCCTGTTCTGTTCACTCCCACTGAGGCATTGACCACTGTCAGAAGACAGGGATTGGGCTAAATGGACCATTGGTCTGATCCAACTTGGCCATTCTAATGCACCATCATAAAAGGTACGTCTAGACTTGCACCCTCTTTCGAGAGAGGGAGGATATGAAAATATTCGAAATTGCAAACTATTCCTCATTCAATGAGGTGTACCAGTTATTTCGAAAGAATATGAATGTGAATATGTAAATGAAGCACGGGATATTTAAATCCCAGCTTCATTTGCAATTTTGAATATCTTCATTTGCATGCCTCTCTCAAAAGAGGGTGCAAGTGTAGACATACCCATAATGTTTTTGCTTGCTTGTTTTACGTTTCTTTTGTTTTGCCTCACTCACATTTAGTACATTGATTAACTTAATTGGTGCACAAGGTTATAGGAACCAAGTCTTTTATAACAATACTAGCCAATTAGCCCATCATAAAACGGGATTTTCAGGTCTCTCCTCCATGTTGGTCTTCTCTCCTGAGCCTCCGGTCTCTCGCTCCATCTCTCTCATCCTCCTACTCCCCCCCTCTCTCTCTCAGCTCTCCTCTGCCTCCTGCCTCTCTCTCCGTCTCTCTCTTTCTCTTCTCCTCCCCCTCCTTCCTCTCACTCGGGGGACCACGGAGCCCAAATGGCCATTTGGACTCCGTGCTCCCCATGCTGCATGGGGAGTGTGGAGCCCAAACGGTCGCTTACACCACTTCCTCCCATGCGGTGGCCTGGCTGAGCGGTGCAGAAGTCAGCCAAGCACCACGGTAGGAGGTGAAGGACGTTACAGAGGCAACAGCGCCGCCCAGAGGCAACACCAACCATTTCAAGGTTACAGAGTCGCAGACATTGGGCTACTATCTATATGACTAGCCAATTAGCCCATCATAAGACGGGATTTTCAGGTCTCTCCTCCATGTTCATAGAATCATAGAATAATAGGACTGGAAGGGACCTCAAGAGGTCATCGAGTCCAGCCCCCCGCCCTCAAGGCAGGACCAAGCTCCGTCTCTCTCCTGTTGGTCTTCTCTCCTGAGCCCATGGTCTCTCGTCCTGTGTCTCTTTCTCTCTCTCTCTCTCTCCTCCTCCTACTGCCTCCCTCTCTCTTTCTCAGCTCTCCTCTGCCTTCTGCCTCTCTCCATCTCTCTTCTCCCCCTCCTGCCTCTCACTCTCTCTCCGCTCTCTTCTGTCTCTGGCTCATCCAGGCCCCGCCCCCTGGCCGTGTACCTCATTGCCCCGCCCCCCTTCTCCTCCTGCCATGGCGCTCGGCTGACTTCTGCACCGCTCAGCCAGGCCGCCGCAGGGGAGCATGCAGAGCAAGCGGCCATTTGTGCTCCCCCGCGGCGGCCCGGCTGAGTGGCGCAGAAGTCAGCCGAGTGCCAAGGCAGGAGGTCAAGGGGGGTACAAAGGGAGATGGGGCAGTGACATACATGCCCAGGCCCTGCTCCCTGGCCATGTACAGTCACCGCCCTGCCGCCTTCCCCTCCCACCATGGCGCTCGGCTGACTTCTGCATTGCTCAGCCGGGCCGCCGCGGGGGAGCAAACAGCACAAGTGGGGGTGCTGCATGGGGACCGCAGCACCCAAACGGTCACATGTACCGCTTGCTCCCCTGCGACAGCCCAGCAGAGTGGGGCAGAAGTCAGCCGAGCGCCACGGCGGGAGACGAAGAACATGACTCAGGCAACAGAGTTGCCCAGAGGGAACAGCCAGCGTTTCAGTATTAGGGTATGTCTACACTACCCTCCTAGTTCGAACTAGGAGGGTAATGTATGCATACCGCACTTGCTAATGAAGCCCGGGATTTGAATTTCCCGGGCTTCATTAGCATAAGCGGGGAGCCGCCATTTTTAAATCCCCGCTGCTTCGAACCCCGTGTAGCGCGGCTACACGGGGCTCGAACTAGGTAGTTCGGACTAGGGTGCCTATTCCGAACTACCGGTACACCTCGTTTCACGAGGAGTACCGGTAGTTCGGAATAGGACCCTAGTCCGAACTACCTAGTTCGAGCCCCGTGTAGCCGCGCTACACGGGGTTCGAAGCAGCGGGGATTTAAAAATGGCGGCTCCCCGCTTATGCTAATGAAGCCCGGGAAATTCAAATCCCGGGCTTCATTAGCAAGTGCGGTATGCATACATTACCCTCCTAGTTCGAACTAGGAGGGTAGTGTAGACATACCCTTACAGAGTCACAGACATTGGGCGTACCATATTTAATGGTTTAATTATGTTCGGAGTCCCCTGAATCGGTGGCAGATCCTGACCTGTCCCACGGATGTTTGCGGTTGTAGCACACACTCTGTCACAGAACAGATGCATGACTCGTTGTTCCACAGTAAGTGTAGTGTGTAATGGCTGAGTGAGAGGCACACAATCGTCTGTGAGCCTGTGCATTATGCTCCCACGCCCAGCCCTGCATATGAGCAATAGGGTTCCTAGCAGAGTCCTCGCCCAGGCATTTTCGAGTTAACTTGCTTGTGGGTGCGACTCTATTTTGTTAACGACTTGCAAGCAGATGTTCTAGCAAGCACTGTTTTCCCCAAAGATAGCATAAAATAAAAAGGATACAAATGAAACCGAATGGAACCTTTAAGGCAAGTTGCTATACACACGTCAGGCATATCATCCCAGGGGCTGTGGGTACCACGGTGGTGTGAATGCCACCTCCTCGGCTTTCAGAATGTCGGCAACCTACGTCAGTCCAGCGCTCCGAGGATTGGGGCTATTGGCCTGCACCAGTAGTGTAGCCTTTTGGTCACAGAGCAGCAACGTCCAATGGCTAGAGTCAGTAGCAGAGCCCTGGGATGCAGGGCAGCATGGTCCAATGGCTAGAGTCAGTAGCACAGCCCTGGGGTGCAGGGCAGCACGGTTCAATGGCTAGAGTCAGTAGCACAGCCCTGGGGTGCAGGGCAGCATGGTCCAATGGCTAGAGTTGGTAGTATAGCCCTGGAATGCAGGGCAGCACGGTCCAATGGCTAGAGTCAGTAGCACAGCCCTGGGGTGCAGGGCAGCATGGTCCAATGGCTAGAGTCAGTAGCACAGCCCTGGGGTGCAGGGCAGCATGGTCCAATGGCTAGAGTTGGTAGTATAGCCCTGGAATGCAGGGCAGCACGGTCCAATGGCTAGAGTCAGTAGCACAGCCCTGGGGTGCAGGGCAGCACGGTTCAATGGCTAGAGTCAGTAGCACAGCCCTGGGGTGCAGGGCAGCACGGCCCAATGGCTAGAGTCAGTAGCACAGCCCTGGGGTGCAGGGCAGCACGGCCCAATGGCTAGAGTCAGTAGCAGAGCCCTGGGGTGCAGGGCAGCATGGTCCAATGGCTAGAGTCAGTAGCACAGCCCTGGGGTGCAGGGCAGCATGGCCCAATGGCTAGAGTCAGTAGCACAGCCCTGGGGTGCAGGGCAGCACGGCCCAATGGCTAGAGTCGGTAGCAGAGCCCTGGGGTGCAGGGCAGCACGGTCCAATGGCTAGAGTCAGTAGCACAGCTCTGGGGTGCAGGGCAGCATGGGCCAATGGCTAGAGTCAGTAGCACAGCCCTGGGGTGCAGGGCAGCATGGGCCAATGGTTATAGTCAGTAGCACAGCTCTGGGGTGCAGAGCAGCATGGTCCAATGGCTAGAGTCAGTAGCACAGCTCTGGGGTGCAGGGCAGCATGGTCCAATGGCTATAGTCAGTAGCACAGCTCTGGGGTGCAGGGCAGCATGGTCCAATGGTTATAGTCAGTAGCACAGCTCTGGGGTGCAGGGCAGCATGGTCCAATGGCTAGAGTCAGTAGCACAGCTCTGGGGTGCAGGGCAGCATGGTCCAATGGCTAGAGTCAGTAGCACAGCTCTGGGGTGCAGGGCAGCATGGTCCAATGGCTAGAGTCAGTAGCACAGCTCTGGAGTGCAGGGCAGCATGGTCCAATGGTTAGCGTCTGCTCCACCCTACTCCACCAGGGCCCTGGCCGTGGGGGAGTGATCAGCAGGGAATCCCAGTGAGCTCACTGGGTGGGCGATACCCCTGGGGTATCCTCCCTGGGTCACATGCTGCCAGATACCGCCATGGGGTGATCCCTGCCGTTCCTAGGTCCTCCGGTTCCACCGCACCATTCTCCCCCCGAAGATCCACCCGCTCCGGAGGCTCGACGCCACCTCCCGGGTCTCCGGCACCACGTCCTTCCTCCCCTGCGTCCGGCCCAGACTGTGCCTGTCCCTTTTATCCTACCCCAGCACTTGGAGCATGCCCAGTCTGGGAAGGGGGCGGGACTTCCTCTGCCATAAGGGTTTTAACCCCTCCTGTCTCTTCGAGGGGCCTGTAGCCCGTCACAGGGAGACAGACACTGAACGCTGCTCCGTCAGCGCTCACTTTGTGCCACCTAAGCAGACGGTTCCGGTTCCGATCGTTTTCCTATAGCGCGCCTAGAACCCTATTTCAGTCTTTAATACAGATGCAAATACATTGAAAACGCAGATAAGAAACGGATAGTTTGCTAACATTACCTTTACATTAATGCAGGGGGTGACACAGACATTTCCTCCGTGGCGTACACATAATCCTGATATAGAACGGAGAATCTTTGTAAGTTTGGGAGCTAATAACTTGGACACTTTAAGAGCTACCGCAACCCAACTTTGCATGGTAAAACCTTTCATCCAGGAGAAGGTTTTACGGTTCTTTTGGACCCCATCGGGCCCGAGCTCAAGCTGTAAAACTCAAAAAGTAACCCACCCGCTGCCCTTGGCCCCTCCCACCTACTAGGTTACAAAAGCGACCCTCGTCCCTCCGCTCCCGTGCCGGCACGCAATGCTCCGACTCCCACTCGCACAACAGCTTGGGCACCCGCCCTGCACCCCGCAGCACCTGCAGCCCCGGGCACAATCTGGGGCGCCCCTCCCGCGTGTAACCTCCCTTCCACCCGGGGTCGCATCCCCTCACCCCCGGGGACGACGCGGACCTATATTTTGATCCCTATAGAAATCAGTGCAACTTTTCTGCCATTCCAAAAAAGATAATGGACAACTGTTTTTCTACATTGTGTTCCTCCGGTTTCCCGAGCAAGGCCGGATCACTCCAGCTAGATGATGAATAAAAGATTTAGTAAGACGCATGCATATACTAGGAGATTGGCCCAGCATCGCTCGGGTCTTTAACTCAATTATTTTTTTGTTTTTCTTCATTTAAATCATTGCTCTGGGGAATGCTACGGCTCCAGGGGGTACAGCCACAGAATCCCAGAGCGGGCAGAGATCTCAGGAGTCATCGAGTCCAGCCCCCTGCCCAAAGCAGGACCAATCCCGACTCAATCATCCCAGCCAGGGCTTTTTCAGGCCGAGATTAATAAACCTCTAGGGATGGAGATTCCACCCCCTCCCTAGAGACTCATCCCGGTGCCGCAGTCTCTACCTTCTTCCTAATAGGGACCTTGGAGTTGGGAGATTCAGGAATTGCTCAGTCCTGGCTGGGCCTGGTGACTGTCTCTTTTCTCTATGGTTTTGTGCATCCCAGTAGTCAGAAGGAAGGGGGGGTTTCAACCTTTCCCTCGTCCCCGCACAACCCAACCCGGACCTTGCTTTCCATTAGGACCAGAGGAAGCTGCCTTCCAAATTGGACGATCTTAGCTCTTACCGCTTAGGAGTTCTTGAACAGACAGACAGACAGACAGACAGACAAGCTCTGTCACGTACAAACTGTCTCAGATATACAGCTGGGCTGTGTCTAGACTGGCCAGTTTTTCCGGAAAATCAGCCGCTTTTCTGGAAAAACTTGCCAGCTGTCTACACTGGCCACTTGAATTTCCGCAAAAGCACTGACGATCTCATGTAAGATTGTCAGTGTTCTTGTGGAAATACTGTGCTGCTCCTGTTTGGGCAAAAGTCCTTTTGCACAAAACTTTTGTGCAAAAGGGCCAGTGTAGACAGCTCAGCTTTGTTTTCCACACAAAAGCCCCAATTGTGAAAATGGCGATCGGGGCTTTTTTGCGGAAAAGCGCGTCTAGATTGGCATGGATGCTTTTCCACAAAAAGTGCTTTTGTGGAAAAGTGTCCATGCCAATCTAGACGCTCTGTTTCGAAAATGCTTTTAACGGAAAACTTTTCCGTTAAAAGCATTTCCGGAAAATCATGCCAGTCTAGATGTAGCCCTGCTGTATAAACGAGGGCTTTGTGAAGTTTGCAAAATGATTGGTATTAAGGTGGTTACCTAGACTCCATTAAATATTACATCTCTGGACTATATTAGATATAATATTACAAGACTGTGGTGCCTCTTACATGGTAAAGCAGGAAAACAACGGACTTGTGTTGCAAAAAAACCACACAGGATGACTGTGAAGACTTCCAAGACACAGTTTTGTTTCATAAAATAGCCGTTCCCTGGAGGAAAAGCCCTGTCGTTAAAACAGTCAGTGGTTTGGAGTGAAGGCCGCATTCGCCCTTGTTTCTTGGCAACTGTGTCTTCGAGGAAGTGGGCGTCATTCCAGTGATTGTGTTGCAGAGGCCGTTCATCACACCTGTCAAACGATGTCACTGTGTGGTTGGCTGGAGGTTCTTTTGCTGGCCAGCTGGGAGGTGTTTACACAGTCAGGGCGGTTGAGCAATGCCAGCACCACCCAGGCCAAGTTCACATCCCGGACACTGATCTTCCAGCCAAGTAATTGTTCAGCCAGGCCCTGACTTGTACTCAGACCATATTTCACAATTTCAGCCCAGCCCAGGAATGCCCTCGATAGAAGCCGGTCTGTTTCAAGTAAGTCATTTTAAACCTGCTACCCATGAACTTCATTTGATGTCCTCTAGTTCTTCTATTATGGGAACTAATAAGTAACTTTTCTTTATTCACCCTCTCCACACCACTCATGATTTTATAGACCTATATCATATCCCCCCTCCGTCTCCTCTTTTCTAAACTGAAAAGTCCCAGTCTCTTTAGCCTCTCCTTATATGGGACACGTTCCAGACCCCTAAGCATTCTAGTTGCCCTTTTCTGAACCCTTTCTAAGGCCAAAATATCTTTTTTGAGGTGAGGAGACCACATCTGTACACAGTATTCAAGATGTGGGCGTACCATAGTTTTATACAGGGGCAGTAAGATATTCTGGGTCTTATTTTCTATCCCTTTCTTAATAATTCCTAGCATTCTATTTGCTTTTTTGACTGCTGCTGCACACTGCGTGGAAGTTTTCAGAGAACTGTCCACGATAACTCCAAGATCTCTTTCCTGATTTGTCGTAGCCAAATTAGCCCCCATCATACATCGGGGGTGACCGCTGCCTGGTCCCAGACCTCTGGGAAACACCAGGTCTTCGGGCAGCTACCCCTCCCCCCCGTTCAGAAGGATCATGTTCTTCCCCATGAGACTGTGACTTGTGCTCCTAATAAGAACAGCCATAGGGCCTAGACCTGTGGTCCTTCCAGCCAAGTATCCTGTCTTGTGATAAGTATCAGAGGGGTAGCCGTGTTAGTCTGAATCTGCAAAAGCGACGAGGAGTCCTGTGGCACCTTATAGACTAACTGAAGTGTAGGAGCAGAAGCTTTCGTGGGCAAAGACCCACTTCGTGCAGACATGCATCTGACGAAGTGGGTCTTTGTCCACGAAAGCTTATGCTCCGACACTTCAGTTAGTCTATAAGGTGCCACAGGACTCCTCGTCGCTTTTGTCTTGTGATAGCAGACAATAGGAATGAAGGGAACAGGGCAGTTTTCAAGTGACCCATTCCAGTTCACCAGCCCCAAATTTGGTGACCAACATTCTCTCCCGGCCCCATACCTAGCGATCAGTTTGATCCTGAACATCTCGCCGAGAGTTTTGGCAAGGACTTCTCTACAGCAACTCAGCTACCTCGACACCTAGGGTATGTCTAGACTACAGGCTTATGTAGACATAAGTTTTGTCGACAGAATCTGTTGACAAAACTTATGTTGACGTAGAGCGTCTAGACTACATCCAGTTCTGTCGACAAAACAAAGGACAGTGTAGACGCAAAGGACAGTGTAGATGCAATAATGCCTTCTATTGACAGAACTCTTTCGACAAAAGGCGTTATTCCTCGTAGAATGAGGTTTACATACGTCGACAAAACTGCTGAGTTTTGTTGATGTTATGTCGACATAACTCAAAGGCAGTGTGGACGCAAGTATAGTTTTGTCGACAAAAGTCCACTTTTGTCGACAAAACCCTGTAGTCTAGACACACCCCTAGTGCCTCATAGCCTGCAGTTGGGGATCTTTGCAGATCAACAGCTGGGTAGCTTTGATGCTGCCAATATTCTAAATCCCAATTTATCTCCCACTTGATTTGGGCTGGTTAAAAACTTTCTGTGAAATCTTTTCTCTGAAGGAAATTTGGGATCTTAATTAAAACACAACGCCACACAAATTGTCAGCTTTCCAAAAAAGCTTTTGATTTTTTACTGGAAAACCAAAATTAAAAAAAAGTCTGAAAATTAGTATAGATTAAGCAGCTTTTCAGCTGAAGTATTTTTGTGTCATGCTGTTCCATTTATCCAACCTAGTTTTTTATCGATAATGATTTCCACTGCATTTTCAATAATGTTTTCATGGGAAAAAACCCACACGCACACCTTTGGAACAAAAATGGTTCCTCCTACTTCAATGAACCTAGTTTATTGTTTTTCTAAATCCTCTATGTATCAAAGGCCCAATAGCGAGAGAAGAGGTAGGAGAAATGGCTTTTACCCCAGGTGTTCTGTGCTTGGATTTTTGCCAGCTATTTCTAGGATGGAGGCAAGTAGTGTGTTTTTTAAAGGCTTTATTGATTGACCATTGTTTGTGCAGCTGGAAACACAAGACACTTGGCATCCCACAGAGCGGAGGCAGATTTAGCAATAATTCACAGTGGCAAGCAAAGATTCCTCCAAGAGAGAATTTGTCTTTGACCAATGAGCAAAAGCACTGTAGTGATTGATCTATGGTGTGGTCAAGTCAAAAAGGGCTAACTCAGGAACCAGTACTAACATTTTCAGACCACAAATAATGATATTTTCAAGCCAAGAGACAGCTCTGTAGTTTGCAGAATCCAACGGGTAGCTTTAACATAGAATGTAGATGGAGGTGTCTTAAGATATCGCCTTCTTGCTGGAGCGATCCACAAGGTGTTTGATCTCTTGTAGGATCTTGTCTTTGTTGTTCGACACATTCAGTCTGGCTGACTGGAGGACTTTGGTGATGTCTCCCATATGGTAGAGACAGCGAATGGGGGTGAATCTAATTCTCCATTCGGTCACATAGGCTGAAAGCAAAGAGTGAAAAGATGTGAAAACAAAGTAAGGATGAGGATGTTAGAGTTAGTAACAACATAGAGTTAGTAACAACTGGTGCTAATATTATGACTGCATTCTAGTGTTTGCAGGCAGTTGTGAGAGGGATATGTTGCAAGAAGAATCAAGTGAGGCTCATGTATGGGCAAAGGGATTTCACCAGTGCTCTACTCCCAACCCCAAAGCATCTGAATGTCTTGTCTGTGGTGATCAGCAGTGACATAGTTAATGTAGTTGTGTGAGCAGCCATCTGTAGGGTTCAGAGTCAACACCCACTGGCACTGAAATGGGCACTTTGCACTTCTCAAAGCGGTTAAATGAAGTTGCCTCCAGAGTCATGAGGGCATGTCTACACTAGGAAATTATTCATCTTAATAACTCCTGATTTTACAAAATCACACTAGCGTGTCCACACCATGGGGAAGCCTCAAAATTAGTCCGAAGCCAGCTCCGTTAATGTGGACATGCTTCCTTCACTTGGAGCCTCAAGAAGCACGGGGGACTAATCCATTCAAATTACTCTGGGGAGACGTTTTTTTGAAATAGCTGCACCAGAACGTCCACACCAATGCTATTTCCAAATAATTATAATTAGCATTATTCCCCAAGGAGTTCGAAGGAGGGCAGATTTCGAAATAAGCAGCTTGTTATTTCAAAATAACGGTCTTTCTGGTATGGACGCTCCACTTATACATTCGACCTAAGGGGGGTTATGTTGAAATAAAGCACAGGTGTAGACCAGGGCTAAGCAAGTTTCCTTTAATTCTATCAGATTCATTCTCCTGTTTTCTCCTTTTCCTACACCTCCCTCTTTTGCTCTGTGTCTCCTTACTTTACTCTGTACTGTCACATACTCTCGGGCTACGTCTACACTGGCACCCTTTTCCGGAAATGCTTAAAACGGAACAGTTTTCCATTATAAGTATTTCCGGGAAAAGCACGTCTACATTGGCAGGATGCTTTTCCGGAAAAGCACTCTTTCCGGAAAAGCGTCTGTGCCAATGTAGACGCGCTTTTCCGCAAAAAAGCCCCAATCGTCATTTTCGCGATCGGGGCTTTTTTGCGGAAAAGAAATCTGTGCTGTCTACACTGGCCCTTTTCCGGGACCGTTTTCTGGAAAAGGACTTTTGCCCGAATGGGAACAACATAGTTTTTCTGGAAAAGCACTGATGATTTTACAGTAGATCGTCAGTGCTTTTCCGGAAATTCAAGGGGCCAGTGTAGACAGATGGCAAGTTATTCCGGAAAAGCGGCTGATTTTCCAGAATAAGTGGCCAGTGTAGACACAGCCAACATGTTTGTGAAAAACAAGAAGCTTCTGCTGTCATGTGTACTGGGGTAAATTAACCTAGAACGCAACTTATCCTGAAGTTTCAGTGGAAACAATAGCATTTGCGTGCTTAACTCCATGATACTCTTTGTAAAATATTGACCCTAGGTTCTTACTGGATTCCAATCTAAAGCTGTGCCTGGCATTCAGAGTGGATCAAAGCTCAAAAGCAACAGAATTTGTGCAGAACATACATGAGTCTGAGATGGTGTCGGGTACATGCCTGGACACCTGAAGGAAAGTTAAAGGTTGACCAACTCTAACTTTTCTCTGCATTCTTCTCTGAATTAGTCGTTCGTTATGTGCCCCTCTCCTTTCTGACTCTAGTCGATGAAATTTACATAAATTTGGCATCTGGTATTGGCCACTGTTGGCAGACACTGGGCTAGAAGGACCTTTGATGTGACTCAGAATGACTGCTCCTATTTCTTCCTTTGACTTCACTTGTGGAACACAGAGAAGATTTTGCCCCTGTCTTGACGGGTGTTCAAGTAACAAGATACCTGATTTTTGAGCTGAGGAAGTCATTTAAATATTGACCAATACAAAAATCATAATAGCAAAAATAAATAACAGGTGGAACTCACCAAGCATGTTATTTAAGCCAAAAGCTTGATGGTATTCAAAGCACACAGACATTTTTAAGGGTATTTTGGAGATTCACTTTAAAATTGTAAGAAGGGGAGGAAGAACACCTCTTCCGAAATAGCTATTTTGAAATAACGGCAGTGTGGTTCTCCACTGCTGCTATTTCAAAATAGCACCTTCCCAGGACCATTTATAGTAATTACTCCCCAGTGCTTCCTGGGGCTCTAAATCGAATTAGTATGTCCACATGAGGGACTAATGTGGACTAATTTTGAGGCTTCTCTGTAGTGTAGACATGCTATTTCAAAATAAGCTATTTCAGAGCATTTCTTCCAGAATAGCTTATTCCAGAATAAGCCTGCAATGTAGATGTACCCTAGATGCTCTCTAGCAACGGGGAAAAGACTAGATCAATCTGCTACTTTATCCCAAGCCCTTCATCCCTTTGCAACCTTACCCCTGCGCAAACCAGACTCAGCTGCATTTAAGTCACCATGCAAGTCTAACGAGAAACAGGTCAGGCGCCTTTAAGAAAGTTGGCGTGACATGAAAGTTACCGGGGCAATTCACTCTGTTGAAAAGTGGGAAGTGCATGACGGTGGGTGCGCCCTCTCCTCTGAAGATGTAGCAGTCAGAGGGGTTGTCTGGGTCCTTCAGCAAACTCTCGTCTATTTCCGGAAATGGGATGCAGTTTTCTTTACAGTATTTGGCTGTTTGCTTGATTGCCTGTAGGTGAGGGAGCCATGAATATTTTATTTAAAGAACTGCTCAGAACACAAACATCAAACTTTTTCTCTGAGGCCTCTACTAATTGACTCAGGTTCTGTCTAGACTGCCGAGAAAAGTAGGAAAAAGATACGCAAATTGCAAACTGCAATTTGCATATCTTTTCCTGCTTTTTTTCCAAAAGAGACTTTTCCAAAATTTGGCCCATCTAAATGGGGCCAGATTTAAGAACAATTCCTCTTTTGGAATATCCCTTCTTCCTCTCACTGAGAGGAATACAGGGATGCCCTTCGTGAGGGCAAGTCATGTCTGACCAATCTGATTAGCTTCTATGATGAAGTAACTGGCTCTGTGGACATGGGAAAGTCAGTGGATGTCATATACTTTGACTTTAGCAAAGCTTTTGATACGGTCTCCCACAATATTCTCGCCAGCAAGTTAAAGGAATATGGATTGGATAAATGGACTGTAAGATGGATAGAAAGCTGGCTAGACTGTCGGGCCCAACAGGTAGTGATCAACAGCTCAATGACAGTTTGGCGGTCGGTTTCTAGCGGAGTGCCCCAAGAATCAGTTTTATGAACGGTTTTGTTCAACATCTTTATTAATGACCTTGAGGAGGGGATGGATTGCACCCTCAGCAAGTCTGCAGATGACACTAAGCTAGGGGGACAGGTAGATACGCTGGTGGTCAGGGATAGGGTCCAGAGTGACCTGGACAGATTAGAGGATTAGGCCAAAAGAAATTGGATGAGGTTCAACAAGGACAAGTGCGGAGTCCTGCACTTGGGACGGAAGAATCCCAAGCATTGGTACAGGCTGGGGACTGAATGGATAGGTGGCAATTCTGCAGAAGAGGACCTGGGGATTACAGTGGATGAGAAGGTGAATGAAAACAGTGCACCCTTGTAGCCAAGAAGGTTAATGGCTTACTAGGGTGCATTAGGAGGAGCATTGCCAGCAGATCCAGATAAGTGATTATTCCCCTTTATTCGGCACTGGTGACACCCCATCTGGAGTATTGTGTCCAGTTCTGGGCCCCCCATTATAGAAAGGATGTGGGTGCATTGGAGAGGGTTCAGCAGAGGGCGAACAAAATGATTAGGGGGCTGGAGCACATGAGGTATAAGGAGAGGCTGAGGGATTTTGTTTGTTTAGTCTGCAGAAGAGAAAAGCCTAGGAGAAAGCCGGCAGTGGAAACCAGACCCTCTGCTTAAAAATTGGAAAATTGTTTATGGCTGTCTACAGAGAGACCCCAAGGCTGGGATTTAAGAAAGCTAATAGGAGCATGAATTCACCTCCCTGGAAAAGTCAATATCAGATGGGCACTTATGACATTTTCCTTAAAAATATTAGCCTACAGCCACAGCATGGATCAAATATGGCACACGGACCCTAAGACCCCAGCACAAAACCAGAAGACTCATTGCAATCCAGAGCTATCGCTCTGTTCTGTTCAGCAGGACATGAAGAAGAGCTCTTGGTAAGCTCAAAGCTTGTCTCTCCCACCAACACTAGTTGGTCTAGGAGAAGACATCACCACACACATCTTGGCTCCTTGATGGGCCAGTCTTTACCTCAGGGCTCATCACCTCAAAACTCAAAAGCACTGAAGGTTCATTGCTCAGATAAGGTGTAATACAGATTTCCTTCGGTGTGGTCACGATGAGGAGGATTTTCTAAGACATACATGAGAATTTGCTGCCCAACTCCCTGGGGTTGCAGCACCATGTGGTTGAAAATCTCCTTCAGACCCATTCAACCCTGGGACACCTCACATAATTTGGTATTGACTTCAGTGTGGTGTCCAACTTCCTCCTTGGATGGTGGCACTTGTTCTACTGAACAGTCCTACAGCAGGTTTTGGACTCCTCTCTTGGGGCCGTGGCAATGTATTTCCATGGGCCTGACTCCTGAGTTGAGCAATGGATGTGGAACAGGGACAGAAGTTACCATAAATGGTTCAAAAGGGCCATAGTCGAAGGAGAGGATCAGTTTCACTTTTCTTTGTGGGCGGAGGACCAGGGGGAATGCGCAGTTGATGCCAATGCCCGCGTCAACCAAGGAGACGACTTTCTCCTTTGTCAGCACCGGGGCATCCAGAGCAGCTAAAGGAAAGGAGCCAAAACCAGAGTTTTAATACTAAGGGATTAGAAGAGGCAAATG
The DNA here is from genome assembly GCF_049634645.1 of Pelodiscus sinensis. Taxonomy (NCBI): domain Eukaryota; kingdom Metazoa; phylum Chordata; order Testudines; family Trionychidae; genus Pelodiscus; species Pelodiscus sinensis. The sequence continues at coordinate 10,693,356 of NC_134740.1, read as the reverse complement.
TCCAGTTGCATATGGACAGGACTAAGCACTATTATTTAGTACCATGGTGATTGCTAAATGAACTGTATCCATCATACAGTATAGACACTCCTTCCCCACCCACCCTCTGCTGCCCCCTAGTGCCCATTATACAGTATAGACACTCCTTCTCCATCCACCCTCTGCTGCCCTAGTGCCCATTATACAGTATAGACACTCCTTCTCCATCCACCCTCTGCTGCCCTAGTGCCCATTATACAGTATAGACACTCCTTCTCCATCCACCCTCTGCTGCCCTAGTGCCCATTATACAGTATAGACACTCCTTCTCCATCCACCCTCTGCTGCCCTAGTGCCCATTATACAGTATAGACACTCCTTCTCCACCCACCCTCTGCTGCCTCCTAGTGCCCATTATACAGTATAGACACTCCTTCTCCACCCACCCTCTGCTGCCCCCTAGTGCCCATTATACAGTATAGACACTCCTTCTCCACCCACCCTCTGCTGCCTCCTAGTGCCCATTATACAGTATAGACACTCCTTCTCCACCCACCCTCTGCTGCCTCCTAGTGCCCATTATACAGTATAGACACTCCTTCTCCACCCACCCTCTGCTGCCTCCTAGTGCCCATTATACAGTATAGACACTCCTTCTCCATCCCACCCTCTGCTGCCCCCAGTGCCCATTATACAGTATAGACACTCCTTCTCCATCCCACCCTCTGCTGCCCCCAGTGCCCATTATACAGTATAGACACTCCTTCTCCACCCACCCTCTGCTGCCTCCTAGTGCCCATTATACAGTATAGACACTCCTTCTCCATCCCACCCTCTGCTGCCCCCAGTGCCCATTATACAGTATAGACACTCCTTCTCCATCCACCCTCTGCTGCCCCCTAGTGCCCATTATACAGTATAGACACTCCTTCTCCACCCACCCTCTGCTGCCTCCTAGTGCCCATTATACAGTATAGCCGCCCCTTCCCCTCCCACCCTCTGCTGCCCCCTAGTGCCCATTATACAGTATAGCCGCCCCTTCCCCACCCCACCCTCTGCTGCCCCCTAGTGCCCATTATACAGTATAGCCGCCCCTTCCCCACCCACCCTCTACTGCCCCCTAGTGCCCATTATACAGTATAGCCGCCCCTTCCCCACCCACCCTCTGCTGTCCCCTAGTGCCCATTATACAGTATAGCCGCCCCTTCCCCACCCACCCTCTGCTGTCCCCTAGTGCCCATTATACAGTATAGCTGCCCCTTCCTCACCCACCCTCTGCTGCCCCCTAGTGCCCATTATACAGTATAGCTGCCCCTTCCCCACCCACCCTCTGCTGCCCTAGTGCCCATTATACAGTATAGCCGCCCCTTCCTCACCCCCACCCTCTGCTTCCCCTAATGCCCATTATACAGTATAGCCGCCCCTTCCCCTCCCACCCTCTGCTGCCCCCTAGTGCCCATTATACAGTGTAGCCGCCCCTTCCCCGCCCACCCTCTGCTGCCCCCTAGTGCCCATTATACAGTATAGCCGCCCCTTCCCCCCACCCTCTGCTGCCCCCTAGTGCCCGTTATACAGTATAGCCACCCCTTCCCCACCCACCCTCTGCTGCCCTAGTGCCCATTATACAGTATAGCTGCCCCTTCCACGCCCCCACCCTCTGCTTCCCCCAGTGCCCATTATACAGTGTAGCCGCCCCTTCCCTGCCCACCCTCTGCTGCCCCCTAGTGCCCGTTATACAGTATAGCCGCCCCTTCCCCACCCACCCTCTGCTGCCCCCTAGTGCCCATTATACAGTATAGCCGCCCCTTCCCTCCCACCCTCTGCTGCCCCCTAGTGCCCATTATACAGTATAGCCGCCCCTTCCCCACCCACCCTCTGCTTCCCCCTAGTGCCCATTATACAGTATAGCCGCCCCTTCCCCACCCACCCTCTGCTTCCCCCTAGTGCCCATTATACAGTATAGCCGGCTTTCCCCCCACCCTCTGCTGCACCCTAGTGCCAATTATACAGTATAGACACACCTTCCCCAGCCCACCATTAAAATTCTTAAAATTATTGGCATCATTCAGCAGTGAAAATGTAAAATTATAAAACTCCTAAACATGCTACCAGTAAAGACTGAAATAGTACAAATAAGAAGTCTGTCCTCATTTTTAACATGATTGTTTCCCACCATAAAAATAAGATGTAGAAAGGCAATCTGTTCCCATAGTTTTTTGAGTGATATATTTGAGGTTGGATCAGGCCCCTAAGTAAAGGAGTCATCCACCCCACAGAGTCAGGAAGTGGTGTTTTACTTACAGCATTTGTAAAGGAAGTTGTTATTCGTTCCCCATTTCCAGGTCAAGAGACCCTGAGTAGTTTTCTGCCACATTCTAGCGAAATCCACCACGGAGCCTATCAAAGGACACAGAACAGACTCCAGAGATCAGATCCAAATATTTAAATATAATCAGGAACTTCTGTACATCAGTGGAGGCCCTCTTATGTCTGGTGTGCTAGTGCAAACAGAGACCTGTGGTGGAAAATGATAGTATCGCTTGTATCTAAGGCTACGTCTGGACTGCAGACTTCTTTTGGAAGATGCTTTTCCAGAAGCGATCTTCCAGAAAAGCTTACTTCACAAGAGAGCATCCACATAGCAACAGCGGAACGAAAAAGTGATGTGTTTTTTTGAAAGAGAGCAGTCACATTGATTGGACGCTATCTTGCATTTAAATTGTGATTACTGTGGACAGAGAGGCCGCCAGGGCACCTGTGTTATTTCCTGAAGGCCTATTCTTTCAAAAAAACAATTTCGCATCCACACACGCCTTTTTCTGAAAAAGCTTGTAGAATGAGGTTTAACACCGTCAGAAAACCCTCTCCATTCTTCCGACTTTCTGTCAAAAGAACTAAGTATTGTTTTCCCGTTACAACGGACGTTTTTCTGGAAAAACTCTGCAATGTAGACATACCCGGGAAGTAAAAACCCTGCAAAGCTGTGAGGACAGTAAAGGGCATTGTTTACTGAGACAGACACTGATGTATTCCCAGAGTCATGGATTCCTTTGGGTAAAGAGCCACATGCTCTTGTCCAGCTTGAGATGTGTCAGATGTTCTACCTCCCTTCCTACCATCCATGGTGACAACATGGGGGATTGGAATGGTTGTTTCAATGGTTCGCATGCGGACTTGGTTTCCCTGCAGGTTACAGGTTTAACAAGGTGAAGGGAGAGGGAGTTTGTTGGGCCAGAGACATGGCAGTAGAACTTGGGACCAGGCCAGCAGCCTGGAGAATGGACACCCAAGTGATAAATGAGCAGGAGACTGGCAGATCCAGCGTGGATGAAAGGGCCAGTTCTGTCCAGTGAGAGGACAACGGGCTGTGGAGAGAGAGGACCCCAGTGACCTGCCCAGCCAGTTCCAACCAGGGGGAGAACAAAGGAGAGACGAGAGGGGAGGTGGAGAAGAGAAAGACTCAGTTTACTGGGATGGAAGACTAAGGAAAAGAGAGGAGTTGCTGGAGGGAATATCAGAGGCTTGGCTGGAAGATGAGAGCTTCTGGACTGAGCAGAAAGAGCCATTAAGGAGAACCTGGATGGAAGGGAGACTCAGATGTGCTGGGCTGACAGCGGCCTGCAGGCCTGGGAGCTACTGGGCTGGGTGTGCTGCTCCCTAAACCCGTCAGTTTCACACTGGTGCATCTACGTCACACCGTTATTTGGAGATAACAATGCGAGCATCTACACCACCATTCCATTATTTCAAAACGATTTCCCAATAACGGGTGGCTTATTCCAAAATCTGTAAACCTCATCCTATGAGGAATTATGCCTCTTCTGAAATAGCTATTTCAAAATACGGCGTGTGTACACACTCCACTGCGACTATTTCGAAATAGCCGAGGGCAATTCTAAGTTATTCCTCCCCTGTCCCTCCTGGGGCTCTAAGTCGAGATAGCACATCCACATTAAGGGAGCCTGCCTTGGACTCATTTTGAGGTTTTCCTTCACTGGAGATGCTCAATTTCGAAATAAGCTATTTCGGAATAATTATTCTGGAATAGGTTGTTTCGAAATAAGTGTGCAGTGCAGACGTACTTTAGAGTCACTCTGGTCTAGGAAACGGGCATGCTCTTTGAGTGGAGTCTCTGGGGGTCCAGAGTACGTGGACTCTCAAAGGGGGCCCACATTTTGCTGGGGGTCAGAGAGGTGAGGTCCCAGGAGGCGGAGGGGCTTAACACTTGAAAGAGTGCCCTCCCCCTCCCCCTCCCTCCCGAGAAGATCTGCCACAGAGAAAGTGCTTCCACCCAGGGACCATACAAGGGCCAAGAGTGGGTGGGGCGTGAGAGTCTGTGACATCCACCATTTGAGTTATGTGGCTCAGTGCATTTATCTGCTTGACTTGAGCTACTCAACTAATTGTGTCTGAACAAACAATTCATTTTAAAAATCCCCAAATAATTTTTTTTTACATTTTTCAGCCAACAGAAAATGTAATCCCCTCCCCTTTATCATAGAATCACAGAACCCTAGAGCTGGAAGAGACCTCAGAAGGTCATCAAGTCCAGCCCCCTGCTCTAGGTAGGACCAATCCCAACTAAATCAACCTGGCCAGGGCTTTGTCAAGCCGAGACTTAAACACCTCCAGGGATGGAGACTCCACTACTTCCCTAGGTAACCCATTCCACTGCTTCACCACCCTCCTAGTGAAATAGTTTTTCCTAATATCCAACCTGGACCTCTCCCACCACAACTTGAGCCCATTGCTCCTTGTTCTGCCATCTGTCACTACTGAGAACAGCCTCTCTCCAGCCTCTTTGGAACCTCCTTTCAGGAAGTTGAAGGCTTCCTTTTTTGTAGGATTTAATGTTTGGTTTGACACACAAGGAAATATTTCTTTTCTTCGTGAGTTTTGAAAAGGGGGTTTCTAAGTGAAATTGAAACACATTTCTAAAAAAAATAAAGCAAAAAATATCAAAATATTTCACTTTGAAAATTTCAGTATGGAATATTTTGGGTTTTTTTCCCCTTGATTATCTTTTGTTGTCATGTAAACCAGTGTTGCTCAACCAGTGGTACCCTTTGGGTACTTGAGAGAAGTCTGGGGAGTACTTCAACAGAACTGAAATTTGGAGAAAAATAAATTTGTTTTGTAAGTTTTACAGCACTTTATTATTTTTGTCCTGGTTACACCCACAAATTTCTATGATTAAGTTGTTTAAACAAAAAAGGTTGAGAAACACTGATGTAAACAGTTGAGCACATTCAGCAGAAATTCCTGAAATTTGTGCTGCTGACCCAAATCTGCATTTTTTCAGAAGAAAAAATGATGGAGCTGAAAATGTTCAACCCCTTCTAGTATTGAGTTTCCTATGCTGGAATTAGTTCAAACTGAAAAACAGAACCTTGCGTTGTTATTAGTAATTATGAGAACAGGTGCAAATTTTGCTCATCATCCCACCCAGCCCATTCTGCACCTGCTGGAATTCCTGAGAAGTGATTAAAACGGAAGCTTCTGGCTTAGAAAACAGGACCCTTGACCTGTGCAAAAAATCAACTGTGTTAACTTAGAGGCAGAAGTTGGCTCCGAAACACAGCTTGGCAAACGTTCTACAGCAGAGAAGTTTTTTCCTCACCATGAGAAATGCAATTTTCATGGCCTCAAATTCAGGTCACATTGGACACATCGTTTTTCTTATGGGGAAAAACATGTGAAGGGTTGAAACATTGTATTTTGTCCCTTTCAGGTTTGTGGCTTGTCTGTAAAAAAATCAAATTCTTTCATTCTGACTCCTAAATCTACTAGGGTATGTCTACACTACCCTCCTATTTCGAAATAGGAGGGTAATGTAGGCATACCGCAATTGCAAATGAAGCCCGGGATTTGAATATCCTGGGCTTCATTTGCATAAGCGGGGCGCCGCCATTTTTAAATCCCCGCTCGTTCGAACCCCGTGCCGCGTGTAGCCGCGCGGCACGAACTAGGTAGTTCGAACTAGGCTTCCTAGTTCGAACTACCGTTACTCCTCATTCCACGAGGAGTAATGGTAGTTCGAACTAGGAAGCCTAGTTCGAACTACCTAGTTCATGCCGCGTGTAGCCGCGCGGCACGGGATTCGAACGAGCGGGGATTTAAAAATGGCAGCACCCCGCTTATGCAAATGAAGCCCGGGAAATTCAAATCCTGGGCTTCATTTGCAATTGCAGTATGCCTACATTACCCCGCTAGTTCGAACTAGCGGGGTAGTGTAGATATACCCATAGAGAGTCAGAATAGTAATTCTGAACCAGCTCACAAAAACACCCAAAATGTCCACATTCAAAATAAGCCCCTCCCTCAAAACAACCATTCCGAGTCTCTTTAAACAGTTTGGGCAACACAAAATTGGGTTTAAGATGCCTCATGGGTTTTGACTATACCACTTGGCACCTAAATACCTTCACGACTCTGGTGCTATGTGACTTAGGAGTAAAGTCCTACCACTAGTCAACTGGCCTTATTCTCTGTCCTCCTTTTCATGCCTATTGAAAACCCCACCACCTATCTCTCAGGGGGCCTCTCATCTACATCTGGAAGGCAGGAGGAATCCCAACGCCCTCGCTGAAATGCACTTACAAAATGATATTTATCGATATTGGTGAAGACCAAGAGGCATCCATAAAGGGCATGTTGGAAAACCCTACACAGAGGTAGGGATACACCACAACAGAAAGGACATGAGAATTATTATCTGTGAGGCAGGGAGAGCAAGAGCAGATGGATTTGCTTCATTCAGAAATACATTGGCCCTGCACCTCTTCTTACAAAGACACTGATTGGGCCTTTTGAAAGCAGTTCACAAGAGGCTATTGAAGCCCAGAGCATAGGGATGAAAATGACTTACCTATGCCGCTTTTAATGTTTCCAGCAATTGATTTCTTCTTAGTTTCTGAAAAAAATATACTTGGGTTAGTCATCACCACACGTGCTTATTGACCATAATACAATCACCTTGACAGAACGGTCAGGCTAGGATGTTTAAGGCCAAATTAATATTCCCTGAAGGTTGTAAGTTATCACGAGAAAGAAAAAAAAAGTGGTAGAAATGTAAGATCTAATATATAGTATCTTCGATTCCTTTACCAGACCATGTCAATATGATGACACTTTCTTCTTTACAATACGTCCAAAATGTGTCCTGTCTAAATGTACGCTTGGGCTAAAGACCTTTTCCCAGGCTGCCCACCATCTCTCGTCACTTCTCTGTGAATTTCTCTACTGCAAGTGTAACCACCACCATGCAGATTGGAACCTGGGACTTCTGGAGCTTAGTATAGGAGCCTTCGGAACAGCAGTTCTTAAAGTGTGGTCCAGTGTGCCACAAAGCAATTGGAGGTGTGCGTCAGAGAACAGAGTTCAAAATGGCTGCCCTTAAAAGGGCAAACTGTTTTTTTTTCTTAACAACTTCTTTTCCCTGTCCTTTTGTTTGTTTGTTTGTTTTGCAATTTTTCCCTGTGGTTTTTTTTTACTCAACAACTTTTCCCTGGGGGCTTTTTTTTTTTTCTGGTCAACAACTTTTTCCTTGGGAATGGCTGCCCTTAAAGGGACAAGCCTCCTTTTTTTTTTTTTTTGCTTAACAAAAAAACCAAACAAACAAAAAAAAACCTTGGTATTCCCCATAAAAAAAAATTATTGCTTGGTGTTCCTCGGTCTTAAAAAGTTTAAGAGACACTGCTCTACAGTCTGAGCTGTATAAAGCCAGCTGGCTCTCGATTTAGGCTGTAGAGTTCTCTTGCTCTTATCTATTGCTGTAAGTGTTCTAAGTGCCACTCTGTGGGACTGTGAATCCCACCGGGGGTACGTCTACACGGCAACGTTATTTTGAAATAACTTAGTCTGCTTCTACACAGCAGGCAGTTATTTTGAAATAATGTTGAAATACTGTCAAGCTGGAAGATTGTTTACTCCGACTCCTGTAACCTTCATTGTACAAGGAGTAAGGTAAGTCAGAAGAAGAGTGCTCTTTTTCAAATTAAGTGCCATGTATACACTCCCAATTTCGAAATAAGCTATGCAATTGTTGTAGACCAATTTGCGTCGCTTATTTCGAGGTAAGCCCTGCTGGGTAGAGGCACCTTAGGTGTGTGGGGTACACCAAGAGAATCCATCCCACCCCTACTACACTCCAGTCTTTCCACATTTCAGCTACTAAACAGACTTTCCTTTGCTTGTGGTTCTGATTAGTAAGATCCTTCCTTGATGCTCTGTTTTGCAGCCCTGTTGCATATTACAGAGAATTTAAAATTCTCTTCTTCCTTATCGGTGCTCCTCAATTTCATTCTTCGCTACTCAGTCAGGATTATGGAATCCAGTGACAGAAATCGCACTTGGGGCATGACTGAAATAGCACAACGATACCACAAACTCTTCCATTCCAGACAAATGTGATGCAACTGCACTCAACTGCTTGAATTTCCAAGGCGCCTAAGGGAGTTAGGCTCATTGAAACTCAGTGAGATGTGGGTACCTAATTCTGACACAATCATTTAAAATTCTAGTCACTGGGGCTACGTCTAGATTACATCCCTCGGTCGACAGAGGGATGCAAATCAAGCACATTAAAATTGCTAATGAAGCAGGGATTTAAATATCCCGTGCTTCATTAGCATAAATATGGCCACCACTATTTTTTTTAAATGGAGTTTTTTTGAAAAAAAATGGCAGTCTAGATGCGGATTTGTCAAAAATAAACCCTTTTTCGACAGATCCCGTATTCCTCAAAAAATGAGGTTTACAGGATCTGTTGAAAAGGATTTATTTTCGACAGATCCATGTCTAGACTGCCTTTTTTTAAAAAAAAACAGTTTCAGAAAAAAAGTGGAAGCCATGTTTATGCTAATGAAGCACGGGATATTTAAATCCCTGCTTCATTAGCAATTTCGATGTGCTTAATCTACATCTCTTTGTTGATAGAGAGGTGTAGTCTAGACATACCCTGTGAACCATATTCACTAGAGTTTCTTCTGGACAGAGGCAAGCTGATGGGACAAGAAGGGTTTACCTTTGGTTCACTACAGCCAACTTGTGCTCATGGAAAACTCTTTGGAAAGAACTTGTGAAAATCACACTCACCAGATTGAGGAACATTCCTGGACTGCTTGTCAGAGCTTTCTGGGGCAGATGGATCTGGAAAAAAGGAAATACAGTGACCTCTGGCTCTGGCAAATGAAGCTCTCATTTCCGTTTCAGGAGTCTCGATGTTTGTTTGCTTTGATCTCCTCTAACAGTCTGCATCTACTGGGAAGCCAAGCCAGGACTAAATTTACCTTGGCAGGTGTTTCTTGATCAAGTTTATAGGCTACCGGGCTCGTGGGGTGTGTCTACACAGAACCATTATTTCGAGATAGCTAGTGTTATTTCGCAATAACAATGCAAACGTCTACACGGCCATTCCATTATTCTGAAATAATTTCATACTAATGGACGGCTTGTTCTGAAATCTGTAAACTTCATTCCAGATGGAATAACACCTCTTCCAAAATACCTATTTCGAAATAAGGCTTGTGTAGATGCTCCACTGTGGCTATTTTGAAATAGCCCCTTCCCAGGGCCCCCTGGGGCTCTAAATTGAGGTGGTGAGTCTACATTATGGGAGCCTGTCTCAGACTAATTTTGAGGCTTCCCTGCAGTGTAGACTCTCAATTTTGAAAGAAGCTATTTCAGAATAACTATTCAGGAATAGCTTATTTTGAAATAAGCGTGCCGTGTAGACATACCCTAAGGGAGGCATGAGATCTATTTATTTCATCAGTCATGCTGCAGAAAGCCAGCCTAGAGGAAGGTGGCTTTTGCCTCAGAGAGAAGTCTGCTTTTTCCTTCTCTGTTTTTTGTTTCCTTTGTGCTAGGATTCTGCATCAATTTAAACAAAAATAGAGTAATATGACATTCCAATCTTCTTGCATGAGTATTTCATGTGGTTTTAACTTCTTGGTTTCAATGCATTGAGAACAATTGGTGCAGGAATAGAGACACCTACCTGGTGAAGATCCTTCTGGCTCACCCTGAAATGTGCCTTCCATGTCATCTGGAAATATCATAAGAACATCTGGTCATGTCACAAAGTCACAGAAAACAACACAAACTTCCAAGGGTGGTCTAAACTTAGGTCAACTAAGCTAGTTCACCATATTTCAATTTAGCAAATGCTGGCCTAAGCCCTATCAAAGACAATTTTCTACGCCTATGGTTGTCTTCTGTGTTGTCTAGTAATATGGCCACATCCACACTAGGAATGATCAAACGTTTTCTTCAAAAAAATATTTTTCAGCTACAATGTTGGGTCATGGAGAGTTTTGGTTTTAGAAATATTATGATAGAAATAAAAAAAATCATGGGAAACAGAAATATCATAATTTTTAAAATACCGTCTTTTAGAGTATATAACCCGCAGGTTATACACATTATTACAAAGCCCGCCCACCCCTGCTGGGTATACATGTCCGCGGGGTATACAAGTTTATTTTTACTGGCCTGCACTACGCTCTCTGTTCTCCCCTCCCGGAGGAGGTTGGGTTGCGCCTGGCTGCGGTTGCGTGGAGCCTGGGCGTGAGTGCGTCTTCCCTCCTGCATGCCGGCCAGCTTACCTGTACTGTACTCTATGTTCCCCCCCGCTGGCAGCAGATATGTACAATTACCTTAAAGTAGCATATATAACCTGTGTTATACATGTTATACATGTCCGTAGGTTATCTAAAACTTTTTTTACACATTCAACAAAAAACGTGGGTTATGCACGGGTGTGGGTTATACACAAGTGCGGGTTATATATGCTAATTTATGGTAATTATGTTTACTAAAAAAGCTATTTTATCACATAAACACCATAGTTTAGGTTTGGTTTGGTTTGGTTTTCCTTTTTTTTCCCTCCACTCAAGCGCATTTAAAGAAGTGGGTTTTGCTCATGACACTATAAAATTCAAAATAACAGGCTTCTTACTCCAACTCCTGTAACTCTCATTGTACGAGGAGTAAGGGAAGTCGGGAGAAGAGTGCTCTATTTTGAAATAACTGCTGTGTAGACAGCGCCAAAAGTCAAAATACGTTATTTCGACTTAAGTTACACAATTAGCATAGCTCACGTTGCATAGCTTATTTTGATTTTAGCCTTGCTATATAGACCAAAGGACTATTCAATGTTTTTAAAGTTACAGACTAACACAGCTAACTCCTCGAAGACTTTTTTTATTGGCACCATAATGAATTCCATAAATAAAAACATCTAGATTTACAATATGGTTTCTTCTTGGGCCATCATTTGTTAGAGAATGCGAGTGCAAGTATTTATTGCAATGGACAACTAATACAATACAATTGGCCCAATTTGGGTAAAAATTAGAAGAGATGGTACTTTTGTAAAGAGATTTACAAATTTCCAGGAATATATCAGAATACTGAAATATTTGACTGGCTATCATCTGATATGATAGGGCTAGCATATCTTTGATCTGAAGACAATCACTGGCCTCTTCCATGCCAATAGCTCAGCCCCAAGTGAAGTCATAGAAATCACAGAATACTAGAACTGGAAGGGACGTCAAGAGTTCAAGTCCAGTCTCCTGTCCTCCCGGCAAGACCAAGCACTGTCTAGATTATCCCTGATATCCAATCTGCTCGTAAATATGAGCATTGGACTGCTAAACCCAGGGTTGTGAGCTCAATCCTTGTGGAGGCCATTTAGGGATTTGAGGCAAAAATTTGTCAGGGATGGTACTTGGTCCTGCTGTGAAGGCAGGGGACAGGACTCGATGACCTTTCAAGGTCCCTTCCAGTTCTAGGAGAGAGGCAATCTCCATTAATTTAATTTATTAAATATCTCCACACATCCTTCGGGCTCATTAGAAGATAGCCAGAAACCAGGCTGGGTGCGAAATGGTTTTCACATTCCACAAGAATTTCGGAGATTTCCACATTTGTCTGTCTCAAATGGATTCAATTCGCCCAAATCGGAAGAGGCGTTGGGAGTTGACAGTCCTCACCCTAAAACTTATTTCAGACAAATGGAGATGTCCTTTTTTTCAAAAATTTGAACTTGAAACCTTTTCCTTGTTAGGAATTAAGCTCATTTTCACAATGAGAAGTTATTTTCAACTGAAACAATGACGTATTGCAAATTGGTCAAAACCGGGTTTTTCATCAATATTGAAACTATTTTTTCCTATTTTTAAATGTAGGTTGTTAATAAAAATGAACACTTGCCAATTAACAGTTTGGGCGGAGGGGGAGAGGGGAAGGGAGACATTTTATGATGAACTAGCAGACATTCCCAACACTGCTTAGCCCCTCAACTGTAATAATATTTAGTTTTGGGTGGAAATTAAAATGATAATATACATGCTACAGTAAACCACTGTCTAGGGCAGGGAATTCATTTTGGGAGGGTCGCAAGGGAAAAGTTGGGGATGCAGGACACAGTAGAGGGAGCTGGAAGATGTGGGGGGCTCAGGGCAGTGGGTGGCAGATTAGGCTAGGGGACTTGGAGCATAGGGCTGGGAGGTGTGGAGGGCTAAGGGAAGGGAGTAGGAGTGCAGGAGTCAGGACAGAGGTTGGGAGGCACAGGAAGGGGACTCAGGGCAGAGGGCTGGCAGGCATAGGGGTCTGAGAAGAGGGCTGGGTGTGTGTGGGGCTCTGGGCAAGGGATTGGAAGGTTTGGGGGGCTGAGGAAATAGGGGGGGATGCAGGAGTCAGGGCAGGGGGCTCAGAGAGGGGGTTGAGAGGTGTGACAAGCTGAGCTTAGGATGAGGTTTCAGGAGTCAGAACCCCCCTGTTCAGAGCAGGGGGATGGGAGGCCCGGGGGCCCCTTGATTGGCTAATGACTCAGGACGAAACAGGCAGCTCCACGTATCTACAAACCATCCTCAGGTTCCATGGTAGGTGTTGGAAACCCCTCAACATGTCCTTCCGGACAACCTGAAAATGCCAAAAGGAATATCAGTCATTTCACAGAGCCATGGGTCATCATATCACCAACCTGGGTTCAACATTCATGTGCCAAAGACCAAGGTCAAGTCAATAGTTTCAAGCTTCACAAGGAATAAAACTGGTAGAAATTTGAGGAAATCCATTTATTTAATGGAAAATATTGTTCCACTGAAACATTCAACCCAATGAAAATTCGTACATAGTAGTGACATGTTGGGGGAGAGGTTCATTTTTCCAAATTTTTGAGGGATCCATAGAACATGGAAACTGATTTTTTCCAGTAAATTGATTTTGTTTTTGATAAAACCAATCCTTTTTTTAATTCAGATAATAGTAGAGACATATTTTTTATTTCTGGTGTTTCAATCCACATCCCACATTTTTCCCCCCTCAAAAAAAAGATTTTCCCTGAGGGACTGAGGTAGACCATGGACCTTTTCAGACATCAGCACGATCCCAATAGCTCTCGCCTTATCGCCTAGGTACATGTGATCAATATTTCCACCTGTGTTATTGGAGTGGCCGTGACCTGTAAAGACTTACTTCCTTGATCTGCCGCGAACGGTGAGCTTGAGTCTTTTTTCCCCTTAAAGAAGCCAAACAATATATCTGGGGAGAAGGAGGGAATAAAACAACAATTAGGAGAACCAATCATTTCACAATACTTTGACAATAATTCAGTCCTTTAGGTGCTGTAGGTGACAGGATGGAGACAAAGTATATTGATGAAGTTAGAGCCCTCCCATTTCGGTCTGATCCCCAACATTCTTGTCATTAAATTTCTACCTTGTCACTATTTCCTTCAGCCCATTTTGAACACTCACTTAATATGTCTCAGTGTCCCCCTCTAGAGGTGCCTGGGACCATTATAGAAATTTATGTCACCTTTATTTGTGGTTGAACTAAAGAGAGGAAACAACCTTTAGAGTGGGAGTGGCTTATATATGACTTCCTCTGTGTCCGCATGGCTCAAACCATCATCTAGAGCCATGTGAGTGGTTGGCTTATTAATTCAGGGTTTTTAAATACATAAAATTTGAGGAGATGTAAACATTTTGATCAAGTTTTTTTCCTGTTTGAAAAAGTGGGTTCATCAAAGTTGAAATCATCACGAAAAAACTATAAAAAGGAACAAACTAAAAATCAATGAAACATGATACTTCTTGAGAAACCAAAATTTTCTTTTCTTTTCTTTTTTAGATGTTCACTACAATTTTCTCTTTTTTTTATTCCTCATCTTTTTTTAAAATTGTATTCATTGAAGACAGTGGTGGGAGGATATAAAAAGATGCGAGAACAGTGGAGCAAACTGTGGATTTTTTACACTGAAACTACAAAACAGTTGTGCATTTTTCCTCTCAGAAAATTGTGGCTTTTCCAATCTCCTCTAATGAAAATGAAGAGATAACTAACACGCAGTCTAACACACAAGGATGGTACTTGGTCCTGCCATGAGGGCGGGGGATTGGACTCAATGACCTCTCAAGGTCCTTTCCAGTGCTATGAGATAAGTATATGTCCATATATTATATTACATTATTATATTAGAATCTATGCCATGAATGAAAATTGAATAAATAAGTCTGAAGAACATGAAACACTAAATCCCACAGGTGCGCAATCATAAACCAGGTCTACACTAGACCTCAAAGGTTGGCTTAAGGTACGCAACTCAAGCTACGTAGAAGAGAGAGTCCCACCCTGCACTAAACTTCTCCACTCTGGTTCCCGTGTATTAGGAAGACACAAACTAGCAAACCTTTTATGACTTTTTCATTTTCCGTTTTGCTGCCTGGGGCACTTCCCCAAAGACCTGCAAATAAGAAGTAAAAGCGTATAAATGGATTTGACAGTGTTGACATACACAAGTTCTCCTTCAGGTTGGTCGAGCTATTCTTTTGCACGTTAGTTTTGAACAGATAATTGGGGTTTTGACAAAATGAAAATTTCAAAGGACAATGTCTGTTGTCATTGAAAGTCTTGCTTATTAGAAAACATTTCTTAATTTTTATTGTATGTATGTATGTATTTATTTATTAGCTGAAAACTGATTTTTTTTCATTGTTCAAAAGGGTTTAGCCAGCTAGGTTTTGTTTTTCACTATTTTTGAAGTGAAAATTTTTATTTTGAGGGGGTTTTCTTTTCTTTTCTTTTCTTTTCTTTTCTTTTCTTTTCTTTTCTTTTCTTTTCTTTTCAGAAAAGTCTGACTTCTCAACTGTGACTTAATTCAGGCTAGATCTACACTGGCAGAGAAAATTGATGGAAGATACCCAAATCTAGCTACGTGACTTGCATAGATGGAGTCAACATATCTTGCACTGATTTTCTTGGGCATCCCCACAGCGGGAGGTCAATGGGGGTGTGTCTAGACTACATGCCTCCTTCGACGGAGGCATGTAGATTAGCCAGATCGGAAGAGGGAAATGAAGCCGCGATTAAAATAATCGCGGCTTCATTTAAATTTAAATGGCTGCCCCGATCTGCCGATCAGCTGTTTGTCGGCAGATCGGGGGAGTCTGGACGCGATGCCCCGACAAAGAAGCCTTTCTTCATCGACACAGGTAAACCTGGTTTCACGAGGCTTACCTGTGTCGATGAAGAAAGGCTTCTTTGTCGGGGCATCGCGTCCAGACTCCCCCGATCTGCCGACAAACAGCTGATCGGCAGATCGGGGCAGCCATTTAAATTTAAATGAAGCCGCGATTATTTTAATCGCGGCTTCATTTCCCTCTTCCGATCTGGCTAATCTACATGCCTCCGTCGAAGGAGGCATGTAGTCTAGACACACCCTGGAAGAAACTCTCCCATCGACTTCTCTTACTCCTTGCAACTGCAAGGAATTCTAGAGTTGATAGAGGTTCCCTCAGCATTCGATTAAGAGGGTCCTTACCAGACCCACAAAATCAAATGCTGGAAGATCGACTTCCAGAATGTCAATCCTCTGTTTAGTGTAGACATGGTCTCACTTTCCCATCATGTGTCATTTTCCCCCATCCACAGAATGAGCATCCTTCTCACTCAGAAAAGTGATCCAAGAGCGGTGGGTGAAAAGTGTTATTTACTCCTTGACGTAATACAAGAACCAAGGGTCTCTCAATGACATTAATAGGCAGCAGGTTTAAAACCAACCAAAGGAAGTACTTTCTCACCCAACATAGCACCAACTGATGGAATTTCGTTGTTGAGGAATGTTGTGAAGGTCAAAAGTATAATAAGATTCAAAAAAGCTGCAGATAAGTCCATGGATGGTAGGTCCATCAATGCCCATTAGCCATAGAGGGCAGGAATGCAGACCCACACGCTGTCCTAGCCTCATATTTCCAGAAGCCGGGTGTGGACAACAGGAAGATCAATCATCCAGTGATTTGTTCCCTCTGAAATGGTCACTATGAGAGGACTGGAGGTGGGGCTAGATGGACCTTTGTTCTGATACGCTGGGGCTGTTTCTATGTTCTTGTTGAAATGAAATATTTTGAGTGATCTGAACTTTTTAGTCTTATTTCTATTTCCAATTAGCAAAAAAATGGGAGCATTTCCTTTGAGAACTTGAACATTTTCATGACATGGGAAAAAAGTTTTTTGGGCATCTCCACTATCTAGAGAACAGTTTGGTATGATTATATAGGGCATCTGGGTGTTGGAAGAGATGAGTGAAAGGAAGGAGGGATGAGGAGGGATATATAGATGGATTGAGAGCTGGTGGGTTCTGGACATTGTCCATATTGGTCAATTATACATGAAAAATATGACCCCATTTCAGAATGTCAAGATTTCATGGTTTTCTTGAAATATTTTTTCAACTAACCAGCTTGAGTTTTCTCCGTCTATTAAGAAGCAGGGACACAAGCACTCACCTTGAAGGTAACTCATGTTTTTCTCTTCTTTCTTCTTCTTTAGCTCCCCATCCTTGTATTCACTTCCAAAGAATTCTATGGGCACACTTGCTCCATAGCCAATAAAACTAGCTTCATGGGGGGTGAACTCAAACCAGGTTGCTGAAAAATACAAGAGAGAGTTTGGAAGCTAAGCCCAGCACTAGTTTTGAGGTGGCGGATGGATCACCAAGAGAAGAACATTAGGGAAAAGTGGTCATAGGTATCCCTAACTCAGTAGAATATGAGCATTTTTCAAACAATGTCTAATTAATAGAGACAAGTATCAGAGAGGTAGCCATGTTAGTCTGAATCTGCATAAACAACAAGAAGTCCTTTGGCACCTTATAGCATAAGTTTTCATGGGCAAAGACCCACTTTGTCAGATGCATCTGATGAAGTGGAACTTTGCCCATGAAAGCTTGTGCTCCGATAAATCTGTTAGGGTATGCCTACATTACCCTCCTAGTTTGAACTAGGAGGGTAGTGTAGACATACCCTTAGTCTGTAAGGTGCCACAGGACTTCTCATTGTTTATACATTAATAGAGTTTCTTCCCATCCGTGATGTCCCATCTTCAAAACCTCCCTTGATTCCTATTCTCCAGGAAACTATTGATCTTCACCTCTGAAGTTCTAACTATAATTCCCTCCCAATTGCTTCTGGGTTTGGAATTCCTGCCTTGCAAGCCACGCAAATACCAGAAGTTTGAGCCCAGGAGCTGAACCAAAAATGCTGTAGAAATAGCCAGTTTGATTGTAACCGAAAAAGAAACACCTCCCCAGTTTTTCACCAAATTACAAAGTGAATGAAAAAAACCATTTTGAGTTGACATAAAATGAAACTTGGTTGTCATGCACTTGGCTCATCTTCCCTTCCTTGATGCAGTTGTTTTCACTTTACTGACTTCATTTGAAATTGAAAGACCATTTTAAATCAACAAGTAGAAACAAATTAGTTTATAATTTGTTTGCCCAAATAAAGCTTTGCATTGTATTTGAAGTGAACTCCACAACTACAGGCCTGAATATGCATTTTTAGTGAAAATCCATTTTATTAAAAAGATTTATCTTAGTTGAACTTGATTATCCCCTTTTCCAACGTTATCCTCCCTATCCACACATCTTCCACCTTGCCTTTTCCTACTGTCAAATTCATGGCATCTTCTAAAGCATCACCACCCATGAAGAATTCTTTCCATGTTCCAGAAAGCCCATGTGATCTAGAAGTTCATCTACAGTTCCTTCCGTTGTTTCCAACAGCATCTTAGGGCATGTCTACACTAGCGCTAAGATCGACCTGCAGGAGGTTGATCTTCTAGCATTTGATTTAGTGGGTCTAATGTAGACCTTCTAAATCAAACACTGAGGGCAGCCCCTGCCAGCATCTGGTACTCCTCGTTCTGCGAGGAGTAAGGGACGCCAACAAGAGCATATGCTTCCATCAGCCTCTTGTTGTGTGGACACTGCCATGGCTCACGTTAAGGTTAGCCAACTCCAGCTACACTTTTGTGTTGCGTACCTTAAACCAACCTGCCTAGTCAAGTTTGAATTACTCTGGGGAGTCGTTATTTTGAAATAGAGGCACCATAGGGTCCACACTCTTGCTATTTCGAAATAACTATTTCAGAATTAGTGTTATTTCTGATGAAAAGCAGGAGTACAGATTTTTAATTAAGCAGACTGTTATTTCAGAATAACGGGCTTGGTAGTGTGGATTCTCTGCTTACAGATTCGACCTCAGGGAGGGTTATTTCGAAATTAAGTCCTAGTGTAGACCAGGGCCTACTGAGAATCAGGCTTGGATGAAGAAAATGAAACTAAAATATGGTTTTGATAAAATGTCTAGGGAGAAAGCAAAAGAATATTGCAGACAATGTCATGCAGCATTGAAAAATCCATTCACAATCTTGGCAAAGAAAAAAAAAGATTTACTTTCCCCCCCCAATGTGCTCTAAACATAACCTCAACATCTCTGCCACCTTGAGGATCTGCATGTTGATGAGGCAACCCAGTGAAGTTTGTTTTTACCTGCAGAGTATTCAGTTACTTTGCTGAAACTTTGCTCATCCACCGCTGCATACATGGGGTAGGGGTTTCTTCCATTCTCAGCTGCACCCCGCTGCTCCGACAAGTGTCCCTTGTCCAGCTGTAAAGACAGGATTCGATAGGTCCAGACAAACACACTCTGAATTCTAAACTATGGTTTTCACATTGCCCATGCCCCGACGGCTCAGCCTAAACCTGAGCATCCAGTGTTAGAACATTGCCACACCCTAAGAAGATTGCTAGACAGGTGTGGAATTTGCCTTCATTCACCCAAGTGATGAACTGACTTAAGTAACTCCACTGAATTCAATGGAGCCTCTCACATGTACATAGGTATCATAGAATCCCAGGGAGGGCAGAGACCTCAGGAGTCATCGAGTCCAGCCCCGCCCAAGACAGGACCAACCCCAACTCAATCATCCCAGCCAGGGCTTTGCCAAGCCCGGACTTTAATATATGGAGATAGACATATCTCAAGGAGCCTGAAGGGACATCAAGTCCAGGCCCCTGCCCTCACAGCAGGACCAAGTACCATCCCTGACAGATTTGCCCCAGATCCCTAAATGCCTCCCTTGAGAGGTTGCTGGGTCCCAATTGACCCCAGGTCTCCCACCCTTCAGCACCTCCCACACACCACTGAAGATGCTGGGAAACGGGAGGGAGGACCTAACCAGTGGAGCTGATGGTGGGTGTTGGGCATCGACTGAGTTTTTCCATGAGTGTCCCAGCCTTGGAGTATTGACAGAGTCAGTGCCGAGGAGTGTGGACATGCCAACCCAGGCTGAGAAATTCCAGGCACATCCCCCTCGGTCCACTGACCAGATCAACCAGGTCGTGTAGACATGACTTATGTCATTTTGAGCTGTTCAAGGAGGATGTTTTAAAGGTAGTGAGTTATCTAGTGGGATTTTCAAAAAAAAAATTTAGTCCCCTAAATCCCCATTGAAATCAATGGGTTCTAGGTGTCAGGGTGCTCTTCCCTCAAGCTCATTCCTTTAAAATATCTGGTCTTGGGATGCCACAAATCTCAGTTTCCCCTAAGCACATTTTCCCACCTCCCAGAGACATTGTGGGTATGTCTAGACTACAGGGTTTTGTCGATAGAAGTTTTGTCGACAGATACTGTCGACAAAGCTTCTGTCGACAAAGAGCATCTAGACTACATCCAGTTCTGTCGACAAAGCAAGTCGCTTTCTCGACATAACAGTGTGGACGCAAAGGACAGTGTAGATGCAATAATACCTTCTATCGACAAAACTCTGTCGATAAAAGGCATTATTCCTCGTAGAATGAGGTTTACATACGTCAACAAAACTGCCGAATTCTGTCGACGTTATGTCGACATAACTCAAAGGCAGTGTGGACGCAGGTATAGTTTTGTCGACAGAAGTCCACTTTTGTCGACAAAACCCTGTAGTCTAGACACACCCTGTGAGGCTAACCTCCTGGAAGGATCATGAGGGGCGCTCATCCTTTGGAGAGGGGGGCCAGACGAGGATCCTTAGCGAGAGACAAAAGGAAACGTTTTCCACCCACCTCGTGTATCATTCCATAGATCGCAGTGTAGGCCCAGAAATCGGTCAGTGAGTAGTTTTCATCCTTAGCTGCCTCAAGTAATATTTTTGTGGCTTTGGGGAGGTTCCAGGTCCATTTGTCAAGTCGAGTGCACATGCGTTCCACCAGGGCCTGCAATTTCTCTGTCCAGTCCTCATGTTTGTAGAGAGACGACATACACCTGCCAGAGCCACAAAACACACCATTGCAGGGGGGAATGGAATAGGGGCTTTTATCCCCAGCCCCTTCAGTCTCTGCACAGGTCTTTATTAGATTATTCTCACGCAGTGGTGTACTTTTGCAGGATCTCACGGCTAGCTGCTGTGGAAAACCACATTAGCAGTTGTACAATTTATGTCCCCCAGCCCCTTCCCAAACTAAGCTAATGGAGAATCTCCATTAGAAGTATGCAGGGTCCATGACACACAGTGTGAATGGCTCTGATTACAGCCGGGCTAGTTGTAACATCCATACATCTCCACAGCCACCCATGGCTCCACTGCTGAAGTGTGGACTTCAGTGGGGCCATTTGTACAGAAAGTTTGGCAGTATGGTTCAGTGGTTGCAGCACTAACCTAGACATCAGAAAATGTGGGATCTGCTTACCCACAGATTTATCCCCAGTCACATTCTAAGCCTCGGCCCTTTCCCACCTCACAGGGACACAGTAGAAATAAACACAGCTGAGCTCAGTTACGGTGTTAATGGGGGAAAATCAGGCCCTACAAGCGATTGAAAGTTGCCCACTCATGTCAGTCTCCTGTTCAATTGCTCCAAGACCAGAGTTCCTAAACCCCTTAGGTTCTGTGTCAATTGCTCCTCACTGTGTGGCCCTGTTACACCAGCCAGATGTTCTGAAGGACATGATAGAATCCTAGGGTGGACAGAGACCTCAGGAGTCATCGAGTCCAGCCCCTTGCCCAAAGCAGGACCAACCCCGACTCAATCATCCCAGCCAAGGCTTTGTCAATCCAGGACATAAAAACCTGTAGGGTTGGAGATTCCATCCCCTCCCTAGGGAATCCATCCCAGTGCTTCCCTGCCCTTCTAGGGAAATAGTTTTTTCCTAATATCCAATCTTTGTTTGATACCATTCTCCCTGGTAAGAAACCACTTGCCAACGGTTGTGAGGGAGAAATCTGAACTTCTGTTGTTTCAACATTATGGTCCCTATGGGTGTATCTAGACTACAGGGTTTTGTCGACTAAAGTGGACTTTTGTCGACAAAACTATACTTGTATCTACACTGCCGCTGAGGTCTGTCGACATAACATTAACAGAACTCAGCAGTTTTGTCGAAGGCTGTAAACCTCATTCTACAAGGAATAACACCTTTTGTTGTCAGAATTCTGTCAACAGCAGGCGTTATTGCATCTACGCTGTCCTTTGCGTCTACACTGTCATGTCAACAAAGCGGATTGCTTTGTCGACAGAACTGGATGTAGTCTAGACGCTCTTTGTCGACAGAAGCTTTGTCAACAGTATCGACAGTATCTCACATCCCTTGACATGCGCTTACCAAGTTGACCCTGAGACCCCACACAGGTACATGATGGCATCCAGGAGGCCCTGAGTTTGTAGCTCCTGCAGGGTTCCATACAGGGCTATCATGGCCCGGAGGCCTCCCCCAGCCCCCAAGATGGCGATATTCGGCACGTCATCCTGAGGAAAGGAGAAAAAACCCGACACCATATAAACCGGGGTTGCTGAAGAAACACCATTCATCATCTAAGTTACTTCCACGGTTACTACAGAAAAAGACCCACATTCCCACTTAGGAGATGCCATCATGCGGTTAAGAACATAAGAACATAAGAACGGCCTTACTGGGTCAGACCAAAGGTCCTTCTAGCCCAGTATCCTGTCTGCCGACAGTGGCCAGCACCAGGTGCCCCAGAGAGGATGGACTGAAGACAATGATCAAGCGATTTGTCTCCTGCCATCCCTCTCCAGCCTCTGACAAACAGAGGCCAAGGGCAACATTTTATCCCCTGGCTAATAACCTTTTATGGACCTAACCTCCATGAAATTATCTAGCTTCTCTTTAAACTCTATTATAGTCCCAGCTTTCACAGCCTCCTCTGGCAAGGAGTTCCACAGGTTGACTACACGCTGTGTGAAGAAGTACTTTCTTTTATTAGTTTTAAACCTGCTACCCATTAAAATGAAACGAATATCTTGTAGGACCCAGATCTGCAAACATTTCCACATGTGAGTGTCTTTATTTGCCACTTTATTTGCACTCGTTTACATTAGACAAATCCCAGCAGTATCTTCAAACCAAGGAGAAGTCCTGTGGACTTTAGAAACTTGGGGCACATTAATACTTACTGGAAGACCAGCGTTCTGTAGGTTGATTTTCTGGCGTTAGATTTGGTTGGGGGTGACTCTGGTTGGCATCTGTACTCCTTGCTGTTGTGAGGTGTAAGGGAAGCTTATGGGAGCATTTGCTTCTCTAGGCCTCCCACTGTGTGGATGCTACCAAGGCTCGGCTTAAGGTAAACTGACTCCAGCGATGTATTTTACTTAGCTGGAGTTGCGTACTTTAGGCTGACCTTGGTCTAGAGTAGACTAGTCCTAACAGATTTATTAGGACATAAGCTTTTGTGGGTAGAACCCACTTTATCAGATGTATTGCAGTGGAGTTTACAGAGGCAGGGGTGCATATATAGAAGGACAACAAAAGAAAGCTAATCAAGTCAGGATGGCAGGGGAAATTAACTTTGTAATGCGTGAACCAGCTATGATCCCTACTCAATCCTGTGTTCTTAGCACTGAATTTGCAAATGAATTCCAGTTCCGCTGTCTCCCTTTCTCAGGGCCAGATGGAAACATGGGTGAGCCGGGTAGCTGCCCATGGCGCCAACCAATGAGGGGCGCTTGATGGCAGGATTATTCTAGGAGGGGGTGGGTGGGATTCTGTGGCCTGCACTGAGCAGGGAGTCAGACTAGATGATCATAATGGTCCCTTCTGACCTTGAAGTCTATGAGTCTATGAGTCTATGACATAGGCCATCAAGAGCCAGCAATGCCTCTCTGCCATGTATCTTGGCCAAACCGGACATCTCTACAGACTCACTGCTCTTTCCTTCATTTCTATTGAAACATGTATTTAGGTTCATCTGAATTCAGCAACGCTCTTTGCCATGCACTTAATTTTAGCCGTTCCCTCGAGTGGTTTCAGTTGGCTTTACTCTAAAAGACTTAAAAAAATAAACTAGGTAAACAAAACAAAAACCCAAACCCACAACTTGCTGAAGAACATATTTTCACCAGCTCTGCACTAAGTAATCATTCTCGTTGTCAATTTCCTTTATATCCCTCTAGTGTTCAACAAGACATCAACGGACACCTACCAGATTACAGGGAATTCCAAGATTATCCAGGCATTTCTTCACCCGCACCTTTCTGTTCCTTGTGCCTAGTTTTTCCCCTGCTGATAGTTCATGGGAAATTCTGATTTTACCTTCACCCTGGAGGAAAGAATGTCAAGAGAATGTATCAGTGCTCAAAAAATCTGTCAGGATGGGACAACGTATAGAGATCCAGAAATTCCATTAACGGATCATATGATCATAGAGCTGGAAGAGACCTCAGGAGGTCATCAAGTCCAGCCCCCTGCCCAAGGCAGGACCAATCCCAACTAAATCAACATAGCCAGGGCTTTGTCAAGGTGGAACCTGTTTAGAGGGATTTCACACCTCTTATATTGAAACAACAGAGGGGAAAACTCAGGGAGGAGAAAGAGAGTCAAAGTGGTTGAGGGACAAATATCTGTTGGTGAAAGAAAGAAGCTTCCAAAGATCACAGAGCCCTTCTCCAGATCTCAGAAAGGGACTGAGAGCATCACAGATCAGTACATGGTGGCCCAGCTTATTAAGCATAAAGGAGTTAACACGTGTTGCAAGAAATCGTTCCAAATCCAGTCTCCTGGGACCAGCAGGTCAACAACTACAATGAAAACAGCAGAGAAACTCATGGACACTTCCAGGTGCATGTCTTTGTAGGGGACTCTCAGACCTTCTTAAGGACTGGTCCATAGGAAAAACATACCTCTTAATAGATCATTGACCATATCAAGGAGCCATTAGGTTCCTGAACTACCCTTAATGGCTCTTACTTACATTATCCCGACCGGAGCCCTCCTCAACAGTCCCCACCAAAAGGATCTGCTTCTTTTTCTATGCTCCCTCCCTGTGTAGATGGCTCCTTTTTGTGCAAAAGCCTCTTCGTAATACATGACCTTTTACAGTATTTTTAAGTTTAAAATTAATCTTCCGGGTAATTTTTCACAATATAACCACTTGATTCCTCTTTCTGCTTAAATATAGGGCATTGGGTTATTCATCGGTCACCTACTTATGTCAGCATTTCTTCAGCCCAAAGCATAGAATAACTAAGCTGAAATCTGGGAGGCTCTGTTCAATGCTACTTAATTAGGGTATGTTTAAACTACATCCCTTTTTCGATTAAGGGCTGTAAATTAAACATATCGAAATTGCAAATGAAGCTGGAATTTGAATTTCCCGCACTTCATTTACATAATAGCGGCAACAGCTTTTTTTCAAAAAAATAAAATAAAAAAAACCCACGGTCAAGATAGGGATCCTTTGACTGAAATGCCCCATTTCGAAAGATCTGTAATACTCAAAAAATGGTAGGCTCCCTTCAATCCTACATATTTAGATAAATAACAATCCCTTCTAACTGTTAATTAATATCATATTTCTATAAACCTACAACTTCAGTCATTAGGAGACAATGATAATACATCACATAGCATATTAATTAATTATAACAGCATATTAGGTAATTACAACAGTGCACAATAAATGAACAATCAACACAAATCATTGGCTTCAGTAGAAAATAGACACATAAAAGATTGGAGAGAAAGAGAGAGAGAGAGAGCTCCCAGGATGTAGAAGATACGCCTTTTTTTCCTTCTCAACTCCTTTTGAATTTCAATCACATTTGTGAACCCATCTCTAATAGATACTGTAGGAAATTCTAGAAAGATGAGAAATTAACTTCCCTATTTCTATAAAAGAACAGAGAAGTTCTACCTTGGCACACTTCCAATCCTTTTAACTTAACTATAGTCAACAAAGATAGATAGGGAGACAGACAGACAGATAATTCAAGATCTATATATAAAAGACATAGAAACACAGACAAAGAGATGATAAAAATATACAAACAATGGAAGATAGAAAGTAGGTAGGTAGGTAG
The DNA here is from genome assembly GCF_049634645.1 of Pelodiscus sinensis. Lineage (NCBI taxonomy): Eukaryota > Metazoa > Chordata > Testudines > Trionychidae > Pelodiscus > Pelodiscus sinensis. Next base: position 10,667,729 of record NC_134740.1, on the reverse strand, counting down.
CTCAAAAGATGAAGAGATTTTCAAGGCAGCTTAATTACTAGCGAGGAAGGTAAGTAGATAGAAAGATGGATAGGTGGGTAGATAGGTAAGTAGGTAGGTAGATCAATAGATCATGAGATTTTCAAGCCAGCTTGATTACTTTTTCCAACACTTATAGGCGCTGCTGAAAACTCTAGCCACTTTAGTAATGTATTCCCCTCTTGACTCAACAGAACAAAGACCTCATATGTTCCCACAGCTCCAACTACTTATAAACAATCAAAATCAGCCCAGTCCCATGCTGTGCTTGGCCCTAGCTCTGACAGAGCTTCTGGAGAGCACACGCATGGAACTGGCCCAAGACAGAAGCCGTGTGGAACACAGCTGGCCCTCGTCCTTATCAGTGGATGGCAGGATACACACCTAGAGCGATTCTGTAACCCTGACAAACAGGCCCTGAGTGCCCCAAACAACCAGCCGAGCCCCCTCTTAGTCTGTCTTGCCTGAGCGATGACCCTCCAGGGTAATAAATGAACCGGCTTGGCAGACGTGTACGTTACCTTTCGATAGTGATGGCCACATTTCTTTCTAAAACCTGGCCTCTTCATATTGATGTCCCTCGGGTTCCCTGCCTGGCATACTCTCCCCCTCAAACCCAGAGACCTTCCCCTTACTTTGAAAGAAGGACCATCGATCCCGCAAGAGGCAGAGTTGAAATGTCTCTCGGCCGTGGGCTTTGCTACAGAGGACTGGGCTGCAGCAAATCACTGGCGACAGCTCTTGTCTTCCACGCTCTACTACAATTTAAAAGTAGCCGGCTTACTCTCTCCGTTGGCTTTGCCATGCTATTTGCTTGCAGCAGCTGCTACTTCCAAGTCAGCTCCGGTCAGTCAGTTCTGCTTTCGGATCTCTCAAAAGCTTAAAACTTCTCTCCAGCAGCTTTTCTGCCAGCACCTGCCTGACTTCTGCCTTTTAGACTGTCCCAAGCCATCAGTTCTTTTATAGGGTGTATTCCTAACCCTAGACAGCATGTGCTCACTGACAGGCAACCCACACCCACCACCCTGGGACATTGCCAGCAGCCAATACTCACTGTTTACTTCGGAGCTAAGAGCTTCCTTAAAGAGATTTTTGTCAGTGCATCATTTTGTAACCATCGAATCCCAGATCCCCCGGGCTGGCAGAGACCTCAGGAGTCACCGAGTCCAGCCCCCTACCCCAAGCAGGACCAAGCCCAACTCAACGATTTTCATCTAACCCTTGGCTTTTTGAGAATGACCATTAGTCACCGTTAGTCACATTGAATATAGTGACAGAGGGAATGCTGAATTACTGGATCAGGGTCGTGATCCATCTACCTCGGTGAGTGCAGGCATTGGCGGTACCAGATGTATTTCAACGTAAGACACGGCCAACTCCCCAGTGAGGAGAGAAGCAGTAGTATGTTCCTTTGGGAAATGACTTGAAAATTACAACATTGTTATTGCTTAATGTTTGGCGGTACGGGGGGGGGGGGAGAGAGAGAGAGAGAGTATAAAATGGCCTTTTATATGATTTAAAGTGCTGTCTGTCATGTGGTGTTACACAATTGTTTATTGGGCGCTGGTGACTACTGTTTAATGATTAACACAGTGAAAGCCACTTCTGTTACTTGCTTCAGATTTTCAGTCTCCAGGAACATAAAAACCAAGGGCAGTGACCACACAAGTACAAGGCCTAATCCCTTTGACATGTTTTATTCATTTTACCCAGAAAGTTGTGACTATCCAAACATGCACAAACTCCATACTCACCTAAGCCCTCACCTTTCCCATTATTAGCACTTTATTAATTATGTGATTCTGTCTAGACATCTCTAAAAATCGTAACCCTCCTTTCATTCCTAGACACTTAGGCTACGTCTAGACTACATGCCTCTGGCGACAGAGGCATGTAGATGAGGCTACCAGGCATAGGAAAATGAAGCGGCGATTTAAATAATCGCTGCTTCATTTAAATTTACATGGCTGCCGTGCTGAGCCGATCAGCTGTTTGTCGGCTCAGCGCTGTAGTCTGGATGCGCGGGTGTCGACATCAAAAGCATTTGTCGACCACCCAGGTAAACCTCATCCCAGGAGGCATACCTGGGTGGTCGACAAATGCCTTTGATGTCGACACCCGCGTGTCTGGACTACCACGCTGAGCTGACAAACTGCTGATCGGCTCAGCGCGGCAGCCATGTAAATTTAAATGAAGCGGCGATTATTTAAATCGCCGCTTCATTTTCCTATGCCTGGTAGCCTCATCTACATGCCTCTGTCGCCAGAGGCATGTAGTCTAGACGTAGCCTTAAGGAATCCTGATTTGGATGGGTTGTGATGTTCTCTTTATTCTCGTTAACATTGGTGCACAATAAGAACATAAGAATGGTCAACCTGGGTCAGACCAAAGGTCCATCTAGCCCAGTATCCTGTCTACCGACAGTGGCCAGCACCAGGTGCTCTAGAGGGGGTGGACCGAAGACAATGATGAAGCGATTTGTCTCATGCCATCCCTCTCCAGCCTCTGACAAACAGAGGCCAGGAACACCAATTCTATCCCCTGGCTAATAGCCTTTTATGGACCTAACCTCCATGAAATTATCTAGCTTCTTTTTAACCTCTGTTATAGTTCTAGCCTTCACAGCCTCCTCTGGCAAGGAGTTCCACAGGTTGACTATGCGCTGTGTGAAGGAGAACTTTGTTTTATTAGTTTAATACCTGCTACCCATTAATTTCATTTGGTGTCCTCTAGTTCTTCTATTATGGGAACTAATAAATAACTGTTCTTTATTCACCCCCTCCATACCACTCATGATTTTATAGACCTCTATCATATCCCTCCTCAGTCTCCTCTTTTCTAAACTGAAAAGTCCTGGTCGCTTTAACCTCTCCTCATATGGGACCCGTTCCAAACCCCTAATCATTTTAGTTGCCTTTTTCTGAACCCTTTCTAAGGCCAAAATATCTTTTTTGAGGTGAGGAGACCACTTCTGTACACAGTATTCAAGATGTGGGTGTACTATAGTTTTATACAGGGGCAGTAAGACATTCTGGGTCTTATTTTCTATCCCTTTCTTAATAATTCCTAATAATCCCTTTCTTAATAATCATGTGGCTAAGGCGGAAGCTGGAAACAGATGTGCCATTACAGCATCATTATGGTTTGAAATTAATCTTCCAGTTAATTTTTTCACAATATAACTACTTGGTTCCTCTTTCTCCATAACACTAGAGCATTGAGTTGTTCTTTTGGTCACGTACTTATATCAGCATTTTTTATGTCTAAAGACTGAAATAGTTAAACTGAAATCTGGTAGGTTCCATTCAATCCTACATACTTAGATAAATAACAGTCCCTTCTCACTCTTAATTAATGCGATATTTCTGTAACCCTACAACTTCAGTCATTAGGAGACAATGTTAATACATCACATAGCATATTCATTAATTATAACAGCACACAATAAATGATGAATAAAAATAATTGGCTTCAGTAAAAATAGACAAATAGAAGGAAGGCCCCCGCTCACAGAACTTGGCACGCACAGGGCTGAGAGTGCAAAACACTCATCGGTGCTAGGTACCGACTGCAGAGCAATCATTGATACTAGAAAGCACATGATCTCACCAGCTCATTAGAAAAGACCTTGGTACTCACTCCTCATGGATACAGACTCAGGTTCAAGAAAGGGTCTAAAATGACAGAATGGTGGATAGAGATGATCTAATCAAAACACAAGGTACAGGGTGATGGGTGGTATCTAAGATCAGAGGGTAGCAACCTGATACATCAGCAGTGAGGTGTGACTTGTATCTGTATATAAGGTGGTGCCTTGGGGGGACAGCCTTTGAATGACCTAAGGGACAGTGGGGTCTCCCACCGATTGAGTCATTCCATTGTGACAAGTCCACGTGCATAGTGGTTCCATAGAGTCTACTGACAACTGTGACTGTACTTCGCTCTACAGTAAACCTGACCATCCTTATCTGGGGCTCTCTTGGGATCTGCTGTGGAGACTAAGTACACAAGCTGACGTGGCCCACATCACTGAGCACACACGCAAGCAGCCTTCTGGTTATCATCATTGACGGAGCCAGAGACCTGTGAGGACACCTCGGCAGTAAATCCTAACCAGCCCTCCATGAAGAACTACAGATACAAGAGAGATAAAGATAAATGACATAGAAACACAAACAGACAAGTAGATAATAGAAGCTAGACTGACAATAAAAGATAGAAAAGTAGGTAGGTAGGTAAGTAGGTCCTGAAATTTTCAAGCCAGCCTAATTATTTTTGGCAACTCTGGAAGGCTCTGCTTAAAACAATAGCCACATTAGTAATATATTCCCCACTTGATACAAAAGAACGAAGATCTCATACGTTCCCAGAGCTCCAACTAATTATAAACAAAGAAAATCAGCCAGCCCAATGCTGTTCTTGGCTGTAGTTCTGACACATCTTCTGGAGAGCACACGCATGGAACTGGCCCAAGAGAGAGGCGTTGGGGAACACAGCTGGCCTTGTCCTGATCACTGGATGCCGGGAAACACGTTTATACTGATTCTGTAACCCTGACAATCAGGGTTTGCCCCTAAACAACCTGCCTAGCCCCATCTTAATCTGTCTTGCCTGAGGTTTGGCCCACCAATGTAATAAATGAAACCACTTGGAAGACATTGGAAATCCAACCCCCTGATAAAAGCATGATCTACCCCGACAATTTTCAACTAACCCCTTGGCTTTTTCATAGTGACCGTTAGTCACCCTTAGTATCTAACCCATGGCCTCAACCATCTAGAAACACTTTGTGGTTGTACCTCATTCTACTCCTGCGCTGTTTCCCATTCGATGGTAAGTGATTGTAGCTTAGAGGGGGTGAAATGACGCCTGCTTTCTCAAGAGGGAAGCCAGATACACAAAATGGAGGTTAAGAGTACAAAATGGAGTATGATAAATTTCAGATTACAGTGGATGAGAAGCTGGAGTTGAGTCATCAGGGCACCCTTGTAGGCAAGCAGGCTAATGGCATATGAGGGTGGATTAGGAGGAGCATTGCCAGCAGATCCAGAGAAGTGATTATTCCCCTTTATTCGGCTTTGGTGAGGCCACATCTGGAGTACTGCGTCCAGTTCTCGGTCCCCACTACAGAAACGACGTGGATGCATTGCAGAGGGTACAGCGGAGGGCTGGAGCCTATAACCTCTGAGGAGAGGCTGAGGGATTTGGGCTTGTTTATTCTGCAGAAGAGAAGAGTGAGGGGGGATTCGAGAGCAGCCTTCAACTTCCTGAAGGGGGTTCCAAAGGGGCTGGAGAGAGGCTGTTCTCAGTGGGGGCAGATGGCAGAACAAGGAGCAATGGGCTCACATTGCAGTGGGGGAGATTTAGGTCACATATTAGGAAAAACCTTCACCTTAATTCCTCCTTTCTATTTTCTGAGATAAGGTAAAACTCTTTATACTTTATTTCTGTTCTTGTCTACTTTTGACAGACCTCAATTATCTCAGGAAACCTGATTGTTTGGATTCTGCAAGGTTTCTTGGTGTACTTACAACTTATTCCCTTCTACAGAAATGGATGTCTGTCTTTCTCCTTCCTATGAAATGATTCAATGTCCCCTGAAATTTCTTCTGGAGGGATTTTGAGATGATTGCATGAGGGAAACAATATTTATTTTACAACAGGAAAAACAAGTATATTAGGGCAGTCTTACTCTGATCTCAGAGGGGAATTATCGGAAAACAACTGATTTCACAGGAAAGTAGCAGAGACAAGATACCTGCTGGCCGAAAAGACCATGAAACAGACCAAAAAATTAACTGTCTCATTTCAAAGGCAATTGATTTGGACAGAATTTCTGGTCTCAATGGATTGCACCCTCAGCAAGTTTGCAGCTGACACTAAGCTAGGGGGAGAGGTAGATATGCTGGAGGGCAGGGATTGGTTCAGATTAGAGGATTGGGCCAAAGGAAATATGATGAGGTTCAACAAGGACAAGTGCAGAGTCCTGCCTGGGGATGTTATAACGAGGCATAACAGTTAACTCAAACTAAGGACTTAGTCCGAGTTAACATTTGACTGCCGCGTGTAGGCGTGGGCAGTTAGTTCGGACTAGGGGGATTTAAAAATGGCACCCTGATGGGGAGATGCAAATAAAGCCTGGGATATTTAAATCCCGGGCTTCATTTGCAACTTCAAATGCCTACATTAGCATCCCCAGTTTGAACTAGGGGGCTAGTGTAGACATACCCTAAGAGACAGCAGTAACACTCTGCCAGTCAGGTGGGCAGCCCTGGCTACAACAGAGGTGGTCCTATAAAATCTGCAGTTTTGGGGCAGATTTTGATGTAACCAGTGTAGCCCCTGAGCATGTGATTTCAGCCACTGGGCAGATTATACCCATATGACTGCCAGGGATTCCCGCCACCAGATGGAGCGTGGGAAAGGAGCCTGGGAAAGGAGAGGACAGAAGAGACACCAAGCTGGATTCCTAGTTGTTGTTTTATGATCCAAAATGGTGTCTGTGACCAAAATAGCGGCTGCTAACTTACAATTACAGGGACGCGAGTGCTCAGATACTTCAGGGAGCTTAACAGATTCTGAGTGACCCCGGATCACGTCCCCCACTACTGAATCCTACGACATTCCCATCCCATTGACTGGTACTGCTTGGAAATTCGGTACTGCTTGGAAATTCGGGGAAATATTTTGCTGCCACCATGAGAGAATGTAGAACACGTCTGCAGAAGGGAAAGAAATGAAATTCTGTGGGGGGTTAGGAGTCTGAGTGTCCCTCCAATTAGCATGTCCTGCCAATCCATACACTTGTCAGAGGCAAGGCGCCTCTGTCCCCTTTGATACAGACAGCCATATGGATATTGGCACAGAGAGATCAAATGCAAACAGAAGGCGTTTGGCAACAATCTCCATCCTCATAAGATCTGACTTCTCTCACTATGAAAATAAAAAGCAATGAATGAATTAATAGGAATCATAGAATCCCAGAATCCCAGGGTTGGCAGAGACCTCAGGAGTCGAGTCCAGCCCCCTGCCCAAAGCAGGACCAACCCAACTCAACCATCCCAGCCAGGGCTTGGTCAAGCCGGGACTTCAACACCTCTAGGGATGGAGATTCCACCCCCTCCCTAGGGAACCCAGCCCAGCGCTTCCCCACTCTCCTAGGGAAATAGTTTTTCCTAATATCCAACCTAGACCTCCCCCCTAAACTTGAGACATAAGAACATAAGAACATAAGAACGGCCGTACTGGGTCAGACCAAAGGTCCATCTAGCCCAGTATCCTGTCTACCGACAGTGGCCAGCACCAGGTGCCCCAGAGAGGATGGACTGAAGACAATGATCAAGCGATTTGTCTCCTGCCATCCCTCTCCAGCCTCTGACAAACAGAGGCCAAGGACACCATTTCTATCCCCTGGCTAATAGCCTTTTATGGACCTAACCTCCATGAAATTATCTAGCTTCTCTTTAAACTCTGTTATAGTCCTAGCCTTCACAGCCTCCTGTGGCAAGGAGTTCCACAGGTTGACTACGTGCTGTGTGAAGAAGAACTTTCTTGTATTAGTTTTAAACCTGCTACCGATTACTCCATTGCTCCTTGTTCACACTCTGGGGGCAAGACTGTTTAAGCAACGGGAAGCCACAGCCCTGGGGCTTCAGCTGGCTTGGCAAGCTGCCTGGATCACTCTAAGGGTATGTCTACACTAAAGCACTATTTCGAATTAACTTAATTCGAAATAGTTCATTCAAATTCAGCTAATTCAAAATAACACATCTACACGCAAAAAATAGCACATCCACACTGAGTGGACCCTGAACCGAAGTTAAGGCTGGCCGGAACCAGTGCCGGCAGGGAATCAGGTTGGAACTTAGTGTGTGGGGCTGCTGCCTGAGGCTAACTGAGCTTCGTGCTTAAAGGGACCTGACCCCCACCCCGGACAGACAGTTCTCAGGGTTCCCCGCTTGCTTGTTTACCTCGATGAGGGACAGCAAAGCAGTCCTGTCTTGGAGTGTCCAAACTCAGGACACCACAGCACTCGGCCACATGGAGCCAGAGCTTCCCCTGGGTGTGTCTCGTGGGGTCGTTGCCATCAGCCCGGCTGCACTTGCTGCAGGCTGCCATCCAGGGGTCCATCGGGGGGCTTTCAGGATCCAGAAGGCCCTGCGGGTGAGTGTCCACCACGAGGAGCCCTGAGAGCCTCCCCCATCCTCCCCACCGGGGGCTCATGCCCCATTCCTCCCTCACGCCCTTCCACTGACTCCTCCCTAGCCCCTCTTCCTGATGTCAAATAAAAGACACGTATGTTCAAAAATAGAAACTGGGTTTATTGAACAAAACTGGGGGATGGGAATAAACCTCTGGGGAGACTGGGAAAAGGAGGTGGGAGAGGGGAAGAGAGAGGGTGGGAGAGGGGAGGGGGAAACCTGAGAGGAGGGAGCTGAAAGGGGGAAGCAAGGGGAAGAAGGAGGAGGGGAAGCTCAGGGCTCAGGGTTGGCGGTTTCGTCGGACCAACCTGACTTTCATGCTAACCTGCTCCTGGGTTCGCATGTGGCCTTTGGTGGCCAGGCTGGCAGCTATCCTGCCATAGACGGGCGTGTTCCTCCGTCTAGTGCGGAGATCGTGGACATTGGGGGCATCCCCCCTAATCTGAATAAGGTCCTTGATCTCCAACCTGGACCAGGAAGGTGCCCACCTTCTCCAGCCCCTGTCAGGCTCCTGGGAGCTGGCAGACTGCTCCTGGGGAGCGGTGGAGGGCTGGCTGCCAGTGGCTTGCTGGCTCATGTTTTGGGGCCACTGGGTCAGGAGCCCTGCTGGCCACTGCTGGCTCTGGGCTGGCAGGCTTGGAGCTGGCACAGGCACTGTGGCCAGGGTCTACCCATTTAATGGCTCTGGGGATGGGGGAGAGGAGACTAAGATTTCCTGGTTGTGCCCAGAGTGACCACCAGGGCTCCCTGGGAAGGGCTGGAGGCCCCCTCTTTGGAATTAAGTGTCTACGCAGCACTTCATTCGAAATAGCTATTGGTGTTACTCCTCGTAGAATGAGGTTTACCAAATTCGAAATAAGGGCTCCACTATTTCGAATTTATTTCGAAATAGCAGTTTGGCTGTGTAGACACCATGAAAGTTAATTCGAAAGAACAGCTGTTACTTCGAATTAACTTTGTAGTGTAGGCATACCCTTTGAAGGGCTGGAGAGCCAAGTCAGAGTAAAAAAACAACTTTGATTGGAACCTTTTCTCCTGAAATAGGATCCACTATTTGGAAAGGATCTGCATGCAGCAAGTTTCACAGCATATTAGAACAAGCTGGGCATTTCCTATACATTTAAATTTAGGAACTTACTTTGATGTGCCTGTTTTCACTGGCAACTACACACATCCTACCCTTCGCACTTCATAAAACACTTCTGTTTGCTACTAGACCCATGGTACATAATTGTTACTTGCAGGGAGCAAGCAGTGTGCACTCAGAAATAGAGCTGACCTAGTGAACATTCTCTGTGTGAAATGTTATGCAGAGAGAGTCAAAATTATACAGGGCCCTCCTGGAGCTCTGGAGTGAAGAGGAAACCCTACAGGATTTCCGCTCCAGATGTTGCAACACTGACATCTGTGGCTGGATGACTAAGGCCCTGGCTGCAGGGGGGAACCATCCCCGGAGCCTCGAGTGGGTAAAGGAGTGTGCCAGAGCTACACCAGCGTCAGGGAGCACGGCTCACATTCTGAGACAGGACCTCACACCTGCCCCTATTTCAAGGAGCTCCACTGCATCTTGGGGAGTGGTGCAGCACCTTCCCCACCCCTGGTGTTGGACTCGGGGCTGTGTATGCCCATCACCACCTGCCCGGGGGCCCAAGCCAAGAGAAGGAGGAGAAAGAGACAGGCAGCATCAGCACCCTCACCGTGGACCCGGTACCCCAGGGCCTGGCTGTCTCCCAGGCATCCTCCTAGTCCAGGGAGGCACCATCAGGTGAGTGCTCCTAGTTTTCTATGCACACAGGGGCCGTGTCCAGACTCAGGGTTTTTTTCGGGAAAAGTAGCCTTTTCCCGAAAAAACTTCCTCTGAGTCCAGACTCAAGCCGCGTTCTTTCGAAATTATTTTCTTTCGATGGCGGTAAACCTCGCTGGGTGCTCTCTTTCGAAAAAGCGGATTTCTCTTTCGAAAGATCCGCCTGCAGTCTAGACGCGATCTTTCGAAAGAGGCTCTTTCGAAAGATGCTTTCGAAAGAGCCTCTTTCGAAAGAAGCCTGCAGTCTAGACATAGCCAGGGTGGGGAAGGTGGACACTGAGAGGCTGGCGTTTGATTGTCGCTCGGCTTTTTGGCCTGGCTCTTGCAGTACAGTGCGTGCACATGGAAGCACCAATCTATGGCACACAATCCGACAAGGCATCCCTGAAGAACCCCCGGGCTCCTGCTCACAGGCTCCGAGGAGGCCTCACACACATCTGATATCTGGGAGTGCAGGGGATATCTCCCACCATCAACCACAGCAGGAAAGATTCTGCTGCACACAGACTGTATCTTGCAGCTCAGAAAGAGGGCAAGGGCTCAGGGTCAGTGTCTGACATACCCTGTCCCCAGGACTGTTGCTCTAAGTTCACAGAGGAGGGCAAGGACTCAAGGAGAGTGTCTGCAGGGATGACTGACGGCCTCTCCCTCTTTATTCCCCACAGTTAGACCAGCCGTGGAGGGACAATCACCAGCAGGCAAACCAGCTGTCTGACCCTGGAGAAGCTGCAGGTAACAGAAGGTCCAGGAGGACCTCATGAGGTAGCATGTGGGCATCCTCCAGGACATTCAGCAGACCCTGGCCCAGAAGGTTCGGGATGACGCCCACTGGTGGATCCAAATGTTTCTCCAGTGCCCCATTTTACCCACCCCCATGTTGTCCCAGGCCATACCCACCCCGAGGTTGCCAAGATCCCCAGATCTGAGGAGGAACTCCCAGCCACATTACACACCACTCCCAGCCCCAGTTCTGAGCCTCCCTCCTCCCTTCTCCTATCCAGGTTCTCAATCCCCATCTTCCCCAATTACTTGTACTGGAAAACAAAATACAAAGTTATCTTTTGGAAAAAAAAACATTTTTTTAATTGAGTTTACAGGTAAGTGGGCAAGGGAGGGGTTTTGAGGGAATGGTATAGTAGGATAAGGCACAGACCCCTACTGCAGAGGACCTGGGGAGAGTTACTGGGGTCCTTGAGAGAAACTTTAACTCAAGACCTCCCAGATGCTCACTCCTACCTGATGACGGGTGGCAGCGGTGCATGGTTGCTTTAAGGCCCTTCCCTGCTGGCTGGCCTCTGGCCCTCATCCAAGTAGTGAGGCCTCCCCCTTACTCTCCACAGTGTTGTGGAGAACCCAACAGGCTGAGCCCACCTCAGGGATGCTGTGTTTCCCTATGTCGAGGAAGGTCAGGAGGCACCTGAACTGTACCTTCAAGCACCCGAACACGCATTCTATTTGCATGTGGGCCCTGCCCAGGCTGGCGTTGACTCTGTCTCAGGTCCAGCCTCCAGAAGCATCTCTCCACTGTGAGGTGTGGGTGCAAGGGCCTCGCTCCCCCTCACAGTGGAGCACAAAGTGCTTCAGAACCTGCAGCCTGGCCGTGTGGGGCCATCGTGTCCCCAGAGCCAGCTCCAGTTCCATGGCAAAGAGTGCTGCGGTGTCCAAAAGCTGGACAACCAGAGCACGTACTGTGAAAGCTTTGCTGTCCCTCGGAGGGGCAGGCGAACAATCAGCAGAAGCAGGGAAATGGTGGTCCAGGGAGCTCTCTTGAAGCATGTATCTCAGCTAAACTTAGGCAATAGCACGCAGAAAAAACTTCTCACTTCTTGCTCTCCTTGAACCGGTTCAAAATCAGATTTTCTGGAAGAGAACTTCTGGAAAAGCTTATTCCAAAAGAAGCTTGTAGTCTCGATGTAGCTTTCTGAAAGAGAGCATCCACAGTGCGAAAGCACATAAAAAAACTGACCTGCTTTTTTGACAGATAGGGTACCTCTAGACAACAAGCCACTCTTTCAGAAGAGATCTTCTAGACGGCCACAGTGTTTTTGCAAAAGTGAGCCACTTTTCCGAAAGATAGAAGCCAGGCAATCTGGACACTCTCTTTCGAAAAAGTCCTGTTTGCGATCAAAAGCGCCTTTTTTTTTTGGAAAGAGCTCTATCAAAAAAAGATGTTCTTCCTCATAAAATGAGGCATACCGCTGTTGAAACATCTGCTACTTTCTTTCCATTTAATTTTGAAAAATGTGGTGGCAGCCTAGAAGCAGGGGAAGTTCTTTCAAGAAATAACCAGGTAGTCAAGACATAGCCAAAGTGTCCACAGTGAATGGACTCTGTCGTGCATGTAAGATTGCTATGCACGGAGTGGCCACCAGGGCACCTGTGCTTTTTCCTCTTTCCACACATGCCTTTTTCTGAAAGAGCTCTTTTGGAAAAAGGCTTCTTCCTCTTAGAAAAAGGATTACCAATGTCACAAAGCCCCCTCTGTTCTTTCAACTTACTTTTGGAAGAATGCAATTGCAGTGTGGACGTAACTCAAGATTTGTCAGAACAACAACTGTTTTTCCAACAAAATTCTGTAGTGTAGACATACCCATAGGCTACATCTAGACTGCAAGCCTCTTTCAAAAGAGGCTTTTTCAAAAGATACTTTCAAAAAGCCTCTTTCAAAAAAGAGCATCTAGACTGCAAGCAGTACTTTCGAAAAAGCAAGCCGCTTTTTCGAAAGAAAGCACCTAGGCAGTCTGGATGCTCTCTTTCGAAAAAGCCCTGTTTGCATTCAAGAAAGCCTTTTTTCGAAAGAGCACTTTCGAAAAAAGGCATTCTTCCTCGTAAAATGAGGTTTTCCGCCGTCGAAAGAAAAGCCGCGTTCTCTCAATTTAATTTTGAAAGAACGCGGCTGTAGTCTAGACGCAGGTGAAGTTTTTTCGAAAAAAGGCTACTTTTTTCGAAAAATCCCTTGAGTCTGGACACAGCCTAGTAAAGAAAGAAAGAAAGAAAGAAAGAAAGAAAGAAAGAAAGAAAGAAAGAAAGAAAGAAAGAAAGAAAGAAAGAAAGAAAAGTCCTCTTATCCAAGACACAAATGAGTCTAAGAAAATGAATCAATTCATCTCTATTTTGGTATAGACTACAATTCACTCTCTTGATTTCTATGCCAATTACTAAAAGGAAGCACTTTCATAATACCTTTTCTCAGGCACTTATTCACCTCCTTGTTTCTCAGGCAGTAGATAAAGGGGGTGATCATGGGATTCAGCACAGCGTAGAAGACAGAGAATATTTTTTGTAAGATCTTGGGAGTATTGGCTGTTGGAACCACATACACAGCAATCAGGGTCCCATAGTAAATTGCAACCACAGTGAGGTGGGAGGAGCAGGTGGAAAAGGCCTTTTGCCTCCCGATGTTGGAAGGGATTCTCAGGATGGTGGTGATGATGCAAATGTAAGACGCCAGGGTAAGGAGAAAAGGAACAAGTGTCCCTATGGCAGAGATAATTAATGTCACCAGTTGCACAGTCTGGGTATCTACACAGGCCACTTTTATCATGGGTAAAATATCACAATGGAAATGGTCAATCTCTTTGTAATTACAGAACTGTAAATGGAAGAAAAAACCATTGATCATGGTGCATAGCAAAAAGCCACTTATCCAGGACCACACCACAAGCTGGGCACACACCCGGCCCGTCATCAGGGCAGAGTAGCGGAGGGGGTGGCATATGGCTATATACCGATCACAGGACATGGTCGTGAGCAGCAGACATTCTGAAGCTGAAATGAAACCAAATAAATATGTCTGCGCAATGCAGCCCTTCACCGAGACGGCTCTGTCCCCCGTCAGGAGACTGGCCAGCAGCCGGGGCAGGATGGCGGAGGTGTAACAGATCTCCAGGAAGGACAAGTTCCCCAGAAAGAAGTACATGGGGGTGTGAAGGTGCAAATCAGCCACCACTAGCCCAATGATGAGAAGGTTCCCACCCATTGTCGCAACGTAGATCAGCAGAAAGAGCAGGAAGAGAAGTGGCTGCAGTTCAGGGCCATCCCCAAATCCTAGGAGGATGAATTCACTAATGATAGTTTGATTTCTTCCTTCTGCTTTCTCCATTAGGGCTACCTAGGGACAGAAACCATGACAGATTGATGGAGTGCACCTGGTCAGCTTGTGCTGTCGGGTCCATTGGTGTAGGTCTCCTTGTACCAATGCAGCTCGCTGCTGGGTGAATGAAGTTGTCACTCAGCAAAATGACTTCTTGTATTATTAAGAAGTTGTGCTGCTGATATAGGTGAATGAAGCATATGAAAATGTATTGAATTATAGAAATGTGCCAACTGACACCCGTAAGCACTCCTCAACTGGAAGAGTCTTTCAGGCTGGGATTTTGAAATCTCTTCTCATAGCAATATCAAAGCACTAAATCTACAAGACATAATAAAAAAAAGATTGGAAAGGCACTCAACCAAGGGGACAACTATTTCGTAGCTCATGGATGGGCAGTAAAATGGCAGCTGTTCACTAGGTTTGGCCATTGGTGAGACATTGCCACTATATTTACCTGTGCCTCCGCAGATACGGGTGATCACGGCTCTCAGTGGTTGGGAACGGGGACCCGTGTCCAACGGGAGTTCTGATTGCCCCACACCTGTGGATGTCCAGGTCAATAGGTCAGTGTGATAGCCCATCAAAGGTTGAACCAGGCTCACTGGATCCAGCTCACACATTGGTATTTTACCAATCATGTTGTAGCTTTTAAGTGTAATTCCCAGCGTGGATCGATGCACATTTGTGAGTTTTGATCAAGCTAGCAGGATAAAATGAGCAGAGAGAACCCGACAGCAAAGTCTGTGGATTGTCATAGTCACCTCTGTGTGTTCCTAGGATCTCAGATGGGGCTGTTCACAGAGACTACGTCTACACTGGCATGATTTTCCGAAAATGCTTTTAACGGAAAACTTTTCCGTTAAAAGTATTTTCGGAAAAGCACATCTAGATTGGCAGGACGCTTTTCCGCAAAAGCACCTGTTTATTTCCCCAAATGTTACGAGCTGTAAAATACAGACCTGTTTAAACATAGTAGCAGAGCCTTGCTGTTAAACTAAAAGTATCAGTGCCAATAAATCTGCAATCTCTCATTTACTTTCCCCTGCAGACGTTGTGATATACCCTACTTTCTAATCTCCTATTTTTATGAGCTTTTAGCAGGTTTTATGTCCTTCTGAGTTCTCTTATTTGAAATTATTATATATATTTTATTGTGTTTTAAAAAATGTGTAAGCCACTATGAATATTTCAAACAGAGAGGCGGGGTTAAAATACCAACACTCGTCTGCCCCCCTCCCGGCCCCGGACCCCTTAAAGGGGCACGGGCTGGCTACGGTGCCTGTGCCAGGTGCAAGCCTGCCAGCACCCAGCCAGCAGACCCTGCACCTGGCACGGATCAAGCCACCCACCTGATGCCCTCCAGCCCTCCCCCTCTTCCCGGGACCAGGCTGGCGGCTCCCGGGAGCTTGCCCGGGACCGCAAGAGGTGGGCTCCCGCCTGGTCTAGAGCGGACATCGTGGACATCGTCCACGATCTCCACACTAGGCACAGGAAAGTGGCTGTCTAGGGCAGGAGAGCTGCCAGCCTGGCCACCCAGGAGCAAGTGTGAATGAAAATCAAGGGGGTCCACTGAGACCCCCGACCCTGAGCCCTGAGCTTACAATGTGAAGAAGAACTTTCTGTTACTAGTTTGAAGCCTGCTACCCATTCCTTTCCTTTGGTGTCCTCTAGTCCTTCTTTATGGGAACTAATGAAGAACTTTTCAGAATGCACCCTCTCCACCCAACCCCTGCTTTTAGAGACCTCTATCCTGTCCCCCCTCCGTCTCCTTTTTTCTAAGCTGAAAAGTCTCAGTCTCTTTAGCCTCTCTTTATATGGGACCTGTTCCCAACCCCTGATCATTTTAGTTGCCCTCCCCTCTCCTAGCCTCTCTCTTCCCCTCTCCCACCTCCTTTTCCTAGTCTCCCCCAGTTTTGTTCAATAAAGACAGAGTCCATTTTTGAACACAATTGTCCTTAATTTTGTACATCAAGAAAAGGGGCTAGGGAGGGGTAAGTGGAAGGAGGTGAGGGAGGAATGGGGTACGAGCCCCCGATGGGGAGGACTGGGCTGGCTCTGCGGGCTTCTGGGGGTGGAAGCTCGCCTGCAGCTCCCCAAGTGTTCCCTCTCCCCAGATGGCAGCCTGCGGCAAGTGCAGCCGGTCTGATGGCCGAGTGCTGTGATGTGCCCAGTGTGGGCACTCCGGGCACTCCAAGCCAGGACTGGTTTGCAAGCGGGGCACCCCTGAGAACTGTCTGTCTGGGGTGGGGGTCGGGTCCCTTTAAGCGCAGCCCTCGGCTAGCCTGAAACAGCATCTCCACGCTCTAAGTCCTCCTCTGATGCTCTGCCGGCATTGCTTCCGGCCATCCTTAAGCCCTGTTCAGGGTCCACTTAATGTGGACATGCTAGTTCGAATTAGCAAAATGCTAATTCAAACTAGTTTTTAGTTCTAGACGCGTTAGTTCGAATTAGCTTAGCGCTGTAGTGTAGACGTACCCTTAATGAGTTACCAGTGCAAACAAGCAGGGAAGCAAGCAGGAAAGAAAAATCCTTTTTTCTGGGACACAACTAGGTCTGAGAAAATGAATCAGTTTATCCCTATTTTGTGATAGACCTCAGTTCACCCTTTTCATTTCTATGCCTATTTCTGAAAGCAAGCACTTTCAGAATAACTTTTCTCAGGCACTTATTCACCTCCTTTTTTCCCAGGCAGTAGATGACGGGGTTGATCATGGGATTCAGGCTTCATATATAGAAGACAGAGAATATTTTGTGTACGAACTTGGGAGTGTTGGCTGTTGGAACCACGTAGTCAGTGATCAGGGTCCCATAGTAAACTGTAACCACAGTGAGGTGGGAGGAGCAGGTGGAAAAGGCCTTTTGCCTCCCGGTGCTGGAAGGAATTGTCAGGATAAGATACTATCCTCACCCCCAGGTGCTCGGCAGCCTCAAAAGTTTGGGGACCACTGACTTAAAGGGTCCAATTCCCAAATAAATAGCAGAGAAAGACAGATGATAGGGGTGCAGTAGGGGAAGTGAAGGAAAAAGGAGGAAAAAATTGTCAATTAGAGTGTCCCTGATAAATGAAGCCGGTAGAGTGGTAGTAAGTTCTCTTAAGTACCCAGCGCTTGGCTTTTTAGGCTGTTACAATGTGGAATATAGTGGGCCACTCAGGAAAGGGTGGATCAATGTAGATAAGGGTGTCTTAGTGTTGCCTTTACTCTGCAACGGTGTATGAACCGGTAGGAAATTTTACCTGGAAGGTCACTCCAGATCCTTCACCAACTTCCATTTTTGGTTTCCCCAAATACAGATCTGCACAAAATTCCATCCAACTGCAGGTTGGCACCCAATTTTTCAGGGTCACAACTGAAAACAGAATATCCTCATCAGCGGAAAATGAATGTCATTGATTCAGTGGAAGGGGAAAAGACCTAGAACCACACAAGAGATGTTAAGCTCCCTGTAGAATTTAGTCACGCATGTTTATTTATGACTAAATGAAGACAAATGATTTACTTCAGTAGGTATCTGGGAAAAAGACCACTTTTCACAAAGTATGTCTCATACAATATGTCTAGACTACAGGGTTTTTCCAAAAAAAGTAGCAATAAAAAAAACTTCATTATACAAGGAAAAAATACAGGATTATTTAGAAAAAAGTAGCAATTTTTTTTAAAAGTAGCAATCGAAAAAAACCTCATTTTATGAGGAATAACACCTTTTTTTGAAAATACTCTTTCGAAAAAGATGCTATTGAATGCAAACTGTGCTTTTTTGAAAGAGAGCGTCAAGACTCTCTTTCAAAAAAGTGGCTCACTTTTTCGAAGAATCTGCTTTTAGTCTAGATGCTCTCTTTCAAAAGAGGCTTGTAGTCTAGATGTAGCCATACATTAAAAAGTTTTGTGGAAAGAAAGAAAGAAAGAAAGAAAGAAAGAAAGAAAGAAAGAAAGAAAGAAAGAAAGAAAGAAAGAAAGAAAGAAAGAAAGAAAGAAGGATGGATGGATGGATGGATGGATGGATGGATGAAGTGTGGACCCATATTCTCAAGGAATCAAAGCCTGTTTCTCAAAGCAATCACCTGAAGAACTGCTTTCCGCATGGACTTTTTAACCTCCTTGTTTCTCAGGCTGTAGATGACAGGGTTAAACATGGGAGTCAGGACGGTGTAGAAAACCGAGATTATTTTGTCTGGAACTTTGAGAGTGTTGGCTGCTGGAACCACATAAACAATCATCGCGGTCCCATAGTAAATTGTCAACACAGTGAGGTGGGAGGAGCAGGTGGAAAAGGTCTTTTTCCTCCCTGTTGCGGAAGGGATTTTCAGGATGACAGCGATGATACAAACGTAGGACGTCAGGTTAAGTAGAAAGGGCACAACCGACCCTATCACTGCAATAATGAACGTGAACAGTGGCCGTACCCGGGTGTCACCACAGGTTAGTTTTATCCGGGGTGCATAATCACAAAAGAAATGGTCAATTTCATTGGAACCACAGAACGTTAACCCCCTCCAGGAAAGAGTTCCTAAACTGCAACCCACAATGCTCGCTGTCCAGAACCCTGTCACCAGCAGGCAACAGATCCTGCCATTCATCAGAGCCGAGTAACGGAGGGGATGGCAGATTGCTAGGTACCGATCCAAAGACATTGCGGTTAGCAGCAGAGATTCCACAGACGAGAAGATAACAAAGAAACATAATTGCAGAATGCAGTTGTGAACAGAGATGGTTTTGTCGCCCGTCACGAGACTGGCCAGCAGCCTGGGCAGGAGAGTGGTGGTGTAGCAGATCTCCATGAATGAAAAGTTCCCCAGGAGGTAGTACATGGGGGTGTGAAGGTGTCCATCGGCCACCACTAGCCCAATGATGATGATGTTCCAGGCCACAGTCATGGTGTAAATCAGTAGAAACACAAGGAAGAGGAGGGGCTGCAGTTCCCCGACATCCCCAAATCCTAAGAGGATGAATTCCTTGAAGACTGTTTGATTTCCTCCTTCTGCGTTCTGCATAATATGTGTCTAGAAACAGAAAGTCAGTTACAGTAGGGGAAACCTGGAGAAGGTAGACTTGTACCAGGTCATCTCACTAAGAGGAAGAGTTTCCAATATATATGAACCCAATACATGGACACCTCTTGAATACCAGCAATGGCCCATGTGACTCCCTACGCTCTCTTGAACTTTAAAGAAGTGGAAAAAGTGAATAAGGAAAAGTTCTTCAATTGCTCCCACAATATAAGAACTAGGGTCACCCAAGGAAATGAAGAGGCAGAAGGTTTACACAAACAAAAGGAAGTTTTTCTTCACTAAGTGCACAGTCAACCTGTGGAACTCCTTGCCAGAGGATGTGGTGAAGACCAGGACTTTAACAGAGTTCAAAAAAGAGCTAGATAGATTCACAGAGGTTAGGTCCATCAATGGCTGTTACCCAGGCATGCTGTCCCTCACCTCCGTCTGGAAGTGGATGAGGGCAGAAGTATTGTGTGATGATTCCCTGTTGTGATCCCTCCCTCTGGGGCCTGTGGTATTGGCCACTGTCGGCAGACAGGACACTGGGCTGGATTGACCTTTGGTCTGACCCAGTCTGGTAGCTCTAATGTTCTTATGTTCTCCCCAGCTGGCAGTGAGGGCCCTGGCACGTCCCCCCATTCCCGCCACTTCATTCAGGGGCTGGGCAGAGCCCTTCACAGGTATCCCCTACACAAACATGTCTGTGGATATGCAGGGCTGTAGCAGTGTAGACATACCTCCTAAGACACGTCCCGAAACACGAAAGAGGAGAAGGCTAGTATGACAGTCTGTCCAGCTGTGCTCTGTTTAAGGAAAAGAAGAAAAATGCACCATTTAATACACGCTGCTGACAAAGACACACACACAAACACACAACACTACACACGCACCACAGACTATTTCCTGATCTCAGTTACACCAGGGGAAACTGCATCAGCTCCAATACATACATATGTGCTTAGAGAGAATAGCAGACCTTGCGGTAAAAGCAAAGGTATCAGAGACAATTATCCTCATATTTCTTCTTTGCTTTTCCCCTGCACACTTCTTGCTGTAACTTGACTTCCCTCCTATTGACCTAGTGACTTGTGATGCACTCACATAAGCTATGCACACACCAGGGCTACGCCTAGACTGGTATGATTTTCCACAAATGTTTTAACGGAAAAGTTTTCCGTTAAAAGCATTTGCGGAAAAGAGCATCTAGATTGGCATGGACGCTTTTCACTTTTTGTGGAAAAGCGTCCATGCCAATCTAGATGCGCTTTTGTGCAAAAAAAGCCCCGATCGCCATTTTAGCCATCGGGGCGTTTTTGCACAAAACAGGACTGTGCTGTCTACACTGGCCCTCTTGCGCAAATGATTTGTGCAAGAGGGATTTTGCTTAACAGGAGTAGCATAGTATTTCCGCAAGAACACTGAGAATCTTATATGAGATCGTCAGTGTTCTTGCGGAAATTCAAGCGGCCAGTGTAGACAGCTGGCAAGTTTTTCAACAAAAGCAGCTGATTTTGCAGAAAAATTGGCAAGTCTAGACACAGCCCAGGAGTTGAAACTGTAGGTTGATATTTGGGAGAGATAAACACACGGCAGGAAAACGGAAGTCCCGAAACACGCACACACCCAGAGAAGAGAAACGGTATTTTGTCTTTAAATGTTTGCAAACAACAAAACCCACAGTGCAAAATAAGACATACACAAGGAGACAATAAACTCGATACACTCATGGAAGTTAGGTCTATCCAGGGCTATTAGCCAGGATGGGCAGGGATGGTTCCCTAGCCTCTGTTTGCTGGTAGCTGGGAATGGGTGACGGGATGCGTCACTTGATCACCCACTCGATTCATTCCCCCTGAAGAAGCTGGCACTGGCCCTGCCCTGGTCAAACCCCTGATGAATATTGATTTGCTCCTCCGGTCGACTTTCCCTCAATGTGGGGAGGAACATGCACACCTGAGCTAATGAATCTGAGACTGTTCCCCAGATACTTCACATTGACTGAGGTTGAACTACAAACAAGTTACGATCTACGCAAGAATGATTTTAAGTGATTATAAGGGATGGGGAAGAGACCAGAGCAGATTACCAGGAATTAAACAAAAACACAAGGTGAGCTTAACACACTGGCTAGACTGACTATGAAAGTGCAGTATCTTACCCTGACTGTGACAGCAGCCGTCTGCTAGATTCTCACGGCATGAGTGTCATTAGCTTTGCCTCTTGGCCTTCGAAGGTTTCCATGTGTGGGTTAGAAAGCACGTGAGCCTGGGTCCTGTACTTCCCCCAGTTCATTCTTTGGTCCTTTGGCCTTTCTAGGAGATCGCTAGGGTGAGAAGTGAAGCACAAAGAATGAGATCACTCCCTGTTTATATAGTGTTGGTATCGGGTGGGAATCCTTTGTTTCAAACCTTGGTTCCCAGACCACCTTGTGGAAAAACACCAACATCCCAGGAGTCAAATGACCTGGTAAATTGCCCAACTATTATTTAGGTTCTCTGGGAAGCATTCTCAGAAAAGCTCACAGAGGGGGGCGGAGGGAGAGATTAGCTTCTCCTCAGACCTATTGTTTTCCCTAATGGCTCATTACCCTGAAAAGTTCCTTCCCAAGTATTTGTCTAGATGAAAACACCTTCCCCAGTTGGCATTACCCAGGGGGGGAGGAGGATTACAATGGCGGTGGTTCGCCAGGGTTAACCCCTGGTGAGATGTTGCCTCTGTATTTACCTGTGCCACCTCAGGTACAGGGGATCACAGCTCTCACTGGCTGGGAACAGTGACCCGTGTCCAGTGAGAGCTGTGATTCCCCCATAACTGTGGATGTACAGGTAAATAGGTTAGTGTGATAGCCCATCAAAGGCTGAACCAGGCACACTGGATCCAGCTCACACACTGGTATTTTCCCAACCATGTTGTAGCTTAAAAATGTAATTCCCAGCGTGGATCGATGCACATTTGTGAGTTTTGATCAAGCTAGCAGGATAAAATGAGCAGAGAGAACCCGACAGCAAAGTCTGTGGATTGTCATAGTCACCTGTGTGTGTTCCTAGGATCTAAGATGGGATTGTTCACAGAGAGAGAGAGGTTGTTCATTTCCCCAAATGTTATGAGCCATAAAATACAGATCTGTTCAAAAACAGTAGCAGATCCTCACTGATACACTAAGGCTGTGTCTAGACTGGCATGTTTTTCCGCAAAATCATCTGCTTTTGCGGAAAAGCTTGCCAGCTGTCTACATTGGCCGCTTGAATTTCCAGAAAAGCACTGATGATCTCATGTAAAATCATCATTGCTTTTCCGGAAATACTATGCTGCTCCCGTTCCGGCAAAAGTCTTTTTCCGAAAGACTTTTGTGCAAAAGGGCCAGTGTAGACAGCACAGTAGTGTTTTCCTCAAAAAAGCCCCGATCGTGAAAATGCCGATCGGGGCTTTTTTGCGGATTACCGTATCTAGATTGGCCATGGACGCTTTTCCGCAAAAAGTGCTTTTGCGGAAAAACATCCTGCCAATCTAGATGTGCTTTTAACGGAAAACTATTCCGTTAAAAGCATTTTCGGAAAATCATGCCAGTGTAGACGTAGGCTAAACGTATCAGTGCCAGTAAATCTGAAATCTTTTATTTACTTTCCCCTGCAGATGCTGTGATATATCTTAACTTCTAATGTCTTCATCCTCTGATGTACAATGTGCCCATATACACTATATAGGCTACGTCTACACTGGCAGCTTCTTGCGCAAGTACAGTCATTCTTCCGCAAAATCTTGCCGGCTGTCTACGCTGCATGAGCGTTCTTCCAGAAGTAAATTTACAGTACAGCATAGTAAAACAGGGCTTCTTCTGGAAGAGTTATTCCTCTCCCCATGAGGAAGAAGCCCTCTTGTGGAAGAACTCTTTGAAAAGAGGCCAGTGTAGACAGGCAACATGAATTTCTTGCGCAAGACGCCCCTATGGTTAAAATGGCCATCTTTCTTGCGCAAGAGCATCTACACTGCCCAGGATGCTCTTCCGCAAAAGCACATCTCTTGCACAAAAGCACATGGCAGTGTAGACGCTCTCTTGTGGAAGAGTTTTTGCACAAGAACTCTTCCACAAAAGAGATCTTGCACAAGAAGCTGCCAGTATAGACGTAGCCTAAGTCTACACTGCGTGCAACATAAATGTATTAGATAAAAATGGAAATAAAAAAAAACCACACTCAGAGAAGAGACATTGTTTTCATTCACATTTTTATGAGCATTTGTGATCAAACTTGAAACAAATGCACAAGGAGCCAAGAAGATAAATTTATGGAGGTTAAGTCCATCAATGCTATTAGCCAGGACAGGCATAGATGGTGTCCTTTGCGTCTGCTTGTCAGAAGCTGGGAACGGTTGAAAAATAGTGGATCACTTTATACGTTGGAGGGTAGGGATAGGGTCCAGAATGACCTAGATGCATTAGGAGATTGGGCCACAAGAAATCTGATGAGATTCAACATGGAAAAGTGCAGAGCCCTGCCCTTGGGACGGAAGAATCCCAAGCATTGGTACAGGCTGGGGACCCACTGGCTAAGCAGCAGTTCAGAAGAGAAGGAGCTGGGGATTCCAGTGGATGAGAAGATGAATATGAATCAACAGGGTGCCCTTGGAGCCAAGAAGGCTAATGGTATATTAGGTTGTATTAGGAGGAGTATTGCCAGCAAATCTAAGGAGCTGATTATTCCCCTTTATTCGTCTCTGGTGAGGCCACATCTGGAGTATTCTGTCCAGTTTTGTGCCCCCCCCCCCCCCCACACACACACACTACGGAAAGGATATTGATGCATTGGAGAGGATCCAGAGGAGGGCAACCAAATTGATTAGAGGACTGGAGCGCATGACGTACGAGGAGAGGCTGAGGGATTTGGGCTCCTTTAGTCTGCAAAGTGATGGGCAACTAAAATGATGAGGGGTTTGGAACGGGTCCCATATTACGAAAGGTTAAAGTGACTGAGACTTTTCAGTTTAGAAAAGAGGAGACTGAGGGGGGATATGATAGAGGTCTATAAAATCATGAGTGGTGTGGAGAGGGCCGATAAAGAAAAGTTATTTATTAGTTCCCTAAATAGAAGAACTAGAGGACACCAAATGAAATGAATGGGTAGCAGGTTTAAAATGAATAGAAGAAAGTTCTTCACACAGCGTGTAGTCAACCTGTGGAACTCCTTGCCAGAGGAGGCTGTGAAGGCTAGGACTATAATAGAGTTTAAAGAGAAGATAGATAATTTCATGGAGTTTAGGTCCATAAAACGCTATTAGCCAGGGGATAAAATGGTGTCCTTGGCCTCTGTTGGTCAGAGGCTGGAGAGGGATGGCAGGAGACAAATCGCTTGATCATTGTCTTCGGTCCACCCTCTCTGGGGCACCTGGTGCTGGCCACTGTCGGTAGACAGGATACTGGGCTAAAAGGACCTTTGATCTGACCCAGTACGGCCGTTCTTATGTTCTTATGACGGATGGCAGAACAAGGAGCAATGGTCTCAAGGTGCGGTGGGAGTGGTCTAGGTTGGATATTAAGACAAACTATTTCCCTAGGAAGGTGGGGAAGCACTGGGATGGGTTCCCTAGGGAGGGGGTGGAATCTCCATCCTTAGAGGTTTTTCAGTCTCTGCTTGACAAGGCCCTGGCTGTTTTGATTGAGTTGGGATCGGTCCTGCTTTGGGCAGGGGAGCTGGACTTGATGGCTCCTGAGGTGTCTTCCTGCCCTACAATTCTATGATTCTCTGCTCCGTTCACTTCTTTTGGGGTGCCTGTCATTGGCCACTGTCAGCAGACAGGATCTTTGGTGTGCCCCAGTATGGCCATTCTTACATTCTTAATAAAAGAACGATCCACGGCCCTTTCTTAGGCATGTTTTGTGGTAATCCACCTACATTGTCTTTACTTTCTCACATCAATGATATTCATTCAGACCTGGAGGGTGCCTTTTTCTTTTCTGAATCAGATTATTTCATTTATTTGTGCTGTTTTCCATGACACAGCGTTGATCTATTGATCTATGCACCAAACGCTAGCCTTCCCTTTACCATATTCATAGACAAAACAATAGTCTTGGTACTACAATTTCCATTCTTTTCTAATATTGATACTTTTCTCTTATGTCAGGAAGTAGAGTTTTGGGTTCCTACAACTGCACTTCCTGGGATATTTTGTTGTTCTTCCCTTTTACAGAAATAAACTTCTATCCCAGTTGGCCATTTCTTCTTATGTGATGATGCCATGTCCCTTGATAGGTTTCCTGATGGGAATTTGAAATAATTGCATAGAGGAAAGTGAATATTTATGTGTACAAAGGAATAACAGTGGCACAAGGACTGTGTTATTAAGACCCTCATGGAAAACAACCATTTCTAAAGGGACTCTTGCCTAGATAGGAGAACTGTTGATCCAGTGACAAAACAATAGAAGAAACGAAATGGCAGTTTTCAGTGGAAATTAGTACAGAAGGAACTTTTGATCTAAATGGAGTATTAGATGAATAAATGTGCTAGAAGAATAGAGAAAGGGAACCAATATCAACTTCATTTTGTCGGAAGAAGAAAATGAAAAGCTCCAAGTGAAAGAATTTCTTGGCGAAAGCCTACAGGTTCATCTGATCTGTGGACCTGGAACTCCAAACACTGGCCATAAAGACCTCTGAGCGATCCGTAAATCAAGTTGTTGACACTGGATGTGATATTAAAGGCGTCTAAGGAAGTAGGCACCCAACTGCCTTTGAAAGTCAAATGCTAGATGGACATTTGGTCTGACCCAGAGTGGCCATTGTGTTCTAAATCTGAGAGACGTTCACTGCTTCTTTTTCGTCATGTTTTGCCATAACCCATCTGTGGTGGGTTCCCCCCTGGGGTTCTACATAAAATTAAGTCGCACCGTGCCCACCAAACCTCTCACTCCCAGCTCTCTGTCACACCAGGCTGCTGTACAATCTTCTGACCCAGCCCTGGTTCTATATTTTCACCAGCATTCCCACAGAAAGGGACACACCCAGTTGCCCATACAAGCAGGCTGTCTTACTCAGTGTTTCTCAACCAGTGGTATGAGTACCCTAAGGCACACTTGAGAGAAGTCTGGGGGGTACATCAATACACCTGAAATTTGGAGAAAATTGACTTTTTGTTTTAAGTTTTACAGCACTTTATTATTTTTGTAATTTTTACACCCCCAAATGTCATTGCCTGCCCTGCTATGATTAAGTTGTTCAAACAAATGTGTTGCAATGGTACAAAAAATGTTGTGTTTCTGAAAATTGTAGGTACTGGGAGTATTTATATATATATATATTTTAAAAGGGGGTACTTATATATTTTTTAAAAGGGTACATAAAGATGTTGAACCAAACTGGCCCTATAATCTATTCTTGGGGCACTCTGCTTCAAACCGATCACAAACCAGACATCGAGCCATTGATCACTACCCGTTGGGCCCGACAATCTAGCCAGCTTTCTATCCACCTCACAGTCCATTTATCCAATCCATACTTCCTTAACTTGCTGGCTAGAATATTGTGGGAGACCGTATCAAAAGCTTTGCTAAAGTCAAGGTAGATTGTGATGTAGTGTTGGTACCTTGCTGGTTGCTATGCTGGGTGCTGGGCTGTGGGTGACCTCCACTGGTGGCTGTTTGTAGCATGGCCCAGCAGGACAGGGGATGAGTCATTATGCAAGGGGTTCCCAACCTGTCTGACCAGTTGTCTCCCAGGGAGAGAGACAAAGGAAGAAGGGAGGCCAGCCCCTGTCTGAGGGGCAGGGCTGGAAGGGACTTTTTAGTTTCTGTCTGGTATCATGGAGGAGGCAGCCTAAGCAACGGGCTGGGATTTAGGGGCCCAGTCTCCCACATCTCAAGGTGGGCTGAGGCATCCTAGACCTGCCCTGTAACCAGATTACAGCTATGCTGTGCTGTATCCTGGAGTAGCAATAAACTCCCTCTATTCTACTTGGCCCCTACCCCAGGTGCATGGCACATGTGCTGCCGTGCCCCCGGACGTGCGGGGAATGAGCAGCCCCACCCTGGCATGTGGCGCATACGTAGCCTTACCCCCAGGTGCCCGGCAGCCCCAAAAGTTTGGGGACCACTGACTTAAGGGGTCCAACTCCAAATAAATAGCAGAGAAAGACAGTTGATGGGGTGGAGTAGGGGAAGTGAAGGAAAAAGAAGGAAAAAATTGTCAGTTAGAGTGTCCCTGCTATATGAAGCCGGTAGAGTGGTAGTAAGTTCTCAAGTACCCAGCACTTGGCTTTTTAGGCCGTTACAATGTGGAATATAGTGGGCCACCCAGGAAAGGGTGTATCAGTGTAGATAAGGGTGTCTTAGTGTTGCCTTTACTCTGCAACGGGGTATGAACCGGTAGGAAATTTCACATGGAAGGTCGCTTGTTGTCATGGCTCCTTCCCCACTCTGGCATGATAAATGCAGAAGTGGGGGCCAGCAAGTGTACCCCAAAGCCTTATCTACCAGGCTTTGGTATAAAACTTCCCCCAAAATCTTAAAAACCGAGAGCTTGGGAATAAAACTTCCGCTGCCACCACCCAAATGTTGATCAAGAAATCAGGGGAAAGATCATTTGGGAAATCTCATCCCTAAAATAAAAATCAGGGCACACCATTAACCACTGCCAGGTTAATAAAAAGAAAAGGAAGAACTTTTATTATTACAACAATATTCCTGTTGCAAGTATAATGACTAGATAGGAAGGGAACAAAATATACTCATGGAGAAACTCCATGGGCCTAGAACTTAGTTATAAAGAAATGCCAAGTATCAGAGGGGTCGCCGTGTTAGTCTGAATCTGCAAAAGCGGCGAGGAGTCCTGTGGCACCTTATAGACTAACTGAAGTGTAGGAGCATAAGCTTTCGTGGGCAAAGACCCACTTCATGCATCTGAGGAAGTGGGTCTTTGCCCACGAAAGCTTATGCTCCTACACTTCAGTTAGTCTATAAGGTGCCACAGGACTCCTCGCCACTTTTAAAGAAAAGCCAAAACATCTTTAAGCAGTGCCAGATCTCAGATCCCATACCCAACCCTTAAAACAATAAAGCCTAACGAAACTACCTAAACTTTACCCTACTTACAGAAAATGATGAATGGTGTCTTGGAGAGAGAGAGAGACATGCTTGTCCCTCTCTGTAGCTGCAGAGAACTCACCCTCTCAGAGAGACAAAAGGAGAAAAGAAAAATCCCAAATTCCTTTCTCCCAGTTTGAAAGTCCCACCTACATTCCTACTGGTCACTCCACCTGGCTAGGTGTAGTTAACTCCTTAATCCGCAGGCTGCTGGCTAACCCTCATAATCATGACACGTGTGGCTCCAGATCCTTCACCGACTTCCATTTTTGGTTTCCCCAAATACAGATCCGCACAAAATTGCATCCAACTGCAGGCCAGGAACTCACTGTGGTGGCAGAATTGGCACCCAAATTTTCAGGGTCAAAACTGAAAACAGAATATCCTCATCAGTGGAAAATGAATGTCATTGATTCAGTGGAAGGGGAAAAGACCTAGAACCACACAAGAGATGTGAAACTCTCTGTAGAATTTGTAGCAAAATGCAGGACTATGTAGCACTTTAAAGACTAACAAGATGGTTTATTAGGTGATGAGCTTTCGTGGGCCAGACCCACTTTCTCAGATCAAATAGTGGAAGAAAATAGTCACAACCATATATACCAAAGGATACAATTTAAAAAAATGAACACATATGAAAAGGACATAGTCCTGCATTTTGCTTCCGCTACACCAGATTAACAAGGCTACATTTCTATTACTATTCTACATGTAGAATTTGGTCACTCATGTTTATTCATGACTAAATGAAGAGAAATGATTTACTGCAATATGTATCTGGGAAAAAGACGACTTTTCTCAAAGAATGTCTCATAGGATATGTCTCAACTACAGGGTTTTTATTTAAAAATGTGGCAATTTTTTGAAAAAAGTAGCAATCGAAAAAACCTAATTTTATGAGGACTGGCACCTTTTCTTTTAAAGTACTCTTTCGAAAAAGGTGCTATTGAATGCAAACCGTGCTTTTTTGAAAGAGAGCGTCAAGACTCTCTTTCAAAAAAGTGGCTCAATTT
This sequence comes from Pelodiscus sinensis, assembly GCF_049634645.1. NCBI lineage: Eukaryota > Metazoa > Chordata > Testudines > Trionychidae > Pelodiscus > Pelodiscus sinensis. The sequence continues at coordinate 10,638,532 of NC_134740.1, read as the reverse complement.
TTCAAAGAATCTGCTTTTAGTCTAGATGCTCTTTTTCGAAAGAGGCTTGTAGTCTTGATGTTGCCATACATTAAAAAGTTTTGTGGAAAGAAAGAAAGAAAGAAAGAAAGAAAGAAAGAAAGAAAGAAAGAAAGAAAGAAGGATGGATGGATGGATGGATGGATGGATGGAGTGTGGACCCATGTTCTCAAGGAATCAAAGCCTGTTTCTCAAAGCAAGCACCTGAAGAACTGCTTTCTGCATGGACTTTTTGACCTCCTTGTTTCTCAGGCTGTAGATGACAGGGTTAAACATGGGAGTCAGGACGGAGTAGAACACCGAGATTATTTTGTCTGGAACCTTGAGAGTGTTGGCTGCTGGAACCACATAGACAATCATCGTGGTCCCATAGTAAATTGTCAACACAGTGAGGTGGGAGGAGCAGGTGGAAAAGGTCTTTTTCCTCCCTGTTGCGGAAGGGATTTTCAGGATGACAGCGATGATACAAACGTAGGACGTCAGGTTAAGTAGAAAGGGCACAACCGACCCTATCACTGCAATAATGAACGCGAACAGTGGCCGTACCCGGGTGTCACCACAGGTTAGTTTTATCCGGGATGCATTATCACAAAAGAAATGGTCAATTTCATTGGAACCACAGAACGTTAACCCCCTCCAGGAAAGAGTTCCTAAACTGCAACCCACAATGCTCGTTGTCCAGAACCCCACCACCAGCAGGCAACAGATCCTGCCATTCATCAGAGCCGAGTAACGGAGGGGATGGCAGATCGCTAGGTACCGATCCAAAGACATTGCGGTTAGCAGCAGAGATTCCACAGACGAGAAGATAACAAAGAAACATAATTGCAGAATGCAGTTGTGAACAGAGATGGTTTTGTCGCCCGTCACGAGACTGGCCAGCAGCCTGGGCAGGAGAGTGGTGGTGTAGCAGATCTCCATGAATGAAAAGTTCCCCAGGAGGTAGTACATGGGGGTGTGAAGGTGTCCATCGGCCACCACTAGCCCAATGATGATGATGTTCCAGGCCACAGTCATGGTGTAAATCAGTAGAAACACGAGGAAGAGGAGGGGCTGCAGTTCCCCGACATCCCCAAATCCTAAGAGGATGAATTCCTTGAAGACTGTTTGATTTCCTCCTTCTGCGTTCTGCATAATATGTGTCTAGAAACAGAAAGTCAGATTCTGCCAGTCAGATTCTGCTGCGTTACAGTAGGGGAAACCTGGAGAAGGTAGCCTTGTACCAGGTCATCTCCCCACTGGAAAAGAGAAATTGGCAATAAACAGAGGAAGACTCATCTCACTAAGAGGAAGAGTTTCCAATATATATGAACCCAGTACATGGACACCTCTTGAATACCAGCAATGGCCCATGTGACTCCCTACGCTCTCTTGAACTTTAAAGAAGTGGAAAAAGTGAATAAGGAAAAGTTCTTCAATTGCTCCCACAATATAAGAACTAGGGTCACCCAAGGAAATGAAGAGGCAGAAGGTTAAACAAACAAAGGGAAGTTTTTCTTCACTAAGTGCACAGTCAACCTGTGGAACTCCTTGCCAGAGGATGTGGTGAAGACCAGGATTTTAACAGAGTTCAAAAAAGAGCTAGATAGATTCACAGAGGTTAGGTCCATCAATGGCTGTTACCCAGGTATGCTGTCCCTCACCTCCGTCTGGAAGCGGATGAGGGGAGAAGTATTGTGTGATGATTCCCTGTTGTGATCCCTCACTCTGGGGCCTGTGGTATTGGCCACTGTTGACAGACAGGACACTGGACTGGATGGACCTTTGGTCTGACCCAGTCTGGTAGCCCTAATGTTCTTATGTTCTCCCCAGCTGGCAGTGAGGGCCCTGGCACATCCCCCCACCCCGCCACTTCATTCAGGGGCTGGGCAGAGCCCTTCACAGGTATCCCCTACACAAACATGTCTGTGGATATGCAGGGCTGTAGCAGTGTAGACATACCTCCTAAGACACTACCCGAAACACGAAAGAGGAGAAGGCTAGTATGACAGTCTGTCCAGCTGTGCTCTGTTTAAGGAAAAGAAGAAAAATGCACCATTTAATACACGCTGCTGACAAAGACACACACAAACACACAACACTACACACGCACCACAGACTGTTTCCTGATCTTAGTTACACCAGGGGAAACTGCATCAGCTCCAATACATACATATGTGCTTAGAGAGAATAGCAGACCTTGCGGTAAAAGCAAAGGTATCAGAGACAATTATCCTCATATTTCTTCTTTGCTTTTCCCCTGCACACTTCTTGCTGTAACTTGACTTCCCTCCTATTGACCTAGTGACTTGTGATGCACTCACATAAGCTATGCACACACCAGGGCTACGCCTAGACTGGTATGATATTCTGCAAATGCTTTTAACGGAAAGGTTTTCCATTAAAAGTATTTGCTGAAAAGAGCATCTAGATTGGCACGGACGCTTTTCACTTTTTGCAGAAAAGCGTCCATGCCAATCTAGACGCGCTTTTGTGCAAAAAAGCCCCGATCGCCATTTTAGCCATCGGGGCTTTTTTGCGCAAAACAGTCCTGTGCTGTCTACACTGGCCCTCTTCCGCAAATGATTTGTGCAAGAGGGCTTTTGCCCGAACGGGAGCAGCATAGTATTTCCACAAGAACACTGACAATCTTACATGAGATCGTCAGTGTTCTTGCGAAAATTCAAACAGCCAGTGTAGACAGCTGGCAAGTTTTTCCACAAAAGCAGCTGATTTTGCAGAAAAACTGGCCAGTCTAGACACAGCCCAGGAGTTGAAACCGTAGGTTGATATTTGTGAGAGAGAAACACACAGCAGAAAAACAGAAGTCCCGAAACACGCACACACCCAGAGAAGAGAAAAGGTACTTTGTCTTTAAATGTTTGCAAACAACAAAACTCACAGGGTAGGTCTAGACTACAGGGTTTTGTCGACAGAAGCTTTGTCGACAGATACTGTCGACAAAGCTTCTGTCGACAAAGAGCGACTAGACTACATCCAGTTCTGTCGACAAAGCAAGCCGCTTTGTCGACATAACAGTGTGGACGCAAAGGACAGTGTAAATAAAATAATGCCTTCTATCAACAGAACTCTGTCGATAAAAGGCGTTATTCCTCGTAGAATGAGGTTTACATATGTCGACGAAACTGCTGAGTTCTGTCGACGTTATGTTGACATAACTCAAAGGCAGTGTGGACGCAGGTATAGTTTTGTCGACAAAAGTCACATTTGTCGACAAAACTCTGTAGTCTAGACACACTCACACAGTGCAAAATAAGACATACACAAGGAGACAATAAACTCAATACACTCATGGAGGCTTGGTCTATCCAGGGCTATTAGCCAGGATGGGCAGGGATGGTTCCCTAGCCTCTGTTTGCTGGTAGCTGGGAATGGGTGACGGGATGTGTCACTTGATCACCCACTCGATTCATTCCCCCTGAAGAAGCTGGCACTGGCCACTGTCAGAAGACAAGATACTTCACAACAGGCCAGGCCAAAGAGTTTGTGGGGACCAAGGTGTCATGTTGTGGTTGGCCGTATCGCATGGCTGGGCAGCCAGGGCAGCAAGCGAGCAACCGGCTGGGTTGAGGTGGGCGACCACCATGGGGCCCTGAAGACGCAGGACCCAAGGCAACCACCTTAATCGCCTTACTCTAAGGCTGGGCCTGCTTCACCATATGGACCTTTGCCCTGAGCCATTCTAAATTTAGTGACTTCCACTGCTCTTTCTTAGGCATGTTCTTCTCTCACCTGGGATGCTGCCTGCACCTGGGTTTTCACTGCACCCTCTGAACTACCAATCCTGCACTTCCTTCGCCATTCACACTGGCAGGGACGTGCCTGGCTGCAGCTACATTCAGTCTCTCTGACCAGCCTCCTCATGAACCTACAATGGAGGAGCTATAGTCAAGATCACCCCCTGCATCCCAGCTCACAACACCAGAGCTTTACAACCCTACCCTGGTCAAACCCCTGATGAATATTGATTTGCTCCTCCGGTCGACTTTCCCTCAATGTGGGGAGGAACATGCACACCTGAGCTAATGAATGTGAGCCTGTTCCCCAGATACTTCACTTCACATTGGCTGAGGTTGAACTACAAACAAGTTACGATCTACGCAAAAATGATTTTAAGTGATTATAAGGGATGGGGAGGAGACCAGAGCAGATTACCAGGAATTAAACAAAAACACAAAGTGAGCTTATCACACTGGCTAGACTGACTATGAAAGTTCAGTATCTTACCCTGACTGATGACAGCAGCCGTCTGGTAGATTCTCAAGGCATGAGTGTCATTAGCTTTGCCTCTTGGGCTTCGAAGGTTTCCATGTGCAGGTTAGAAAGCACGTGAGCCTGTGTCCTGTACTTCCCCCAGTTCATTCTTTGATCCTTCTAGGAGATCTATTCTGTCTAGGAGATCGCTAGGGTGAGAAGTGAAGCACAAAGAATGAGATCACTCCCTGTTTATATAGTGTTGGTATCGGGTGGGAATCCTTTGTTTCAAATCTTGGTTCTTGGAAAAACACCGACATCCCAGGAGTCAAATGACCTGGTAAACTGCCCTACTATTATTTATGTTCTCTGTGGAGCATTCTCCGAAAAGCTCACAGAGTGGGGCGGAGGGAGAGATTAGCCTCTCCTCAGACCTATTGTTTTCCCTAATGGCTCATTACCCTGAAAAGTTCCTTCCCAAGTATTTGTCTAGATGAAAACACCTTCCCCAGTTGGCATTACCCGGGGGGAGGGGGACTACATTTGAAATGCAGACACATACTAAATAATTTACAGCTTCAGATTCAAAATTCATGCACAAATACAAATATTAAACTCTGTTTTGGGATCCTACCAGGATTCCGGGTTCTATAGAGCTTCTTAGTATGTTTTGTTGTTATTCCCTTTCGCACAAATTAATATATCTCCTGATCAGTAATTTCTCCTTCATCTGAGATTATGTAAGCTCCCTTGGTATTTCTGTTGATGGGAATTTCAAGTTATTGCTTAGAAGAAAAAAAATAGCCTCAGGGAACATCATGGAACACAGCCGATTCAGAAGGAACTGGCGGAGAAATGTTGACTCTAAGGACAAAGAAACAGAAAAAAAATGGAATGTCTCATTTCAAGGGAAATGAATGCAGACCACATTTCTGATCTCTATGGAAATCTGTCTATCGCATGTGTTAGATGGAAATAAGGGTGCATTGTCTGAAATAGTTTTTTTTTCATAAAGAGAGAATGGCATCTGAGGTTTGCTTTTAAGATGATTTTCCGGTTTTTGATGGGATCTTAGTTGGAGTTCTTCTCTTTCTCTCTTTCATCATTAATACACGTCTTGACTTTGACATCAGTTCTAGAGTATATATTCCAGGGATGAAAGTAATATTTGTCCTGGTATGGGAAACACCAGTTAAGGGCCCACACGACCTCCCCAATAGCCCTTCCCAGCCACCATCCTGGAGCCTGATATTATCAGACGGTAGGGGAATGGGAGTTCTTCTCCTTTCAAAACTGGGAATGCAAGAACCTGGCTTCCTTACCAACTCCCTCTCTAGCCCTGTTCTTGTAGAAGTTGGCAGCTCTTTAGAGGGGCTGGCGGTGGTACGGTATATTTCCACTATGCTGGTGTGGTGAACAAAAGCTTGCAGGTTTCTTTTTTGCTGGTACGGCATTCCTTAATTTCACCTCTGATATTTACAAACCAATACCTCTGTGCTTAGAACTGTGACAATGAAATAGCAGAGATGCTTAATGACTACTTCATTTCGGTTTTCATCAAGAAGATGGATGGTGACGGGTGCCTAACATAGGCAATGTCAGTGGAAATGGGGTAGGATGAGAAGTTAAAATAAAAGAACAAGTTAAAAATGACTTAGAAAAGTTAGTCACCAGAGTCTGATGAAATGCCTCCCAGGATACTCAAGGAGCTGATAGTGGAGGTATCTGAGCCTTTAGCTATCATCTTTAACAAGTCATAGAAATGGAAGAGGGCAAATCTAGTGCCCATCTGTTAGGCCCTAGAGAATTGGGCCCAGTGCAGTTATGTTAAGACAGATCAAGGAAAGAGGTTAACAAAGGTTTCTGGGTAGTCCCTGAGCAGAACTAGAAATATGGCTCAAGCAAGGGGCAATCCCTACGTACTTGCTTAAGTTGCAAAATAAAGTAAGTGAAAGGCTGCGCCTGTGATGGGAACAGCTAGTTTGAGAACTGAGAAGGTAACTCCCTGTTTCTGTTCTCACCCTGATCTTAACGAACTTTCTCTGCCCTCTGTTGTTTTAACTCCCTGTCTCCTTGTTGTTTGGTACTTGCCTTCTGGGCTGATAAGAAAGCTGTTGACGTATTATGAATTGCTTAAGACCATGAAGTATACTCATTAACACTAGAAGCTTCTAACTAATTAAGGGGAGGCTGAGATGCTTGGGCAAATGTTTTATGACGTGACGGAACTGTCTATATAATCTTACTTGTTACTGAAATCGTGGCTGGTTCACTTGGGAGACGGGCTGCTCTCTATTGTAGTGCGCACTATTCAATAAAGAGCTTGTGATTGGATCTTGCTGGTGTTGCCTGTCTCTTTGCGGTCAGACAATGAACGGAGGCCGTCCGGGTTAAAGTCCCTGACACCATCTATAAAAAAGGAAATATGATCAACCCAAGAAACGACAGACCAGTCAGTTTAACTTCTGTGCCACGGAAGATCATCGAGTAAGTAATTAAGGAAATTATCAGCATTCACCTGCAATATCTTAAAGTGATAGGTAACAGCCAGCGTGGATTTGTAAAGAACAAATCATGTCAAACCAATCTGGTAGCTTTATTGGATAGGATATTAAGTCTTTTGAATAAGGGAAAAACAGTGATCATGGTATACCTAGAATTTAATAAGGCATTTAACATGGTCTCGCATTACCTTCTTATCAATAACCTAGGCAAATACACATTAGATGGGGCTACTATAAGGTGGGTGAATAACTGTCTGGATAACCGTTCTCGGAGAGTAGTTATTAATGGTTCACAGTCATGCTGAAAGGGCATAACAAGTGGGGTTCTGCAGGGGTCTGTTTTGGAACCGGTTCTGTTCAATATCTTCATCAACAATTTAGATACTGGCATAGAGAGTATGCTTATTAAGTTTGCAGATGATACCAAGCTGGGAGGGATTGCAAGTGCTTTGGAGGATAGGGTCATAATTCAAACTGATCTGGACAAACTGGAGAAATGGTCTGAGGTAAATAGGATGAAGTTTAATAAGGACAAATGCAGTGATAGAAATGTAGCCGTGTTAGTCTGGTGTAGTTGAAACAAAAAACAGGACTAAGTAGCACTTTAAAGACTAACAAGATGGTTTATTTGATGATGAGCTTTCGTGGGCCAGACCCACTTCCTAAGATCAAATAGTGGAAGATAATTGGCACAACCATATATACCAAAGGATATAATCAAAAAAATGAACAATATGAAAAGGACAAATCAAATTTCAGAACAAAGTGCTCCACTTAGCAAGGAACAATCGGTCTCACACATACAGAATGAGAAGTGACTGTATAGGAAGGAGTCCTGCAGAAAGGGATCTATGGGTCATAGTGGACCACAAGCTAATTATGAGTCAACAATGTGACATTGTTACAAAAATGTTTTGTCGACATATGTAAACCTCATTCTACGAGGAATAACGCCTTTTGTTGACAGAGTTCTGTCGATAGAAGGCATTATTGCATCTACACTGTCCTTTGCGTCCACACTGTTATGTTGACAAAGCGGCTTGCTTTGTCGACAGAACTGGCTGTAGTCTAGACGCTTTCTCGACAGTATGGGTGTGTCTAGACTACAGGGTTTTGTCGACAAAAGTGGACTTTTGTCGACAAAACTAAACCTGCGTCTACACTGCTGCTGAGTTCTGTCGACATAACGTCGACAGAACTCAGCAGTTTTGTCGACGCTGGTAAACCTCATTTTACGAGGCATAACGCCTTCTGTCGACAGAGTTCTGTCGACAGAAGGTGTTATTGCATCTAGGATTGTGTCTAGACTACAGGGTTTTGTTGACAAAGCAGCTTGCTTTGTCGACAGAACTTAATGTAGTCTAGACGCTCTTTGTCGACAGAAGCTTTGTCAACGGTATCTGTCGACAAAACTTCTGTCGACAAAACCCTGTAGTCTAGACGTACCCTTAATGACCTTAGAACATGCATATTGCTTCAAAGAGACTTTAACTCCTGACTTTAACACGAAGTTTCAGAATTGTCATTCATGCTTAAATTTGACACATTATGTATGGGTTTAAACAAAGACTCTGATTATAGCACCCATTACAAATATAGCTTCCCCAGTTATCGCCCCTATGTCACTACCTCACAGAAACTTACCTTCCCCCCTCACCTCCACACTGTTCTAAAATTTAATTTGTCAATTTCACATGCGTTCACTTTTTTTTTGATTGTATCACTTTGGTATAGATGGTTGTGCTGATTTTCTTCCACATATTGCTCTGAGGAAGTGGGTCTGGCGCACGAAAGCTCATCACCTAATAAACCATCTTGTTAGTCTTTAAAGTGCTCCATAGTCCTGTCTTTTCTTTTGTCCTTCAATCTGAGCAGTGGTTGGTAGGGAGGGGCCTCAACTCCTTAGCAAAAGGAATAGGAAAGGAGAGGCCTGGGTCTTTTGGCTGGGCTGCACCTGAAGGAAGGGGCCTGAGACCCCAAGGGGGGAAGAGAGCCCTGGTTTGGAGGGGCAGCTGGAAAAGAGGTTTTCGGGTGAGTTTAAGTTTGCACTGACGTGTCCGTGGAGAATTACCCAAGCCGTTTTGTTTCTTTTCATTTGTAACCTACTTTGCTCTGCCTGCTTTCACTTATTACTACTTGGATCCTGCTGCTTCAACTGAATAAAACCATTTTTATTTTCTGTCAGACTCAGTTGTTTCCTGGGGGGGGGGGGGTAACCAGTGTGCACATCCCCCCTTTCATTGCTAAAGGGGGCTCGCCTAATTCTTTGGGGTTTGATCCCATCCAGGGAGGGCTCTCTCAGGAGGCTGGACCCTGAACTGAACTCTCCTTGGACCTGAAGAGGTTCAGTGTCCGTGCTGCTTCTTGGAGGGGGCAGGAACCTCAGCTCGGGGCCTTGGCTGGGGGAGAGCAGGGAGCTGGCCCAGCAGGACTGGGCGGTGAGGAGCCCCAGAGAGCGGGAAGGCGAGTGGCAGTGGCCGTGTCAGCACCCTGGGAGGCACCCCCGAGGGGTCATCTGTGACTGCACCCCTCCCAGTCCTGAGTCTTCCCCAGGCCTGTACCCCCACTCAATTCCCTGAGCCCCCCACACCCAAATCTCTGCCCTATTCAATCATTTGCATGTAGCCAGTAAATTTCCTTTTTATTAAAAAAAAATACTGCAGTTAAGGACCCAAGTGACATTGGGTGCATCAGCTAGTAAGAAAATATTTATTGACAAGCAGGTGGACTATCCCGATAGGTTATACCTGATGGGAATTAACAAAATGTCCTGTAAAGCCTGTATCACAAAATCATATTTCCCTGGGCACTTAGCTACGACAGGGAGTTTCTCTAGGGACCCCTTTGCCTGGTGCTCCTCCTGTGGACTTCAAGGCCTGTTCTCCGTTAGCAGCATGTTAAGCATGAGAATCCTCATCCTCTGCACCTGCAGTTTCTATTTATCTCATTCCAGTGAAATTAGCCATTTCTTCTGTGGATTGACAGCCATGAATAACATCTGTGCTTTCAATGCAAAATGGATCTCAGCCTTAAGAAAGGTCCCACAACCCGGGCCTCTAGACACACACACACACACACACACACACACACAATTTCATTTATTTTCAGTCTGAAGGCCTGATTCCAAGGTGATCTGTCACAGCGTTGGGCAGCTCCAACACAATGGAAAGGAGAACGTGCCATCTGTCCAATGACACTGTGATTACTTAGATTGTATGGTCTGTGGGGCAAGGAACTGACTTTTGGTTCTTTGTGCAGCACCTAACATAACGGTAGAAGAAGAAACGTCGCTGCTGGAGAAGTGGGATGTACTGTTGAATCTCTCTCTTTATTTGTACGTCACCGACTGGTTTCGCTCTCTGTGTTACTGCACAGCTAGATTAGAACAACAATCCAATGAGTAGGCAAAGCTGAGATTTGCGAAAGGTTTTAAATAATGTCAAAGGTACAGAGTTAGGTCATCAGGGAGTGCACCTGAAAACCACGCACTCGCATAGGGGAATTTTACTCTTGAGGATGCGCATTGAGGGGGTTTCCCAAAATGCCTAAGGCCCTGTCTGCACAATAAACAGAAACCACAGCCAGCCCGTGTCAGCTGACTCCTGGGCTATGGGGCTGTTTCTCTGCTGTGTGGCATTCTGGAACGTGGGCTCCATGGCTCTTAGGTATGGGTTAAGGTTAAGGTCAGTTCCCAGAGACAAGGCTGCAGCCCAAACCTGAATATCTTCCCAATAATGAAATGATCTCCCAGGGCATGTCTGCGCTACAGCACTAATTCGAACTAACATGTCCTAAAAACTAATTCAAATTAGCGTTTTGCTAATTCAAACTAGCATGTCCACACTGAGTGGACCCTGAACCGAAGTTAAGGCTGGCCGGAACCAGGACCTAGAGTGTGGAGCTGCTGCCTCAGGCTAGCCGAGGGCTGTGCTTAAAAGGACCCGACCCCCACCCCGGACAGACAGTTCTCAGGGTTCCCTGCTTGCTTGTCTACTTCCCTGAGGGACAGCAAAGCAGTCCTGGCTTGGAGTGCCCTGAGTGCCCACACTCGGCACATCACAGCACTCGGCTGCACTTGCTGCAGGCTGCCATCCAGGGTGGGGGTCAATCGGGGGGGCTGCAGGAGAGCTTCCACCCCGAGGAGCCCACAGAGCCACCCCAGTCCTCCCCATTGGGTGCTCGTGCCCCATTCCTCCCTCACCTCCTTCCACTTACCCCTCCCTAGCCCCCCTTCCTGATGTACAAAATAAAGGACACGTGTTAAAAAATAGAAACTCTCTTTATTGAACAAAACTCGGGGAGACTGGGAAAAGGAGGTGGGAGAGGGTGGGAGAGGGGAGGGCAACTAAAATGATCAGGGGTTTGGAACAGGTCCCATATGAAGGAGGCTAAAGAGACTGGGACTTTACAGCTTAGAAAAGACGAGACTGAGGGGGGATATGATAGAGGTCTATAAAAGCATGAGTGGTGTGGAGAGGGTGCATAAAGAAAAGTTCTTCATTAGTTCCCATAATAGAAGGACTAGAGGACACCAAATGAAAGGAATGGGTAGCAGGCTTCAAACTAATAAAAGAAAGTTCTTCTTCACAAATCAAATAGTCAACCTGTGGAACTCCTTGCTGCAGGAGGCTGTGAGGGTATGTCTACACTACAAAGTTAGTTCGAACTAACTTTAATAGGTGCTACACTAGCGCTCCGCTAGTTCGAATTTGAATCGAACTAGCGGAGCGCTTAGTTCGAACTAGGTAAACCTCATTTTACGAGGACTAACGCCTAGTTCGAACTAGCTAGTTCGAACTAAGGGCTGTGTAGCCCTTTAGTTCGAACTAGTGCGAGGCTAGCCCTCCCCAGGTTTCCCTGGTGGCCACTCTGGCCAACACCAGGGAAACTCTATGCCCCCCTCCCGGCCCCGGACCCCTTAAAGGGGCATGGGCTGGCTACGGTGCCCGTGCCAGGTGCAAGCCTGCCAGCACCCAGCTAGCAGACCCTGCACCTGGCACGGCACAGAGCCACCCACCCGATGCCCCCCAGCCCACCCCCTCTTGCCGGGACCAGGCTGGCGGCTCCCGGGAGCTTGCCCTGGACCGCAAGAGGCGGGCACCTTCCTGGGCTAGTGCGGACATCGTGGACCTCGTCCACGATCTCCGCACTAGGCACAGGAAAGTGGCCGTCTAGGGCAGGAGAGCTGCCAGCCTGGCCACCCAGGACCAGGTGTGCATGAAAATCAAGGGGGTCCACTGAGACCCCCGACACTGAGCCCTGAGCTTACAATGGCCGTCCTGGGTCAGACCAAAGGTCCATCTAGCCCAGTAGCCTGTCTGCCAACAGCGGCCAACCCTAGGGACCCTGGAGGGGATGGACCGAAGACAATGACCAAGCCATTTGTCTCGTGCCATCCCTCTCCAGCCTTCCACAAACTTTGGGCAGGGACACCACTCCTACCCTCTGGCTAATAGGACTCCATGGACCCAACCTCCATCACTTTATCTCACTTCTCTTTAAACTCTGTTCTAGTTGTAGCCTTCACAGCCTCCTGCAGCAAGGAGTTCCACAGGTTAACTATTTGCTTTGTCAAGAAGAACAACAACTTTCTCTTACTAGTTTCAAGCCTGCTACCCATTCCTTTCCTTTGGTGTCCTCTAGTCCTTCTTTATGGGAACTCAGGAAGAACTTTTCTGAATGCACCCTCTCCACCCAACCCCTGCTTTTAGAGACCTCTATCCTGTCCCCCCTCCGTCTCCTCTTTTCTAAGCTGAACAGTCCCAGTCTCTGTAGCCTCTCTTCATCTGGGACCTGTTCCCAACCCCTGATCATGTTAGTTGCCCTCCCCTCTCCCAGCCTCTCTCTTCCCCTCTCCCACCTCCTTTTCCCAGTCTCCCCCAGTTTTTTTTCAAAAAAGACAGAGTCAATGTTGGAAGAAACGTTATCTTTATTTTGTACATCAATAAGAAGGGGGGCTAAGGAAGGGTAAGTGGAAGGAGGTGAGGGAGGAATGGGGTACGAACCCCCGATGGGGAGGACTGGGCTGGCTCTGCGGGCTTCTGGGGGTGGAAGCTCTCCTGCAGCCCCCCAATTACTCCCTCTCCCCAGATGGCAGCCTGCGGCAAGTGCAGCCGGGCTGATGGCCGAGTGGTGTGATGTGCCCAGTGTGGGCACTCAGGGCTCTCCAAGCCAGAACTTCTTTGCAAGCGGGGCACCCCTTAGAACTGTGTGTCCGGGGTGGGGGTCGGGACCCTTTAAGCACAGCCGTCGGCTAGCCTGAGACAGCATCTCCATGCTCTAAGTCCTCCTTTTATGCCCTGCCAGCACTGCTTCCGGCCATCCTTAAGCCCTGTTCAGAGTCCACTCAATGTGGACTTGCTAGTTCGAACTAGCAAAACGCTAGTTCGAACTAGTTTTTAGTTCTAGACGCGTTAGTTCGAACTAGCTTAGGCTATTTATCTAGGCTATTTACAAATCTGACTAAAGCATTGAACGCACTTTCCCCCTTTTTATTTCAATCCATTCATTTCATTTTATTTGGGTTGGGGAGGAAATTTGAGGCTTGTCAGCTCTGAAAATGTCTGTTTCCATGTTGTACGTGAGAATCAATCTTCCTCTTCATATCGGTAGGGAGATAAGGAAGTTTTAATGTTGTCTTTCCTCTGCAAAGATGTATGAGTTGGTGGGAAATTTCACATGGAAGGTCACTTGAGACTCCAAATCCTCCATTTTTTGTTTTCCGAACTACAGATCTGTACAAAATTTCACCCAACTGCAGGCCGGAAACTCACTGTGGTGGCAAAATTGGTACCCAGTTTTTCAGGCTCACAACTGAAAACAGGTCCTCCTCAATGGAAAAGAAATGTCATTGGATAGAGAGGGAAGAGAAAAGACCTAGAGCAACTCAAGAGAATTTGATCACTAGAGTTTATTTATGACTAAATGAAGATGAATGATTTACTGTAATATGTATCTGGGAAAAAGTCACTTTTCATAGAATCATAGAATCATAGGACTGGAAGGGACCTCGAGAGGTCATCGAGTCCAGCCCCCCGCCCTCAAGGCAGGACCAAGCTCCATCTACACCATCCCTGACAGATGTCTATCTAACCTGTTCTTAAATATCTCCAGAGAGGGAGATTCCACCACCTCCCTTGGCAATTTATTCCAATATTTGACCACCCTGACAGTTAGGAATTTTTTCCTAATGTCCAATCTAAACCTCCCCTGCTGCACTTTAAGCCCATTACTCCTTGTCCTGTCCTCAGAAACCAAGAGGAACAAATTTTCTCCTTCCTCCTTGTGACACCCTTTTAGATATTTGAAAACCGCTATCATGTCCCCCCTTAATCTTCTTTTTTCCAAACTAAACAAGCCCAGTTCATGAAGCCTGGCTTCATAGGTCATGTTCTCTAGACCTTTAATCATTCTTGTCGCTTTTCTCTGTACCCTTTCCAATTTCTCCACATCTTTCTTGAAATGTGGTGCCCAGAACTGGACACAGTACTCCAGCTGAGGCCTAACTAGTGCAGAGTAGAGCGGCAGAATGACTTCACGAGTTTTGCTTACAACACACCTGTTGATACAACCTAGAATCACATTTGCTTTTTTTGCAACAGCATCACACTGTTGACTCATATTCAACTTGTGGTCCACTATGACCCCTAGGTCCCTTTCCGCCATGCTCCTTCCTAGACAGTCGCTTCCCATCTTGTATGTATGGAACTGATTGTTCCTTCCTAAGTGGAGCACTTTGCATTTCTCTTTATTAAACCTCATCCTGTTTACCTCTGACCATTTCTCTAACTTGCTAAGGTCATTTTGAATTATGTCCCTATCCTCCAAAGAAGTCGCAACCCCATCCAGTTTGGTATCATCTGCAAACTTAATAAGCATACTCTCTATCCCAATATCTACATCATTGATGAAGATATTGAACAGTACGGGTCCCAAAACAGACCCTTGAGGAACTCCACTTGTTATCCCTTTCCAGCAGGATTTAGAACCGTTAACAACAACTCTCTGACTACGGTTATCCAGCCAATTATGCACCCACCTTATCGTGGCCCTATCTAAGTTATATTTGCCTAGTTTATCAATAAGTTTTTCACAGTGCATGTCTTTCATCAATAAGTTTTTCACAGTGCCTAGTTTTTCACAGTGCATGTCTCATTCAGGCTTCATTTAGACTACAGAATTTTTTTGGGATACTGGAGAAATCCTGTAAAAACTCTGCCGCGTCCAAGCAACACGTCTGCTCTTCCAACATTTCATGAGGAATAAGGAATTTTCCAAAAGAAAATTTTTCCAAACTTTGGCCCATTGTAGATGGGCCTAAAATTTGGAAAAGTATCTTTCGAAAAAACAATTGGAAAAAATTCCGTAAATTGCAATTAGCATATATTTTTCTGATAAAGCTTCGTAGTCGAGATATAGCTACAGTAATATGTTAGAAAGAAAGAAAGAAAGAAAGAAAGAAAGAAAGAAAGAAAGAAAGAAAGAAAGAAAGAAAGAAAGAAAGAAAGAAAGAAAGAAAGAAAGAAAGAAAGAAAGAAAGAAAGAAAGAAAGAAAGAAAAAGATGGATGGATGGATGGATGGATGGATGGATGGATGGATGGATGGAGTGAGGTACCATGTTCTCAAGGACTCAAAGCCTGTTTCTCAAAGCAGTCATGTGAAGAACCACTTTCTGCAGGGACTTTTTGACCTCTTTGTTTCTAAGGCTGTAGATGATGGGGTTGAACATGGGAATCAGGACGGAGTAGAACACCGAGATTATTTTGTCTGGAATCTTGGGTGTGTTGGCTGCTGGAACCACATAGACAGTCATCACGGTCCCATAGAAAACTGTCACCACAGTGAGGTGGGAGGAACAGGTGGAAAAAGTCTTTTTCTTCCCTGTGGCAGAAGGGATTTTCAGAATGGCAGTGATGATACAAACGTAGGACATCAGGTTAAGTAGAAAGGGCACAATTGTCCCTATGACTGACATAATCAACGTGTACAGTTGCCAAACCCGGGTGTCACCACAGATTAGCTTCATCATGGGTGCATAATCACAAAAGAAATGGTCAATTTCATTGGAACCACAGTACGTTAACCCCCTCCAGGAAAGAGTTCCTAAACCGTAACCCACAATGCTCCCAATCCAGGACCCCACCACCAGCAGGCAACAGATCCTGCCATTCATCAGAGCCGAGTAACGGAGGGGATGGCAGATCGCTAGGTACCGATCCAAAGACATTGCACCTAGCAGCAGAGATTCCATAGATGAGAGGAGAGCAAAACAATATAATTGCAGAATGCAGTTGTGAACAGAGATGGTTTTGTCGCCCGTCACGAGACTGGCCAGCAGCCTGGGCAGGAGAGTGGTGGTGTAGCAGATCTCCATGAATGAAAAGTTCCCCAGGAGGTAGTACATGGGGGTGTGAAGGTGTCCATCGGCCACCACTAGCGCAATGATGGTGATGTTCCAGGCCATGGTCACAGTGTAGATCAGTAGAAACACGAGGAAGAGGAGGGGCTGCAGTTCCCCGACATCCCCAAATCCTAAGAGGATGAATTCTTTGATGAGCGTTTGATTTCCTCCTTCTGCGTTCTGCATAATATGTGCCTAGAAACAGAAAGCCTTTAAATATGAATGGTATACAGGCACTCAGGTACACTGGCAGAAACCTGCAGTCGGTAGCCTAGTACCACTGCATCTCTCCACTGGAAAAATGAAATTGGCAATAAACAGAGGAAGACTCATCTCGCTAAGAGGAAGAGTTTCCAATATATATGAAACAAGAACACGGACACCTCTTGAATTCCAGAAATGTCCCAGCTAACTCCCTAAGCTCTCTGCAACTTTAAAGAAAGTCTTTCGTGAAGAGCGGCTATTCAAAACTCAAAAAGGAATAGAAAAAAGTTTTTTTAAGTACATCAGAAGCAGGAAGCTGAGTAAACAACCAGTGGTGTCCATGGACAATGGAGTTGTTAAAGGAGCACTCAAAGATGATAAAGTCATAGTGGAGAAACTAAATGAATTCTTTGCTTCAGTCTTCATAGTTGAGAATAATGGGGGGATTCCCAAACCTGAGCCATTCTTTTTAGTTGACAAATCTGAGGAATTGTCCCAGATTGAGGTGTCATTAGATGAGCTTGTGGAACAAACTGAAACACTTAACAGTAACAAGTCACCGGGACCAGATGACCAAGAGTTCTGAAAGAACTCAAATAACCTATCCTTTACATTAGCTTCCATACCTAATGACTGGAAGATAGCTAACATGACGCCACTATTGCTTTACTAAATATCTAGAGGTCTTTGAGGGGGTCAACAAATATGTGGACAAGGAGGATTCAGTGGATATCGGGTACTTAGATTTCCAGAAAGCCTTTGAGGAGGTCCCTCACCAAAGACTCTTAGGTAAAGTAAGTTGTCATGGAATAAGAGGAAAGGCCCTCTCATGGACTGAGAAGTGTTTAAAAGACAGGGAACAAAGGGGAGGAATAAATGGTATATTTTCAGAGTGGAGAGAGGTAACTAGTGGGGTACCCAAAAGTCTGTCCTGGGACCAATCCTATTCAACTTATTTATAAATGATCTGGAGGAAGAGGTAAATTTGCCAATACCACAAAATTGCTGAAGATACTTAAGACCAAAGCAGACTGTGAAGAGCTTCAAAAGATCTCACCAAACTAAATGACTGGGCAACAAAATGGCAAATGAAATGTAAAGTTGATAAAAATAAAGTAATGCACATTTACAAACATAATCCCAACTATAAATACAATATTATGGAGACTAATTTCGCTACAACTACTCAAGAGAGAGATCTTGGAGTCATTGTGGAGAGTTCTCTGAAAATATCCACTCAGGGTGTGTCTAGACTACAGGGTTTTGTCGACAAAAGTGGACTTTTGTCGACAAAACTATACCTGCACCCACACTGCCTTCGAGTTATGTCAACATAACGTCGACAAAACTCAGCAGTTTTGTCAACGTATGTAAACCTCATTCTATGAGGAATAACACCTTTTGTCGACAGAGTTCTGTCGATAGAAGGCACTATTGCATCTACACTGTCCTTTGCGTCCACACTGTTATGTCAACAAAGCGGCTTGCTTTGTCGACAGAACTGGATGTAGTCTAGACGCTCTTTGTTGACAGAAGCTTTGTCGACAGTATTTGTCGACAAAACTTCTGTCGACAAAACCCTGTAGTCTAGACATACCCTCAGTGTGCAGTGGCAGTCAAAAAAGCAAATAGAATATTCGGAGTCGTTAAAGAAGGGATAGAGAATAACACAGAAAATATCTTATTGACTCTATATAAATCCATGGTAAGCCCACATCTTGAATACTGCATATAGATGTGGTCGCCTCATCCCCAGAAAGATATATTGGGACTGAAAAAGGTTCAGAAAAGGGCAACAAAAATGATATGGAGTTTGGAACATGTGCCCTATGAAGAGCAATTAAAAAGACTTTTCAATTTAGAAAAGAGGCGACTAAGGGAGGATATGATAGATGTCTATAAAATCATGACTGGTGCAGAATACGTGAATAAGGAAGAGTTATTCACTTATTCCCACAATATAAGAGCCGGGGTCACCCAATAAAATTAATAGGCAACTAGTTTAAAGGAAATGAAAGGAAGGGTTTCTTTACTCAGCTCACAGTCAACTTGTGGAACTCCTCGCCAGAAGATGTTGTGAAGGCTAGAACAAAATGGTTCAAAAAAGAGCTAAATGCATGCCCGGAGGCTGGGTCTATCAATGGCTGTTAGCCAGGATGGGTAAGGATAGTGTCCCTCACCTCTGTCTGGAAGTGGATAAAAGGAGAGGAATCACGTGAGTATTCCCTGTTGTGTTCCCTCCCTCTGGGGACTCTGGCGTTGACCGCTGTCAGCAGGCAGGACACTGGGCTAGATGGACCTTTTGTCTGATCCTGCATGAATTTCTTATTTTCCTATGCTCTCATCAAAGGTCAGAGAGGGCCCTGGCACATCCTTTCCCTGCCCGCCACTTCACTCAGCGGCTGGGTAGAGCCCTTCACAGGTGTCCTCTCCACTATCAGCAAACGTGTCCGTGGCTATCCAGGGCTGTAGCAATACAGACATACCTCCTAAGACACCTCCCGAAACACAGAAGAGGAGAAGGTTAGTTTGACAGTCTGCCCGGCGTGTGCTCTATTTCAAGAAAAGAAGAAAAATGCACCATTTAATACATGCACAAATGCACAATGCTAAACACACACCATGGACTGTTTCCTGATCTCAGTTACACCAAGGGAAACGGCATCAGCTCCAGGATGATTTAGTGAAGCACAGCTAAGGGCTTGTTTTAACTACAGAGAAGATTGCCGCTAGCACAATCGATCTTCCGGTATTTGATTTAGCGCGTTTAGTTAAGACTTTCTAAATCAAACTCAGAGTGTGCTCCTGCCAGCATCCTGTACTTCTCCTTTTGCAAGGAGTAAGGGAAGCCGACAGGAGCATTTGCTCCTATCCGCCGCCCTCTTTGCAGACACCACGAATCTCAGCTTAAATTAAGCCGACTTCAGCTATGAATTCTACGTATTCTATGGAACTGGAGTTGCATACCTTAAGCTGAGTGGCTGGGTCCGGTGCTGACCTGGCCTGAGACCATAGCCCAGGCAAATGTAAGCAAAAAAAGAGAAAGATTATCATGAGAAAAATAAGACACATTTTTAACCAGGGTGGCAAATATGACTGGAGAAAAATGCAAAGCTGGACTAAAAAATGTGATATCTATGAACAGAATTGGAGATAGAGAGAGAGAGATTGAATTTCTCCAAATGTAATGCAGAATAAAACACGCATATGCTTAAAGAGAAGTAGCAGATCCTTACAGTTAAAGCAAAAGTATCAGAGCCAATGATCCTAATAGTTCTTCTTTGCTTTTCCCCTGCACACTTCTTGATGTATCCTGCCTTCTGTTCTATTGACCCAGTGACTTCTGATGCACTTACATAAACTATGTATACACCAGGACTTGAAACTTATAACACCAGAGCTGTACTACCCTGCACTGGTCGAAGCGCTGATGTCTTCTGATTTGCTCCTCTGGTCAACTTTCCCGCACTGTGGAGAGGAACATGCACACTTCAGCTAATGTATCTGAGATTGTACCCAGACACTTTACTTCACTTCACACTGGCTGAGGTTGAACTACAAACAAGTTACGATCTACGCAAGAATGATTTTAAGTGATTATAAGGGATGGGGAAGAGACCAGAGCAAATTATCAGGAATTAAACAAAAACACAAAGTGAGTTTAACACACTGGCTAGACTGACTATGAAAGTGCAGTATCTTACCCTGACTGATGACACCAGTCATCTGGTAGATTCTCAAGGCATGAGTGTCATTAGCTTTGCCTCTTGGGCTCTGAAGGTTTCCATGCGCAGGGTAGAAAACGCATTAGCCAGTTCATTCTTTGATCCTTCAGCCTTTCTAGGAGACCGCTAGGGTGAGAAGTGAAGCACAAAGAATGAGATCACTCCCTGTTTATATAGTGTTGGTATCGGGTGGGAATCCTTTGTTTCAAATCTTGGTTCTCAGACCACCTTGTGGAAAAACACCGACATCCCAGGAGTCACATGACCTGGTAAATCGCTCTTGTAGAGTAACAACTATGATTTATGTTCTCTGTAGAGCATTCTCAGAAAGGCTCACCAGGTGGGAGATTAGTTTCTCCTTAGATATATTGTTTTCCCTAATGGCTCATTACCCTGAAAAGGTCCTTCCCAAGTATCTGTTGAGATGAAAACACCTTCCCCAGTTGGCATTACCTGGGGGGAAGGGGACTACATTTGTTAAAAACAGTCTTGGATAAAGTTTCCTGGTCAACGAAATGCCCAACACAGTCCAAGAAGACCCTTGCCTTTACTTGACAATAGTTTCAGTCTCCTTGTCATTGGCTGTCATTTTTAAATGTACCTTAGGGTGTGTCTACACTTGCAGCCTAATTTGAAATAGGACTGCAAATGTAGGCATTCAAAATTGCAAATCCAGCCCAGGATTTAAATATCCCACTCTGGTCATTTATATAAAATTGTTTAAGAAAAAATGTAAGAAAGCAGAGGCCTAAGTTAATTTGAAAAGAGGAGCTTTTATTGATAGTTCATATGGACAGTGTTAAGATTACTAGTGGCAAACCAGAGGAGTCGACAACCAGAAATCAATGAACTAAAATCAGCGTATCAAAAAGTAGGATTTGCAAGGTGAGTAAAGGGAAGAGAGACCCTAAAACATGGGCCTGGGGTAAGGCCTGAGACCTGAATCAAAGTCCCCCAAAGTTCTGCTGTGGGGAAAAGTCAGGGCCTGTCAAAAGCAGATGATCGTTTGCAAGTTCAGTGTCCGGTACTTGAACTTGGCATCGGTATTTTTGGCACTGTTGAAACAACAAAATATGTAAACACATTCTCGCAGGCTGGAGCAAGTTCACCTCCAACTTAGGACAAGATGAAAAGGTTTTGGCAGAAGTGATTCATACTTTCTGGAGTACAATAGTTGGAATTATTTCTCACCTCCTGGGATTAATGAATGTTTTGTGGAGTCAAGAGAGGAAGAGGATGTAGTGTCATCCTATTAGCAGCCAGCCCTGAAATCCACGGTTACTACAGGACACTTGTTCTTAGTTGTTAAGGAGGATGGGATGTAGGCAGCCAACTCCCATTAAATTTTGGTGGGACCTGGATACCATATGCACTTTAGCATCTTTGGAATTCGCAGTCAATGAACATAGTGACTCATTGCTGTGTTTCTACATCTGTCAGCCGTGAACCCCTGGGGTCTGCCGACGAGGTTTAAGTGGTCCATGAAAGGTTGCTAGTATTGTAGAAGAGTGGATTTCAATCTCTTCTCCATAGACAGACCCCTGCAAGCTGTTCAGAGGTTATCAAAGGGGTCTAGCCCCTTGTTTTAAGATGTTTAGGATGTGGTATTGTGTTTTATGCATTCTTAGGCCTTAATGCCTAACTCTGTTGCACAAGGTTTGTCTGGTAATAAATCTGTAGCTGTACATGGAGATATGTCAGGACTACCCTACATGGGACAGTTGAAATAAGACACGCAATTCCAGCTTCATAAATTATGTAGCTGGAGTCAATGTATCTTAAATCACCATCCACCCAGTGGGAGGTTGACGGGAGTTCCCTTACTACTCATGAGAAGCAGGAGTATCGGCCGTAACGGGGGCGCTCTTTGAGTTCAGTCTAGTGAGTCTATACTATACTCGCTAAATTGAACCCAAGAAGATCGACCACAGCAGCTCCAATCTTCCATATAGTAGAGACATGCTCCCACTGTCTAACCGGGGTAATAGAGTTCAGAATCATCACCTACAATCTTGATTTTGACCTCAGTTATCCCAGTGCGAAACTGAAGTGGTTGTGCTGGCAACACCATCAATTATGTGGGAAGTTGTATTTTGCATCCCAACAATTCCCCGACAAACTTTACAGTCTGTTAACAGCAACTATAGGGGTACGTCTACAATGCACACTTATTTTGGAATAAGCTATTCTGGAAGAATTATTCTGAAATAGCTTATTTTGAAATAGCACGTCTACGCTACAGGGAAGTCTCAAAATTAGTCTGAGGCAAGCTCTCTTCGTGTGGACGTGCTACCTTAATTCAGAGCCTTAGGAGGCACTGGGGAGTAATTACTTGAATGGCCCTGGGGGAGGGACTATTTCGAAATAGCAGCAGTGGAGCATCCACACTCCCGCTATGTCAAAATAGCTATTTTGGAAGAGGCGTTCTTTCTCATGGAATGAGGTTTACAGAATCTGTCCGTTATTCCATCGATGGTGTTACTGAACCACAGCACTATCATCTATCCAGTATGAAACAGGTCAATGCTACCCACCTCTCTTCAGATTTTACCACCATTCAGACAGTACCAAAAGCACCTGGATTCAAATCGGTGAAAAGCCCAGCTGGCTGCCTGTTTGTGACAAGTGGGGGATTTGGAACGCACATGTCTGATGTATAAACCCAACCCAAGAAATCCTCACTAGACTCTATACTGTGTCTTCTCTAATAAATACCACTGGGGATGGACGGTTTGCAGTTAGTACCTGTGGGTATTAATTAGCAGCAACCTTGATTGTGTCCTATCCCCTGACATATTGCTAGTAAAATGCAGAGTGCTTTCGATACATTGGGCCAAATTGTTCCCCCAAGTAACTCCCTTCACTTCAAGGTGGTTACACCAGGATGGTGTCTGCACCAGCGTGTTTTCCTCAAGAGATCATGAGTCAGGTTCTGACCACAGTTATGCCACTGGGGGAGTTGGAATTGCTCCACTTTTACACCCCTGCTGCCCAACAGAGACTTGGGGCCAGAGGTTTCATTTGCTTAAAGATGAGGTGCCTGCCATAGTGGATAAAATGATGCCATAGAGGATTCATTGACACTAGGGGTGTGCATAAACTACATGGCTCCGTCGATGGAGCCATGTAGATTAGGCTGATTGTCAGAGGGAAATGAAGCCGCAATTTAAATAATCGCGGCTTCATTTAAATTTAAATGGCTGCCGTGCTCTGCCGACCAGCTGATGATCAGCTGTTTGTCGGCAGATCGGGGCAGTCTGGACGCGCCGCTGTGGACAAGGAAGCCTTTGTTGACCGGCGCAGGTATGCCTCGTGACATCCATGGGTCTCCCCCTTTCCCCTCCCACATCCTCAGCCAATCCCCTCATGCTCTGGGAAAGGTAGTCCATCACCCTTGTTGAAAGTACCAGAAGGAGAGGTGTACATTATGTGACCAGGCTGCATAGTGTGGCCTTTCCAGGCAGCATGGAAAGGTGAGTGCCCAAATCCCTTTCACTATAAAAGGACCTTGGGTGCTTAATTCCCTTTGGTTACTTTGAACATCACAGCCAATATCAAGAATTAGTCAGAAACTTTCTTTATGGGGGCGTCTAGACTACAGGGTTTTGTCAACAAAAGTGGACTTTTGTCGACAAAACTATAACTGCGTCTACACTACTGCTGAGTTCTGTTGACATAATGCCTTCTGTCAACAGAACTCGGCAGTTTTGTCGATGGCGGTAAACCTCATTCTACGAGGAATAACGCCTTTTGTCAGCAGAGTTCTGTCAACAGAAGGCGTTATTGCATCTACACTGTCCTTTGCGTCTATGCTCTCATGTTGACAAAGCGGCTTGCTTTTTCGACAGAAGTGGATGTCGTCTAGACGCCCTTTGTTGACAGAGGCTTTTTTCGACCAAAGCCTGTAGTCTAGATGTTCCCTAGTGTCTTAATGGCCCACATTTGGAGTTCCACGGGCAGAGATCAGACTAACCCAGGAGCTCAACCATGGCATTTTTTAACTGGGGAGCATTTAATTTTCTTCTTTCTGTGCTTGGGGTCTGTGCCCCCTGCTTGCTGCACTCACCAATCCCCCTGTCGCAGGGGGTAGAAAACCCTGGTTCTTCCCCCAATCACATAATTATGACACATTCTCCCTACCCCTGCCCCTGCACTGACCTGGGTCTCCATTCTCCTTTTCCCCTTCCTCTGCTGTGCCGGACCGGACCCTCCTTCTTCCTCTTCCCTTCTTCCCATGCCTCCCCCCCACTGCCAGCCTGTGTGCCTCCTCCCCCCACCAGCCAGAACTCGCTCCCCTCTTCCACCAGCGAGGGCCCTCTTCTCTCTCCCCCTAACCAGCCTGGCCCTTTCTCTCCCTTGTTACACCCCACCACAACCTAACCCTAACCCCAGTGGGTGGGCTGTGTTGAGCAACAGGTCCAGCTTTCCCCCAAACCGCACCAGACTCGACTTTCCCTCCAGCCACTGGGAAGAGGAGAGAAGAGCTAGGGCCCTAGGCTACCCCAGCTGTCTACACAGGCCCTGGGAAGGTCCTGCTGGGTGGGGCTTGTTCCTGTGGGCCTTTTCCTGTCATCCCACAGGAAACATTTTTTACAGATAGAGCGAGAAAATGGAATTGATGCTTGTTCCTTTTCTCTGTTATGCCCTCAGAGCTGCTCATATAAAAAAAATCAGGTTTTTTCTATTAACCTAGCAGATCAACCCATCTAATACATCAGGTGAATAGAGATTTTCCTTCTGTCTCAATCAATTATCTTTGAAATAGTATAATCTAGTATATCTGAATATAATCTAGAGGTGAAAAGAATACAAAATGCTGTGCCAAGAGTTTAGCCCTAGTCTAGAAAATCTGAGGGACAATTTGAGGTGAGATGGTGCTAAATCGTAAGTATGAAAGGGAACGTGGATGTACACCCTTCCCTGAGATACATGCACACTCATTTAGAACAGAAAAAAACATCTCCTCAGAGGGCTCATCTAGACTATGCCAAAGCTTTGAAAGAAGTTATGCAAATTCTGCAGGATTCCTCCCCCCCTTTCTTGAAAAGCTGCTCTTCCTCAAAAAATGAGGCTTACTGCAGAATTTGCACATCCTCTTTTGAAACTTCAGCGTAGTCTAGACGAGCCCAGACAGTCACCATTTAAGAAAGAATATAACTGGAACTTCATTCCATGGGGACAGTAGATGTAGGTAGATGCTGTTACCCTACCTCCGCAGTAGGGGGTGGTCTAAGTTGGATATTAGGAAAAACTATTTCCCTAGGAGGGTGGAGAAGCTCTGGGATGGGTTCCTTAGGGAGGGGGTGGAATCTCCATCCCTAGAGGTGTTTAAGTCCTGGCTTGGCCAAGCCCTGGCTGGGATGATTGAGTTGGGTTGGTCCTGCTTTGGGCAGGGGGCTGGACTCAACTCCTGAGGTCTCTGCCAGCCCTATGATTCTATAGCCCTGCTCAGCATGTGCTTCACAGTGCTAGTGCAAGATGAGTCATGTAAGGTGTCATTGGAAAAGTTAGGATTTGTCAAATATAATTATCTTATTTGAATACATGTATCATTTTGGTATCTTAAGTTCTGCATGTGGACTCTGTATCTTTATTTCAAATGTGGTTATACTCGAGGAATTCCCATTAGGAAAGTTGCATTCCATTTTGATCGTTGGTTAGGAAGGACCTATTCAGGTTAATGAGACTGTAGGGAACATAACGGACCCTACGAGACGATTCTCTCCCACCTGGTGAGCCTTCCTGAGAACTCTCCAGAGACCAGGTAAGTAAATAGTTGTTATGAGTCTGCAAGAGTAGGCGAGGGAACCACCAGTCTCTGGTCTCCATTGTGGGGTGTTTGTATTTTCCCCACAAACTGCTGCGGGAACCGAGGTTTGAAGCAAAAGAGGCCCCCTCCCCCCCGTGCTGAAGCTATAAAAGGTAGGAAGTGATCTCATTGTCACTTCTTCACACCCCATGCAAGAGCATCCCTGTAAAAATCTGAGGAGAACAGATATTGCTGGGTAAATTCTGAGGCCAGGCTGAAGGGATTTCTAGCCTTTGTCTGGATACCTGGAAACACAGGCTGCCAAGCAAATACAACCCGTGTCTTGAGAATCTACCAGATTCAGGGTGAGAAACTTCTAATTCTCAGACTATCGAACCTTTGTCGTAAGCTTTGCTTGTGCGTTTGTTTCTCTGCGAGTTAATGTCCTTCAATCTGCTGGCTATCCCTTATAATCACATACAATCCATCTGTTTTAGAGAACAAGGGTACGTCTAGATGACAGAGCTTTTCCGAGATCCTGGAAAAGCCCTGCTGCATCCAAGGAATGTGTCTGCTTTTCCAGAAAAAAAAAATTTGGAAAAGCAGGTGCGTTTTTTTGGCATCCCTGTAAACCACTGTCATGGTCATGAGGGATGGCCAGCAGCCTGGGGACTAAGTGGTTAACTATGTCCCTGTACCTAGCCAGGTAGCGGTCAGCCAATAGAAGTGCAGGTAGGGATTTCAAACTGAGACACAGGAATTATGGGGATTTCCCTCCTTTGTCTCTGGGCCAGTTTGCTCTCCCGGTACTGAGTGGGACAGAAGACATGTCTGTCTCCAAGAAAAAGACTCTTCAGAATGTGCAAGTAGGATAAAGTTTAGATAAATCCATTAGGTTTTCTTCTGTGGGATTTTGGATCTGATATCTGCGCTGTTAGAAATGGGCTTTCCTCTTTTTTGTAACTAAGTTTTGAGCCCATGGGAAATTCCCCATGAGTTTATTAATTAGTGACTCTTACCATCTAGCCCAGGGGTGTCCAAACTTTTTTCAAAGAGGGCCAGATTTGATGAAGTGAACATGCGTGAGGGCCGACCATTTTGCCTGACATTCTTTGAACCATTAAAATTAAATGCAAATTAACTATTTTATGCAAAGTTTATTGCAAACGGCATACTTTTCATTTCGTCACATGGATGACGAATCTAAACAGGTGTTAAATCACTCTGCCTTTCATATCAGAAGGCCAGATGAAAAAAAATCCAGGAAGCTGAAATATATGTCAGGAACATTGTAAAGTACATTACATATTATTGGTAATAAAGGTTGTCTGTCAACTTTTAAGTTCAAAAAATATGAACAGGAACATAACACCAAGTATACATGTTGTGTCCAAATATATTTATAACTGATTTAGACCAACTGACATTAACTGAGATTTTACAATGTATTCATCTCAATACATATGGATTCGTTGGGGGCCATAAAAGATAGATATTGCCAAATTACCTGTGGGGCCGTATTAAACCAGAACACGGGCCGCAATTGGCCCGCGGGCCGGACTTTGGACATGCCTGATCTAGCCAATCCAAATACGCTTGTAACAGGAGTACTGTTTTGATAATAAAACCTCTTTCTTTTGTCATGAAGCTGGTATTGGTTCAGTTCTGTGTCCTGGAAAATCTGTCTGTGGATAGCTGCATGTCTCTGACTAGAGGGCAGCAACCACTGACTGCGGTTTATATTTTCTCCATTCTCTTTGGGGTGCCCCTGGGATTGGTTTCAATTCTCTACCCCTAGTTGCTGGTTCAAAAGCACTTGATGGTGGCAGTGGATTTTTATCCCCAAAATCCAGGTTTTTAGGATTTTGGGGGGAAGTTTTATACCAAAACCTAGAATCGTAGAATCATAGAGCTGGAAGAGACCTCATAAGGTCATCAAGTCCAGCCCCCTGCTCTAGGCAGGACCAATCCCAACTAAATCAACCCAGCCAGGGCTTTGTCAAGCCGAGACTTAAACACCTCTAGGGATGGAGACTCTACTACTTCCCTAGGTAGAGATCAGGTTTTGGGGTACTCCTGCAGGCCCCCAATTCTGCATTCATCATGTGGGGGATCAGCCTTGACAACCACGTTCTATGAGAAAGATGGGATGTTCCGAAAGTGGGGTTTTTCCCGACATTTGGCTCTGTGTAGATGGGCCAAATGTTGGAAAAGCCTCTTTCGGAAGAAAAGGGAGAAAGATACTCAAAGTTCACAATTTGTGTATCGTTTTCTGACTTTTCTTTGTAGTGTAGACACATCCCAAATGTGTTTTTGATTTAATACAAACCAGGGTGATGAAATGAAATAACTCGGAAAGAAATTCTCTGTATAGTCACACAAGTGTGCTTCTTCCTCTCAACATTCAGGGAGAGGCAAACCAGGAGACAATTTATTATGTCTCACTGCTTTGATCGGGTCAGGATAGGGCAGATTTCAGTTCCTAGGCAGTGGATCTCTTAGTTATATTGACTGTAGCTTCTCCATTCTGCTCTACTCTGCACTAGTTAGGCCTCAGTTGGGCTGTGTCTAGACTGCATCCCTTTTTCGTAAAAGGGATGCAAATTAGACATATCGCAATTGCAAATGAAGCGGGAATTTAAATCTCCCCCTCTTCATTAGCATAAAAATGGCTGCCGCTTTTTTCCGGCTCGGAGCTTTGCCGGAAAAAAGCGCCAGTCTAGACGCGGATCTTTTGGAAAATAAAGCCTTTTCCGAAAGATCCCTTATCCATTTTAAGAGTCTAGACACAGCCTTGGAGTGTTCTGTCCAGTTCTTGGCACCGCATTTCAAGAAAGATGTGGAGAAATTGGAGAGAGTCCAAAGAAGAGCAACGAGAATGATGAAAGGTCTAGAGAACTTGACCTATGAAGGAAGGCTGAAAGAACTGGGTTTGTTTAGTTTGGAAAAGAGAAGAATGAGGGGGGACATGATAGGAGTTTTCAGGTTTCTAAAAGGGCGTCATAAGGAGGAGGAAGAAAACTTGTTTATCCTGGCCTCTGAGTATCGAACAAGAAGCAATGGGCTTAAACTGCAGCATTGCCAGCAGATCTAGGGAAGTGATTATTCCCCTTCATTCAGCACTGGTGAGGCCACATTTGGAGTATTGTGTCCAGTTGTGGGCCCCCCACTACAGAAACAATGTGGGCGCTTTGGAGAGGGTCCAGTGGAGGGCAACCAAGATGATTCAGGGGCTGGAGCGCACGACCCATGAGGAGAGGCTGAAGGATTTGGGTTTGTTCAGTCTGCAGAAGAGAAGAGCGAGGGGGGATTTGACAGCAGCCTGCAACTCCCTGAAGGGGGGTTCCAAAGAGGCTGGAGAGAGGCTGTTCTCAGTGGGGGCAGACGGCAGAACGAGGAGCAATGGGCTCAAGTTGCAGTGGGGGAGGTCTAGGTTGGATATTAGGAAAAACTTTTTCCCTAGGCGGGTGGTGAAGCACTGGGATGGGTTCCCTAGGGAGGGGGTGGAATCTCCATCCCTAGAGGTGTTTAAGTCCTGGCTTGACCCAGCCCTGGCTGGGCTGATTGAATTGGGGTTGATCCTGCTTTGGGCAGAGGGCTGGACTTGATGACTCCAGAGGTCTCTGCCAGACCTGGGATTCTAGGATTCCACCAATGGATGGCTCTCCAATTTAGAACCCAAGAGCAGCCACACTGAGTCAGATCACAGGTCCTTCCCGCCCAGTGTCCTGTCTGCCGTCAGTGGCCTATGCCAGGTGCTCCAAAGGGAATGAACAGAACAGGGAATCATCACGATTCATTCCCTGTTGCCCAGTCCCTGAACCACATTTTACTTCTTCATAGCAATTCATTCGACTGAAATTGGTTATTTGATCTCTTGGCACTGATATGACAAAGCAGATTCTAATTCTGAATTCTGGTTTCTAACTGTAGGGGAGAAATACCCATGTTAAAATTCTGAATAGGCCTCATTTCTGATCAACAGATTTTTTTTTAATTATGTCAACTATGGCATTTGCTCATATGGCAAACATATGATAAATGTACATCAAAATCCCAACCTAAGAAAAAATTTCAAGTGAAAGGGAAGTTAAGGGAGTTTGATGGGACATTAAATAGCATTCCGTGCCCTGGGTCACCTACTTTGGATGATCACGATGCTTAAGGAACCCTCAAAGATGATAAAGTCATAGCGGTGAAGCAAAATGAATTCTTTTCTTCAGTCTTCATGGCGGAGGATATTGGGGAGATTCCCAAACCTGAACCATTCTTATTAGGTGACAAATCTGAGGAATTGTCCTAGACTGAGCTGTGATTAGAGGAGGTTTTAGAACAAATTGATAAACTTAATAGTAACAAGTCACCGGGAAGAGATGGCATTCACCCAAGAGTTCTGAAAGAAGTCAAATGGGAAATTGCAGAAACAATAACTGTGGTTTGTAACCTATCCTTTACATCAGCATTTGTATCTAAGGCCTGGAAGATAGCTAATATGATGCCAATATTTTAAAAGGGCTCTCGAGCTGATCCTGGCAATTACAGACCAGTAAGGCTAAAATCAGTACTGGGCAAATTAGTTGAAACTTTAGTAAAGAATAAAATTGTCAGACACGTCGATGGATATAATTTATTCTGGGAAAGTCAGCTTGGTTTCTATAAAGGGAAATCATGCCTTACTAATCTGCTAGAATTCTTTGAGGGAGTCAATAAACATGTGGACGAGGATCCAGTGGACATAGTGTACTTAGATTTCCAGAAAGCCTTTGACAAGGTCCCTCATCAAAGGCTCTTAAGTAAAGTAAGTTGTCATGGGATGAGAGGGAAGGTCCTTTCATGGATTGAGAACTGCTTCAAAACAGGAAACAAAGGGTAGGAATAAATAGTAAGTTTTCAGAGTGGTGAGAGGTAATAAGTGTAGTCCCCGAAGGGTCTGTCCTAGGACCAATCCGATTCAACTTATTTATAAATGATCTGGAGAAAGGGTAAATGGTGAGATGGCAAAGTTTACAGATGATACCAAACTGCTCAAGACAGTGAAGAGCTTCAGAAAGATCTCACCAAACTAAGAGATTGGTGAAGGGTAGGACTTTAACAGGGTTCAAAAAAGAGCTAGCTAGATTCATGGAGGCTAGGTCCATCGATGGCTATTAGGCAGGATGGGCAGGAATGGTGTCCCTAGCCTCTGTTTGTCTGGAGGTGGGTGAGAGGAGAGGGATCATGTGACAATTACCTGTTGTGTCCCCTCCCTCTGGGGCATCTGGCATTGGCCACTGTCAGCAGAGGGGACACTGGGCTGGATGGACCTTTAGTCTGACCCAATCAGGCCGCTCTTATGTTCTCTGTCTCTTAATGACCTGAATCTTCCTCTTTTCATTGACAACTTCATTTCTCCATTGGAGAGAAACTGTGGTGTGAGGTTTGTCAGTGCAACTGACAGCACAGCCTGACTGGGCGTGCTCCGTCAATACCGAGCGGTTTTCTCTTTCTAGACACATATTATGGAAAAAGCAGAAGGAGGAAACCAAACGCTCATCTCAGAATTCATCCTTTTAGGATTTGGGAACGGCCCTGAACTGCAGCCCCTGCTCTTCTTGGTGTTTCTAGTGATCTACTTTGTGACTGTGGCTGGGAACCTCCTCATCGTTGTGCTAGTGGTGGCTGATCGGCACCTTCACACGCCCATGTACTACTTCTTGGGGAACTTGTCCTTCCTGGAGACCTGTTACACCTCCATCTTCCTACCCAGGCTGCTGGCCAGTCTCCTGACTGGAGACAGAATTGTTTCTGTTCAGGGTTGCATTGTGCAATTATGGATTTTTGGTGTCATGTCAACTACAGAAGCTATGCTGCTCGCAGCCATGTCGTACGATCGGTACCTAGCGATCTGCCACCCCCTCCGTTATGCTGCTCTGATGAACTGCAGGGTTTGTGGCCAGCTCGTGGGAGGGTCCTGGATGAGTAGCTTCCTGAGCTGCACCGTAGTAAATATTTTTTTGTTCCAATTAACGTTCTGTGGTTCCAAAGAAATTGACCATTTCTTCTGTGATTTCTCGCCCATGATAAAGCTGTCGTGTGTTGATACCCGCACTCTGGAATTGGTTTCATTTGTTTCTGCTGCCATCGGGGCGCTTGTGCCCTGTCTCCTGACCCTGATGTCCTACATTTGCATCATCGCCACCATCCTGGGTATCCCCTCCAGCACCGGGAGGCAAAAGGCCTTTTCCACCTGCTCCTCCCACCTCATTGTGCTGACAATTTTCTATGTGACTGTGATCACTATCTATGTGGTTCCAACGGCCAACACACCCAAGCTCCTAAGCAAAATATTCTCTGTTTTCTATATCATTCTGACTCCCTTGATCAACCCTGTCATCTACTGTCTCAGAAACAAGGAGGTCAAAGAGTCCCTGAGAAAAGCTATTTTGAAACTGCCTACTTTTAGGGTGTGTCTAGACTACATGCCTCCTTCGACGGAGGCATGTAGATTAGCCAGATCGGAAGAGGGAAATGAAGCCGCGATTAAAATAATCGCGGCTTCATTTAAATTTAAATGGCTGCCCCGATCTGCCGATCAGCTGTTTGTCGGCAGATCGGGGGAGTCTGGACGCGATGCCCCGACAAAGAAGCCTTTCTTCATCGACACAGGTAAACCTGGTTTCACGAGGCTTACCTGTGTCGATGAAGAAAGGCTTCTTTGTCGGCGCGTCGCGTCCAGACTCCCCCGATCTGCCGACAAACAGCTGATCGGCAGATCAGGGCAGCCATTTAAATTTAAATGAAGCCGCGATTATTTTAATCGCGGCTTCATTTCCCTCTTCCGATCTGGCTAATCTACATGCCTCCGTCGAAGGAGGCATGTAGTCTAGACACACCCCTAGATACCAACATGGAAATTTCAGGGACAAATATTAACGTCTATTAAAACAGAGATCAATTTCTTTCTTTCTTTCTTTCTTTCTTTCTTTCTTTCTTTCTTTCTTTCTTTCTTTCTTTCTTTCTTTCTTTCTTTCTTTCTTTCTTTCTTTCTTTCAATTTTGAAGCAATGCTCATTCACACATTTCTATCGGAAAGATGGGCTTTATTGTCCTGACACACATTTTAGTAAAGCTCTTCGGCTACATCTAGACCACAGGTATCCCAGAAAACCAATGCCATGTCTAAAGAATGCTTCCACTTTTTTGGAAAATTTTCTGAAAAAGCAGACACGTTCTTTCTCCATTCCTGTAAACATTGTTTTACAAGGAAGAAGGGATGGCATGAAAGAGCAGGTTTTTCCAAAATTTGGCACCATGTAGATGCGCTAAATTTTGGAAAAGCCTCTTTCGAAAGAAAAGTGGAAACAGATACACAAATTGCAGTTCTTTTTCCAACTTTTCTTTATATTGTAGATGTAGCCTCTGTTTCGCTCATCCATGCATGAATACTAGTACCCCAATACTTTCAGAAATGGAACAACTTTTGAGTTCTTCTGGGTCTCTTCCACTCCCATGGAAGCTAATGATATTTATTGTCCACTAATTTGGGCATCCCATTGCTAATTATTCCATATGGATTCCCTTGCTCCAGACAGAAATGCATTTGCCACCAAATTCTGCTCAGAATCAATTAAAGAATAGTTTCTTTATTGAGTTTCCCTGGTATATTTGTTCTTCCTCCACATGTTTGGTCCTTGTTCTTTGCAAAAATATGTGCTGCAGGTGCAGTGTGAGGTATGAAAACAGGTGTTCGCAAGAACCAAGTTCCTGACCTCTGGAGTGAAAAGTGTTGGAAAAGTGCTGACCCAGAGGCAGATGGGGAAACACAGACTTCTTTATTGCAGATACTTGTTCCGTCTCGGACCCCCAAACAACACAGGGAGCCCCAAAATGCCCATTGATCTTAGTTAGCATGCAAACACACCTATACATGAGATCATCCCATGCATCCTGGTTTGGTGACACAAACACCCATATAATACACAAACGTAACCATATGATGAATATTATTATGCCCACCCCTGTTTACTTATTTACTAGATTTTGTTGAAGTTAGCTCATTACTGAGGGTGAAGGAGCCGCAACCCAGCAGGTGTATCTCAGAGCAATGGGGAAGAGACGGGGCAAATAGGCCATTGCTTCACAGAGAGACTGTCCAGGACACAGAGGCAGCTTATCTCTGCATTGCACAGTGGCAACTTTACCGGCACCTAACAAGCAGGAAGAAGGAGCAAACACGTCTATCAATCTGTCAAAGCAGTGTCTGCCTATACCATGCCCCATAGCCATAGCAACCACTACTCAGAACCTCACTTTCCCTCTTGCATGCCCCAACAAAGAGTAATGGCACAGGG
The DNA here is from genome assembly GCF_049634645.1 of Pelodiscus sinensis. Classification (NCBI taxonomy): domain Eukaryota; kingdom Metazoa; phylum Chordata; order Testudines; family Trionychidae; genus Pelodiscus; species Pelodiscus sinensis. The sequence goes on along the minus strand of NC_134740.1, from coordinate 10,604,408 downwards.
TGGGGATCAGGGCCGAGATTCAAAAAGAGACTTTGGAGCCTAACTTCCATTGGTCCCATAGGCTGTTGACTGACAAGCTACAGGGATTCTCAAGACTGCTCCTTCTCTTTGAGTTAGGTACCGACATGGATCATACCCTTCCCACCAAATGAGATCTCTTCCGACACACTGAGAACTGATACCCCAGAGTGTGGGGGAAGCAAACAGGGAGGTGGAGATATACCAACTCATAGGGTATGTCTACACTACAATGTTAGTTCGAACTAACGGACGTTAGTTCGAACTAACATTCATAGCCGCTACACTAGCTCTTAGTTCGAACTAGGAAAACCTCATTTAACGAGGATTAAGCCTAGTTCAAACTTACTAGTTCGAATTAAGGGCTGTGTAGCCCCTTAATTCGAACGAGTGGGAGGCTAGCACTCCCCAGGTTTCCCTGGTGGCCACTCTGGCCAACACCAGGGAAACTCTATGCCCCCCTCCCAGCCCCGGACCCCTTAAAGGGGCACGGGCTGGCTACGGTGCCCGTGCCAGGTGCAAGCCTGCCAGCACCCAGCCGGCAGACCCTGCACCTGGCACGGCACAGAGCCACCCACCCGATGTCCCCAAGCCCACCCCCTCTTCCCGGGACCAGCCTGGCAGCTCCCGGGAGCTTGCCCTGGACCGCAAGAGGCGGGCACCTTCCTGGGCTAGTGCGGACATCGTGGACCTCGTCCACGATCTCCGCACTAGGCACAGGAAAGTGGCTGTCTAGGGCAGGAGAGCTGCCAGCCTGGCCACCCAGGAGCAGGTGTGCATGAAAATCAAGGGGGTCCACTGAGACCCCCGACCCTGAGCCCTGAGCTTACAATGGCCGTCCTGGGTCAGACCAAAGGTCCATCTAGCCCAGTAGCCTGTCTGCCGACAGCGGCCAACCCTAGGGACCCTGGAGGGGATGGACCGAAGATAGTGACCAAGCCATTTGTCTCATGCCATCCCTCTCCAGCCTTCCACAAACTTTGGGCAGGGACACCACTCCTACCCCCTGGCTAAGACTACTCCATGGACCCAACCTCCATGACTTGATCTCACTTCCCTTTAAACTCTGTTCTAGTTGTAGCCTTCACAGTCTCCTGCAGCAAGGAGTTCCACAGGTTAACTATTTGCTTTGGGAAGAACAACTTTCTCTTACTAGTTTCAAGCCTGCTACCCATTCCTTTCCTTTGGTGTCCTCTAGTCCTTCTTTATGGGAACTCAGGAAGAACTTTTCTGAATGCACCCTCTCCACCCAACCCCTGCTTTTAGAGACCTCTATCCTGTCCCCCCTCCGTCTCCTCTTTTCTAAGCTGAACAGTCCCAGTCTCTGTAGCCTCTCTTCATCTGGGACCTGTTACCAACCCCTGATCATGTTAGTTGCCCTCCCCTCTCCCAGCCTTTCTCTTCCCCTCTCCCACCTCCTTTTCCCAGTCTCCCCCAGTTTTTTTCAATAAAGACAGAGTCAATGTTGGAAGAAACGTTATCTTTATTTTGTACATCAATAAGAAGGGGGGCTAGGGAAGGGTAAGTGGAAGGAGGTGAGGGAGGAATGGGGTACGAGCCCCCGATGGGGAGGACTGGGCTGGCTCTGCGGGCTTCTGGGGGTGGAAGCTCTCCTGCAGCCCCCCGATTGCCCCCTCTCCCCAGATGGCAGCCTGCGGCAAGTGCAGCCGGGCTGATGGCCGAGTGGTGTGATGTGCCCAGTGTGGGTACTCCAGGCACTCCAAGCCAGGACTGGTTTTCAAGCGGGGCACCCCTTAGAACTGTGTGTCCGGGGTGGGGGTCGGGACCCTTTAAGCGCAGCCCTCGGCTAGCCTGAGACAGCATCTCCACGCTCTAAGTCCTCCTCTGATGCCCTGCCGGCACTGCTTCCGGCCATCCTTAAGCCCTGTTCAGGGTCCACTCAATGTGGACTTGCTAGTTCGAATTAGCAAAACGCTAATTCGAACTAGTTTTTAGTTCTAGACGCGTTAGTTCGAATTAGCTTAGTTCGAATTAACTAATTCGAAATAAGTTAGTTTGAACTAGCGCTGTAGTGTAGACGTACCCATAGAGCTGGAAGGGGACCTTGAGAGGTCATCGATTGTCAAGCGATTAATGCAAAACAAATTCAGTATTTTTAAAAACTAATTACTCTTTTAATCACACCACTAAACAATAATAGAACACCAATTAAAAAATTATAAATATTTTGGGTGTTTTTTCTACATTATCAAGCAGAGTGATTTCAGTTAGCACCCAAAATACCACGTGTGCAGTGCTCACTTGATATTATTACCAGAAGATTTACCCGGCATTGCTCGGATACCTGAGGGCAGGGGGGTGGAGATGTGGGGTGTACAGTGGTTAGGGCAGAGGTTTGGGTGTATGGGACTCTCAAGGTAGGGGGTGGTGGGTGTAGGAATACGGGCATGTGGATTGGGAGGTAGAGAAGAAAGAAAGAAAGAAAGAAAGAAAGAAAGAAAGAAAGAAAGAAAGAAAGAAAGAAAGAAAAGGAATCGTGTCAGACCTCAAATCTCTCAGGTCCCCCAAACTCCCCCAAAGGGCTGTCTGCAGGGGAGCGGGTCCGTCCATAGCCATGAAAAGTGTCACTCTGGTATGAACATCCTGGGGAAGTTGCTCGGACGGTACAGCCAGGAGAGGAACGTTTCTCTCTGGCTCCGACTCCCAGGCACAGACCACAGGCTGGAAACTCCTTCCCAGACCCATTCCCAGCTGAGGGGGATAAATGTCGCCCCCAAGCTCCAAAGGCCACCGGCCCATCCGGGCACAGGCGCTGTCTGGGTCAACCCCATTTGGGGCATGGCCCTGAGCTGTCAGCCTGTCGCCTCCAGCCCCTACGTCACAGAGACCGGCCCGAGCCAGCCCCGTGGTTGGGCCTCTGGTGGCTGCTCCCCAGAGCAAGGATGGGGGGGCTGCTCACTCAGAGATAATTAGGCAGTGTTAACGAAGCACCAGGCTGCTCCAGGCAGCGAAGGGACCGGAGCCCTTGGCTGCTTTAGGCCAGACCGGGCTGTGACTATCCATCGAATCCAGCCCAGCCAGAGATGGGGTCTGATGCCAGGTCAAACCGGGATCAGCTCCAGAGCTGGGAAGGGCTTTAGTCCTGCATCCCTGTGACTGCCCCCTCCTGCCCAGCCTGCCCGCGGGGACGCAGGGAACCCGTCTGCCAGGGGCTGCCAGAGACCCAACCACACCCGGGGATGGGGCCTGGCTGGAGACATGGCCGATGGACAAAGCAAAGATGGGGCAGGACTGACAGACATGGAGACCGGCCCGGACTGAGGAACCAGGACTGGTAAATGCCTCCCACACCGGGACACCTCCTCCAAGGCCGACACGGTGAGTTTCCCGTGGTGATTAAATGGATGGGGGTTTAACATGCTGTTAGCGCCTAGACCTGCTTTTCTAGCTCTGTGCTTCGGTCCTTCCCTGTAGCCAGCGGCACAGACCTGACACATCATAAAGCACAACCCACCCCCTTACAGCCTGCCGTACTAACGACAAGGGAGCAGGGGAAACCGAGGCAATGGGAGGGGTAGTGACCGGCCAACGATCACACAGCAGCGGAGAACAGAACCCACTTATGACACGGACTGGCCCACAAAGGGGCCAAGGCAAACGAGGCAGTAGGTGAGCGATGAGCTGGAATCGTAGCCAGGGTGGGGTGTCATAAACCCCTAGGGAGCCTGGCCAGCAGGCAGCTGTGGGGCGTGGCCCCAGACACATGACAGATGCTTGGTCAGACATGATGCCAAGTCCCAGGCCTCTTTCCCCAGCCGGGTAGTGCTGGTAATTGCACCCAACAGGGTTCCTCTTGGCCAGGTTTGACTTGGCTCCCTGCTCCACAGAGCATTAAATCCAGCTCTGTCCTGAGCCTCCCCCAGATCTATACGGGGCACATGGAGGCAGCTCTGTAGACAGTATGGCAGCCAGGGTCATAGACACCCGTGTGGTCACTCACTGTCCCTTGGCACTGGGCATGGTGGACACCCACCGCAGGAGAGAGTTCTGAGGGGAATCGGGGTCGTTCCATGTATCACTCTGATCCCCACCCCTGTCTGTGCCCTTCCCTCCGCAGCCACCACACTGTGAACTGAGGAAGAAAATGACCAACCGAAGCACCGTGACCGAGTTCCTGCTCCTGGGCTTCTCTGATGTGCGGGAGCTGCAGATTTTGCACTTTGTGCTATTTTTGGTGTTTTCCCTGGCAGCCCTCTCAGGGAACCTTCTCATCATTTCAGCCATCGCCCTCGACCACCATCTGCACACCCCCATGTACTTCTTTCTGGGGAACCTGTCCCTCCTAGACCTCGGCTCCATCTCCGTCACTGTCCCCAAATCCATGGCCAACTCCCTCCTGGACACCAGGGTGATTTCTGTCCCTGCCTGTGTCGCACAAGTCTTTCTCTTCTTTGTCTTCGTGTCAACTGATTTTGCCCTTCTCACCGTCATGGCCTACGATCGATACGTCGCCATCTGCCAGCCCCTGCACTATGAGCGAGTGATGAACAGGAGAGCCTGTGTCCACATGGCCGCCAGCGCCTGGCTCGCTGCTATTGTCTACTCTGCCCTGCACACGGGGAACACCTTCCGGTTACCCTTCTGCCAGTCCAACGTCATGACCAGTTCTTCTGTGAAATCCCCCAGCTCCTCAAGTTAGTCTGCTCTGACTCCTACCGCAGTGAATTTGGGCTTCTTGCCTTTAGTGTGTTTTTAGGTTTTAATTGCTTTGCTTTTATCATTGTGTCGTATGTTCAGATCTTCAGAGCGGTGCTGAGAATCCCTTCGGAGCAGGGCCGGCACAAAGCCTTCTCCACCTGCCTCCTCCACCTCACTGTCTTCTCCTTGTTCCTTTGCACTGGGGCCTTTGCCTACCTGAAACCCACCTCCAGCTCAGCACCAGGGCTGGATCTAGCGGTGGGTGTTCTCTATGCTTTGGTGCCTCCCATGCTGAATCCGGTCATCTACAGCCTGAGGAACAAGGAGCTCAAAGCTGCCCTGAAGAAACTGATGGGGAGGAGGTTATTCCCCAAGAATTGAAAGGTCTTTGGGTATGTCTACACTACCCCGCTAGTTCGAACTAGCGGGGTAATGTATGCATACCGCACTTGCTAATGAAGCCCGGGATTTGAATTTCCCGGGCTTCATTAGCATAAGCGGGGAGCCGCCATTTTTAAATCCCCGCTGCTTCGAACCCCGTGTAGCGCAGCTACACGGGGCTCGAACTAGGTAGTTCGGACTAGGGTCCTATTCCGAACTACCGTTACTCCTCGTGAAACGAGGAGTACCGGTAGTTCGGAATAGGCACCCTAGTCCGAACTACCTAGTTCGTGCCACGTGTAGCCGCGCTGCACGGGGGTTCGAACGAGTGGGGTTTTAAAAATGGCGGCTCCCCGCTTATGCTAATGAAGCCCGGGAAATTCAAATCCCGGGCTTCATTAGCAAGTGCGGTATGCATACATTACCCTCCTAGTTCGAACTAGGAGGGTAGTGTAGACATACCCTTTCATTGGTCCTGGGTCACGATTTCATTCGGCGTTTCTTTCTAATCAATGAATGACAAAACTATCGCTGTGAGCACAAGGAGCAATTGGGTCATGAAGTAGGAAAATCCAGACCAAGTCCACTGAATGAAATCCTAATTAGTCATGCAAGCATCACTCCAGTGTAAACAAGATCAGACTCAATATACGCATTCATAAATCTTTCTGCACATCTGTGTATCTTGCGCATATTTATACTGTTATAATCTACCAGAGCCCAGCGCACCAAATATCAACAGCCAAAGCTACGTCCCTGGTGAACATCATGAAGTCTCCATCTCTTGTCCTGTTTTGGCGTTAAATTGGTGCTTGTGGAATGGGAGGTTTGGCTGATGTTGGCTGTATGGTTTCTTCTTTATTTCAGTTTGTTTATTGGTTGGTCCATTTGTTGATTTGTTCCAGGTGGCTTTTCGGGGGGAGGGAAGGAGTAGGAATTTGGGAGGTTGGAATATGCTTGTTCCAAGGGGATGTCCATTTATCATGTATTCTAGATGCCTTCTCCTCCTTGGATTTTCTGAGGAGCATAAAGTTTTGCTTCCCGGTTGAGGATGAATTGGAAAAAAGTTTGTGTAAATGGGTGGGAAATACCTAGTCCCTATTCACACAGTTATGTGAATGCGGATGGGACTGCACTGCACTATTTCAGATGTGTGAGGGTAGCTACAGCCACGTCTATGAGAGAATAAACACCATGTCATTCTTCGAATGGTGGAAAGTCATTTAGGAATATCATTATCTCATAGACACTAACCTCCTCTCCCATCCCTCCATCTGTTCTAAAATCTGATTTGTCAATTTTATATGTGTTCACTTTTTTTGATTGTATCCTGGAAAATGGATCCTGTCATTTTGAATGCAATTCGAAGCTTGGTTGAGAAAGGCAATAGACTTTTACAAGGCCTTTGACTGGGTGTCACATGAAAATGGTCCCCCAGTAAAGTTTGTGGATGACAGAAAAGTTGGGAGACCAGTAAATAGTGAAGAGGGCGGGTCCCCCAAAAGGATGGATCAGTCCAGTTTTGTGCGGATTATCGGAAGCTCAAGGTCATCATCGTGTCCGATGTCTATTCCGTGCCTAGGCCTGGGGAGCTCCTAGACAAACTGGGGGGATCTCACTACCTAGTCATCATGGACCTCCCCAAAGGCTTTTGGCAGGTGCTGTAGGAATCAGATGCTTTTATTCCCTCTTTGGAGCTCTATGAGTTCCTGGTCCTGCTTTTCAGCCTGAAGGGGGCACCGGCCACCTCCTAGCGCTTGGTGGGCCAGCTACTAAGGGGGAGGGAGAGTTTTACCCTGGCTTCATTGACATGGGAGGGCCATGTGTCCCAGGTTAACCAAGTGCTGGCTGAGCTGCAGGGGGCCGGGCTGACTGTAAAGGCTGGGAAGTACAAGATGGGGATGGCAGAGATACCTCACCTGGGCCATAAGGTGGGGAGCGACTGCTTAAAGCTGGAGCTGCCAAGGTGGAGGCCATCAGAGATTGGTCACCGTGAGTATCACATCCCTCCTCTCTCTGCCCCTCCCCTTCGATATTCTGGAAACCAGTCCCATTCCTAGCACTTCCCATGTTAGTGATTGTAGTGAACGTTTTAGTGAGTTATGGAAAGGAGACCCGTTGACAAGTCACAGTGGTTGGAAAAGGAGTTTCTTATTTTGTGAGACATTTCAAGATACTGAAATATTTTCCCATCCCAGGTCAGGGGAAAAATGAGAAGACAATTTGAAAACAAAACAAAACATAAAGAAAAAGTTGTCAGGGCGACTACAAAGTTTTGCTTCCATCATTTCATAAAGAGACTAGAAGGGACGATGCAAGTAACTATCATCACTTTTCTTTACCACAGGCCACTCAGTATACCTCCGCTCCCCCGATAACTCCTATGTTGAGCCCAGTTAAACAGCTCTGGTTAAACTAAACAGTAAATAGAGTGAATTGTGGTGAGCCACAGAGAGTGATCCAGGGAGACTGAGTCCCACCAGGGTCTAAGACCCGACAATGAGAGGGGTATGACCAGCCAGGACACATCCAGGGAACCCTATCAAGTTGCCTCCTACCTCAGGGCAAAGATACATTTTGATTTTGACCCGTTCTGTGTTTTCATCCTTTCTTAAATGTCAATTAACAGCCATTGCAAAGTTACCGACATTATTTTTTTCAAAATACAAACCTCAAGTTGGTATCTGTTCAGAAATTGGAACCTTCTGAAAAATCCAACCTTTATCTAAACGACCCCGTCCCACTAATGCTCCAGACTTCCATGAATCTACAATTTCTGAGGAACCAAACCAAATTGTGAGAAGATGTCATAGCAGAGTTTGTGATCAGCCCATGCATGGCAATTTCTTCCTCCACTCTATGGGCCCATTCTTAAAATAGGCTCTTCCCCTCCATTTGTAGATTTCTGCACCCCTGGAAATGCCTTTCAAATGAAGGCTCTCAAGATTTTGTCATATCATTGACTATATCAGCAAAGAGATGCCTGCTGGATATGTCGTCTCTCCATGGAGATCTCTTCAACTTCCTCTCCTCCCTGACACAAATGTAGACCATCCCCATGGCCCATCCAAGTTCACCCAACGTCCCAACATCAACCGGCCACCTCCTCTTCAGCTCCAATTTGCAGGCACAGAAAAGGGATTGGGATTATCGTTAATGAGGCCAGACGCCCAGCGGGTCTGCACCAGCTGTAGCTTCATTGGCCTCCAAGGCCAAGAACCAGGGGGGTGTAAATCAGCAGAAGCTCCAGTGAGGACAGGTTCCCCTTTGGGCAGGGGGCAGGACTCAATGATTCTTGAGGTCTCTGCCAGCCCTGAGATTCTCTGACAGAGGTTCTTGGGGAGGCCCAGGTAATGGAAATCAGATGCCCGGGTAATGGAAATCCAAACAGCTCCATTGACACCAGAGGGTGAACTTGCCACTTGCCCAGAACTCAATGGAACTGGATCAGATGACACCAGTTTAGGATGCAGCGTTTGCCTCCGGCTGCTTTTTAGTAACCATCGTCAAACATCCGGGCTAGCCTGTGGGGTCCTCTGGTGGCTGCAACTCAAGAGCTGCTGGTGCAACCTCCAGGGGAAATACTTAATTGCTGGCTTGACAAGCCCTGGCTGGGATGATTGAGTTGGGGCTGGTCCTGCTTTGGGCAGGGAGCTGGACTCCATGACTCCTGAGGTCTCTGCGCAGCTGGGGATTCCATGAACACCAGAGACCAAACATCTCTGCTCTCCCAGAGCGGAGCCTGTGGGGTTCAGGAAGGACCAGGCTGCTCCAGGCCAGCTGGGGCTGTAGGGACACCGGGCTCTGAGCTACAGCAGGTCACATCTCTGCTCCCAATGGAGAGTTGATTTTGCAATCTCCTTCACAGCCCTTTGGGCGTCAGCCCAGCTCTGTCTGTCACCAGGGGTCCTTGCAGGGGATTTTCTGAGCAGTGCTGAGAATCCCCTCGGAGCAGGGCTGGCACGAGGCCTTCTCCACCTGCCTCCTCCACCTTGTGTCGTCTCCTTGTTTAACTGGTGCCTGCGCCTACGTGAAACCCACCTTCAGGTCTACATCCCTCCTGGATCTTGCAGTGCACATTTTCTATTCTGTGGTGCCTCCCGTCGTCTACAGCATGAGGAACAAGGAGGTCAAAGCAGCCCTGAGGAAAATGATTGGAAATAATTTTGTTCCCGGTTCCTTTTCAGATAAACTAACTGATGACATTAATGTCTCTCTAAGAACACGATTTGCTTTCTCTTTATGCACAAAGAGGAATTTGTTCTGGTAAAAATGGTAACAGCTCTCAAGTGATTGCAAATGTATGAGTGCAAATAATAACAGTATCTATCTATCTATCTATCTATCTATCTATCTATCTATCTATCTATCTATCTATCTATCTATCCCCACACACCCCCTCTATCTATCTATCTATCTATCTATCTATCTATCTATCTATCTATCTATCTATCTATCCCCACACACCCCCTCTATCTATCTATCTATCTATCTATCTATCTATCTATCTATCTATCTATCTATCTATCTATCTATCTATCCCCACACACCCCCTCTATCTATCTATCTATCTATCTATCTATCTATCTATCTATCTATCTATCTATCTATCTATCTATCTATCTATCTATCCCCACACCCCCCTCTATCTATCTATCTATTTTAAGATTGTGTACTGCTATCCATCACCATGCTCTTTGAGGACCATCAACAGTATTAGTAGGCCTATCAAAGTCATTAGTGGACCTCCCGTAGTTACTGTATCTTGTTTTTTTGGGAGTAAAAAATTGCTGTATCTGTTTTTTGGCAGTTGGGTTCTTATTTTCCTGTCTCCTTTTGGTGACCGATTTGTTTCTTTGTACATTGTAGGTGGGACTGTCTGGGGAGATGCTATGTGTTCACTCACCCAACATTGCTGACATTGTTTCAGTTATGAGGTTATGAGGATGCCCATGTGGTTGAGTTCTTGTGGGAACTAATATACAACCAGGGCTGGACTAGCAACATGGCTGCTTTAAAATGGACCCTGCTCTTGCCTAGAGACACTAGGCTCAGTTCAATAGTGAAACCCACTGGTGGGGACAGTGTCAAGGTGTCCATGTCGATCGTGGGATATTGGAGATAGTAGAGCAGGGGTGGCCAACCTGTGACTCTAGAGCCACCTGTGGTTATTCTGAAGTTAATATGTGGCTCCTTGATCAGGCACGGACTCCTGGGCCGCAGCTATAGGTGCAAGCTTTCCAGTGCTCAATTCCTGGCTCCACCTCCCTCTCCTAGCGTGATGCATCCTTGCTCCTTCCCTTCCTTTAGTAAGGCATTTGACATGGTCTTGCATGATATTCTTATCTTTAAACTAGGGAAATATGAGATATATTGGGCCACTATAAGGTGGATGTTTAAGTGGCTGGATAAACACACTCAGAGAGTAATTATGAACAGTTCACAGTCATGCTGGAAGGCCATAACAAGTGGGGTTCTGCAGGGGTCTGTTTCGGAACCGGTTCTGTTCAATACCTTCGGGAATGTCTACACTACCCGGCTAGTTCGAACTAGCGGGGTAATGTAGGCATACCGCACTTGCAAATGAAGCCTGGGATTTGAATTTTCCGGGCTTCATTTGCATAAGCGGGGCGCCGCCATTTTTAAAACCCCGCTCGTTCGAACCCTCGTGGAATGAGGAGTAACGGTAGTTCGAACTAGGAAGCCTAGTTCGAACTACCTAGTTCGTGCCCCATGTAGCTGCGCTGCACGGGGTTCGAACGAGCGGGGTTTTAAAAATGGCGGCGCCTCGCTTATGCAAATGAAGCCCGGGAAATTCAAATCCCGGGCTTCATTTGCAAGTGCGGTATGCCTACATTACCCTCCTAGTTTGAACTAGGAGGGTAGTGTAGACATACCCTTCCTCAGCAACTTAGATACTGGCATAGAGAGGACGCTTATTAAGTTTGCAGATGATACCAAGCTGGGAGGGGTTGCAACTGCTTTGGAGGATAGGATCATAATTCATAATGATCTGGACAAACTGGAGAAATGGTCTGAGGTAAACAGGATGAAGTTTAATAAAGACAAATGCAAAGTGCTCCACTTAGGAAGGAACAATCAGTTTCACACATACAGAATGAGAAGTGACTGTCTAGGAAGGAGTACAGCAGAAAAGGATCTAGAGGTCAGAGTGGAGCATCTACTAAATATGAGTCAACAATGCAATACTGTTGCGAAAAAAACAAACACGATACTGGGCGGCACTAACAGGAGTGTTCTGAGCAAGAGACGAGAAGTCATTCTTCTGCCCTACTCTGCACAGATTAGACCTTAATTGGAGTATTGTGTCCAGCTCTGGGAACCATATTTCAAAAAAGATGTGGATAAATTAGAGAGGGTCCAGAAAAGAGCAACACAATTTTTTCGAAGACTAGAAAACATGAGCTATGAGGGAAGACTGAAAGAACTGGTCTTGTTTAGTATGGAAAAGAGAAGACCAAGAGGGGACATGATGGCGGTTTTCAAATATCTAAAAGGGTGTTACAAGAAGGAGGGGAAAATTGTTCTCCTTGGCCTCTGATGACAGGACCTGAAGCAATAAGCTTATTTGCAGCATGGGAGGTTTAGATTGGACATGAGGAAAAACTTCCTAACTCTCAGGGTGGTTACACACTGGAAAAATTACCTAGGGAGGTTATGGAATCCCAATCAAAGGAGATATTTAAGAGCAGGTTGGACAGACACCTGTCAGGGATGAGCTAGAAGGTGTTTGATCCTGTCTTGAGGGCGGGGGACTTCCACTTTTAGCATTTTATGATTCTATGATTTAATAAAGAGGCTGAAGCTACAATAATAGGAATGAAGGACATTTCAATTCTTGGAGAATAACCTCCACCCAGTCAATTTCTTCAATGCAGTTTTGATCTCCTTGTTCCTCAGGCTGTAGATGACCGGATTCATCATGGGAGGCACCACGGCATAGAGAACACCCACCACGAGATCCAGATTCGATGCTGAACTAGAGGTAGGTTTCAGGTAGACAAACACACCGGTGAAAAGTAACAAGGAGACTACAGTGAGGTGGGGGAGGCAGGTGGAGAAGGCTTTGTGCCGGCCCTGCTCCGAGGGGATTCTCAGCACCGCTTTGAAGATATGAACATAAGACACAATGATAAAAGCAAAGCATGTTAAACCTAGAATCACACTACAGGCAAGAAGCGCAACTTCACTCAGGTAGGAGTCGGAGCAGGCCAGCTTGAGGAGCTGGGGGATTTCACAGAAGAACTGGTCGATGACATTGGACTGGCAGAAGGGTAACCGGAAGGTGTTCCCGGTGTGCAGAACAGAGTAGACAATACTAGTGATCCAGGAACTAGCTGCCATTTGGACACAAGCTCCCTTGTTCATCACTCTCTCGTAGTGCAGCGGGAGGCAGATGGCGACGTATCGGTCGTAGGCCATGACGGTGAGTAAGGCAAGATCTGTTGAAATGAAGACGACAAAGAGAAAGACTTGGGCGACACAGGCAGGGTAGGAAATCAACCTAGAGTTCAGGAGGGAGTTGACCATGGATTTGGGGACAGTGACGGAGATGGAGCCGAGGTCTAGGAGAGACAGGTTCCCCAGGAAGAAGTACAAGGGGGTGTGCAGACGCTGGTCACAGACTATGGCTATGATGATGAGAAGATTCCCCATAAAGGTAGCCAGGTAAAGCACCAGAAACACCACAAAGTGCAAAACCTGCAGCTCCCGGATGTCTGAGAACCCCCGGAGCACGAACTCGGTCACGGTGCTTCGGTTGGGCATTTCCTTCTCTGTGATATCTGTGGAGGGAAGGACAAGGACAGTGGTGAGGTTCAGAGAGGCCAAGTGCTTCCCCTTGGTACTGACTGACCCAGAGGCCCTCGTCTCTCGTCAGCTGCATTCACCATGAGCGGTGAGTTATCCCGGACCCATTGGCCTGGCTCCTGTACCATCCAGGGATCTGCATCTGAAGATCAGGCTCAGGACAGGGCTGGGTCTAATGCTGTGTGAAGGTTGGAACAAAGCACAATCCCAGGGCAGCAGCTCTGGCCGAGACGGCTCCCTGCTTGCTACAAACAGCAGGCCCGGAACTGGGGCATGAAACTAAAATGCCGACACTTTCTGCAGCAATCTGACTCACTCAGGAGCTTGCACGCCCGCTCCAATGGAATGGTTCTGCTCTAATGGCGCAGGGACGTCCGGCTGCCGGCTTACGCACCAAGTGAGACAGGATCCCATCTCCATCTCAGTGCACCCTTGGGCTCGTAATAGTGTGAGCATATTTCCCTAGGCTGATTACAGGACACCTGGTCAAATGACTCATCCTAAAGTGAGTTCAACGGCAACCGATCGTACAAACGTTCAAATGAACATCGCGTGGACTGACCGGTTGAAGCGAAAAGCCGTGTAGCTGGAGGCTTTGTATTGACTTTCTGATCTTTGAGGTTTTAGGGATAAAACAAGGAGGGGTGATGCCCCCCAACACACTGCACCCCTCTCTCCCAGGGGGGATAACTGGCTGACCCAACTCTGCCTGCCCCTCTCTGCCCTCCACGCCTGGCTGGGCTGCCTGGATGGACCCACTTTTCCTGGTACCTGCCACAGAGTCATCTAGGCTCAACATGTGGGTGTGTGTGTCTGGCGAGGGGTGGGGGACGTCACATGCCTGCTCCCCAGATTCCTGCCACGAGTGTCCCCAGAATGCAGCTGGCAGCAGTGTTTTGGGCCCTGTGTGGGGGGGAAGAGATGGGACCTGCTTCCAGCCACAGGAGGGGAGCTCCCCTCATTCCTGCTGCGCCAGAGCTTTGCTGGGGGGCGGAGATGCTGCCAGGCCTGTGCGGGGAGCACGGACAAGGATCAGCTCCTCCTGGCGAGCACCCAGGGCCAGAAGGTCCTGGGCTTTCCCGAGGCACTGGGGCAAGGGAGGAGCCGGCCAGCTGGGCTGTTGGTGAGCTCAGTGCTTGGGGCTGGTTTCCCGCACAGTGCTGGGAACAGGATGTGCCCTGGCTGGGGGGCTATGGAGGAGCAGTGGGGCAGGGGGTGAAGGGGCACAGCAGGGAGAGGACAGTGAAAGGGGAAGCAGGTAAAGGGCCAATGGATGGAGAGCAGAGGTGACACATAACCAGCTACTTACTATCTATCTATCTATCTATCTATCTATCTATCTATCTATCTATCTATCTATCTATCTATCTATCTATCTATCTATCTATCTATCTATCCCTGCACACCCCCTCTATCTATCTATCTATCTATCTATCTATCTATCTATCTATCTATCTATCTATCTATCTATCTATCTATCTATCTATCTATCCCTGCACACCCCCTCTATCTATCTATCTATCTATCTATCTATCTATCTATCTATCTATCTATCTATCTATCTATCTATCTATCTATCTATCCCTGCACACCCCCTCTATCTATCTATCTATCTATCTATCTATCTATCTATCTATCTATCCCCGCACACCCCCTCTATCTATCTATCTATCTATCTATCTATCTATCTATCTATCTATCTATCTATCTATCTATCCCCGCACACCCCCTCTATCTATCTATCTATCTATCTATCTATCTATCTATCTATCTATCTATCTATCTATCTATCCCCATACACCCCCTCTATCTATCTATCTATCTATCTATCTATCTATCTATCTATCTATCTATCTATCTATCTATCTATCTATCTATCCCCGCACACCCCCTCTATCTATCTATCTATCTATCTATCTATCTATCTATCTATCTATCTATCCCCACACACCCCCTCTATCTATCTATCTATCTATCTATCTATCTATCTATCTATCTATCTATCTATCTATCTATCCCCATACACCCCCTCTATCTATCTATCTATCTATCTATCTATCTATCTATCTATCTATCCCCGCACACCCCCTCTATCTATCTATCTATCTATCTATCTATCTATCTATCTATCTATCTATCTATCTATCTCCACACACTCAATCTTACTATGCCAATACACTCTTTCTATCCATGTGTACTCAGTAAAACTCTGGACCACAGAGTTAAATTGGAAAAAGATACGTATTTGCGGTACATCGCATATGCCTCGTAGAATGTTATTTCCAGGGACAGCGAAAGAGCAAATCCACTTTAAAAAAAAAAATTCGGGATAGTGGACACGTTCCTTGGACATGGCATTGCTTTTCCAGCATATGTCTGGTATGCCGGAAAAACGCTACAGTCTAGATGTAGTCTCTAAGGTGCCACAGGACAACTCGTTGTTTTGAAACACAAGACATGTCTTGGAAAATTCAAAAAAAAATTTCTTCGGTTCAATGAAAATTTTTCAGATTTCCTTCACAGCCTCCTCTGGCAAGGAGTTCCAAAGGTTGACTGTGCACTGTGTGAAGAGCACCTTTCTTTTCTTAGTTTTAAACCTGCTACCCATTAATTTCATTTGGTGACCTCTAGTTCTTATATTATGGGAAGAAGTAAATGACTTTTCTTTATTCACCCTCTCCACACCACTCATGATTTTATAGACCTCTATCATATTCCCCCCCCCCCGCAGTCTCCTCTTTTCTAAACTGAAAAGTCCCAGTCTCTTCAGCGTTTCCTCATACCAAATTCCAAACCCCTAATCATTTTAGTTGCCCTTTCCTGAACATTTTCTAATGCCAAAATATATTTTTTGAGGTGAGGAGACCACATCAGTATTCAAGATGTGGGCATAACATAATTTTATATAGGGGCAGTAAGATATTCTTCATCTTATCTTTATCCCTTTTTAAATCATTCCTAACATCGTATTTGCCTTTTTGACCGCCGCTGCACACACTGTGTGGATCTTTTCAGAGAACTATCCACGATAACTCCAAGATCTCTTTCTTGATCAGTTGTAGTTAAATTAGCCCCCATTGTAGTGTATGTATAGTTGGGGTTATTTTTTCCAATGTGCATTACCTTACAATTTTCCACATTAATTTCATTTGCCATTTTGTTGCCCAGTCACTCAGTTTGGTGAGATCTTTTTGAAGTTATTCACAGTCTGTTTTCATCTTGACTATCTTCTGCAGTTTAGTATCATCCGCAAACTTTGCACCTCACTGCTTACCCCTTTCTCTAGATTATTTATGAATAATTTGAATAGGATTGGTCCTAGATCTGACCCTTGGGGAACACCACTAGTTATCTCTCTCCATTCTGAAAATTTACCATTTATTCCTCCCCTTTGTTTCCTGTCTTTTAACTATTCCTCAATCCATAAAAGAATCTTTCCTCTTATCCCATGACAACCTAATTTACACAAGAGCCTTTGGTGAGGGACCTTTTCAAAGGCTTTCTGGAAATCTAAGTAAATTATATCTGCTGGATCCCCCTGTCCGCATGTTTGTTAACCCCTTCAAAGAACTCTAAGGGTATGTCTACACTAGCCCCCTAGTTCAAACTAGGGAGGCTAATGTAGGCATTCGAAGTTGCAAATGAAGCCCGGGATTTAAATATCCCGGGCTTCATTTGTATCTTCCCGGCCGCCTCCATTTTTAAAAGTCTCTTAGTCCGAACTCTGTGCCTGCGGCTACACGCAGCATAGAGTAGGTAGTTCGAATTAGGATCTCTAATTTGAACTACTGGTACACCTCGTTCTATAAGGTGCCACAGGACTCCTTGCCGCTTTTGCAGATTCAGACTAACTTGGCTACCCCTCTGATACTTGACCCTCATAGATTAGTAAGTCATGATTTCACTTTACAGAAATCATGTTGACTTTTGCCCATCAAATTATGTTCTTCTATGTGTCTGACAATTTTGTTCTTTACGATTGTTTCAACTAATATGCCCGGTACTGACTTTAGACTTACTGGTCTGTAATTGCCGGGACAGCCTCTAGAGCCCTTTTTAAATATTGGCGTTATGTTTGCTGTCTTCCAGTCCTTGGGTACAGGAACTGATTTAAAGGATTTGAGTTTTTTCAGAATCCTTGGATGAATGCCGTCCTGTCCCAGTGATTTGTTACTGTTCAGTTTATCTATTTGTTCCAAAACCTCCTCTAATGACACTTCAATGACACTTCCTCAGATTCATCACCCACAAAGGATGGTGCAGATTCGGGAATCTCCCTCACATCCTCAGGCGTGAAGACTGAAGCAAAGAAATCATTTAGTCTCTCTGCAATGGCTTTATTGTCCTTGTTTGCTCCTTTTGTATCTCGATCGTCTAGGGACCCCACTGGTTGTTTAGCAGGTTTCCTGCTTCTAATATACTTTAAAAAACATTTTGCTATTACTTTTTGAGTTTTTGGCTAGCTGTTCCTCAAAATCTTTTTTTGGCTTTTCTTATGACATTTTTACACTTAATTTGGCAGTGTTTATGTTCCTTTCTATTTACTTCACTAGGATTGGACTTCCACTTTTTCAAAGATGCCTTTTTATCTCTCACTGCTTCTTGTACATGGTGGTTAAGCCACGGTGGCTCTTTTTTAGGTCTCTGACTATATTTTTTAATTTGGGGTATACATTTAAGTTGGACTTCTATGGGGTCTTTGAAAAGTTTCCATGCAGCTTGCAGGGATTTTATTATAGTCACTGTACCTTTTAATTTCTGTGTAACTAACCTCCCCATTTTTGCATAATTCCCCTTTTTGAAATTAAATGCCAGAGTGTTGGACTGCTGAGGTGCTCTTCCCACCACAGGAATGTTAAAAGTTATTATATTATGGTCACTATTCCCAAGCGGTCCTGTAATAGTTACCTCCTGGACCAGATCCTGCGCTCTACTCATTACTAAATTGAGGACTGCCTCTCCCCTTGTGGGTTCCTCTACCAGCTGGAAGATGTTCCCAAATAAAAAAAATTGGGTTTCTGTGAAAGGCCTCTTGTCCTCTGCTGGGGGACGGAAAATAAAAACCTCTGAGCAGCTCTAAGGTTGATTCAATGACATGAAAAGTCTGGCTGAGTTCCCACGGTAACTAACTTGCAGCTCTAGTGTTAATTTTCCCCAATACACCAACCCCTAAGTACGTTTAATTGAAGTAACGAACTCACCGTGCTGGACTTTGCCGGATGGTTCCCCACTTGGGATGCATTTCACCGCCAGGATTTTCAGTCATCGCTTAGCCATGGACCTGCCAGAAATGCCCCATCGCTGTCTTATCCTGCTGCTTTCTCCATGCCCTTCCATGCAGTTCATAGCACACAGGGATCTGATCCTCAGATGGCTGCTCCCGGCTTCTCCTCGGGCAGGCTGGGCTGAGCGGCGAAGGAGCACAGAGGATGGGGGCAGAAATCCCCTCCCTGCTCTGAAACTGCTCCCAGCCAGCGCACGCAGCAAACAAGGGCCCAGCTTATACTGGGGCTAAATAGACAACTCCGGTTTCCATGGCACCTCTCAATCCCTGAGGGGAACCACCCCACGTGCCACGCGATGACAGTGGCCCTGGAAGGACCCCTGGCTACAGACAGAGCCGGGCTGAAGCCGAAAGGTCTGTAAAGGAGATTGCAGAATCAACTCTCCATTGCTGGCACAGATGGGACCTACGATAGCTCAGAGCCCGGTGGCCCTACAGCCTCAGCTGTCCTGGAGCAGCCTGGTCCCTCATGAACCCCACAGACTCCGCTCTGGGAGAGCAGGGATGTTTGGTCTCCTGTCTTCCTGGAATAACAAGGGTTGGCAGAGACCTCGGGGGTCATCGAGTCCAGCCCCTGGCCCAAAGCAGGACCAACCCCAACTCAATCATCCCAACCAGGGCTTGGTCAAGCCGGGACTTAAATCCTTCCTCTGGGGGCTGCACCAGCAGCTCTTTGCATGCAGCCCCCAGAGGACCCCACAGCTCTGGCCACCTCGGGTGTTTGATACGGGTCACGAAGAAGCACCCGGAGACAAGCACTGCATCCTAAACTGGTGTAAATTGATACAAAGTTGGTTTGTGGCTCCCTGCCCAGGGGATGCAGATACCCATTGGCCTGGCTTGACTTCCCAGGAGGTTGAGGGTCAGGCAGACGCCTGGATCTGAAAGGGATTGTAAAGGATCACACAGCCCTCTGACCACTACCCCGTGTTGCTCATCCACGTGGGCCCCAATGACCTTGCAATGAATGACCTTGAGCAGACCAGGAGTGGCTGCCAGGCTCTGGATGGGAGAGTGAAGGAGCTGCGGGCACAGGTGGGGTTGTCGTCCATTCTTCACATCTCCGGTAGGGTCCCAGGAAGAGACTGACACATCCTTGAGGTGATGGGTCCTGGGTGACAGCAATTTGTGCGCCAATCATAGAATCATAGACTCATAGAACCATAGAACTGGAAGAGACCACAGAAGGTCATCAAGTCCAGACCCCTGCCCTAGGCAGGACCAATCCCAACTAAATCAACCCGGCCAGGGCTTTGTCAAGCCGAGACTTATACACCTCTAGGGACGGAGACTCCACTACTTCCCTAGGGAACCCATTCCAGGGCTTCACCACCCTCCTAGTGAAATAGTTATTCCTAATATCCAACCTGGACCTCTCCCACCGCAACTTGAGACCATTGCTCCTCGTTCTGCCATCTGTCACTACTGAGAACAGCCTCTCTCCATCCTCTTTGGACCCTCCCTTCAGGAAGTTGAAGGCTGCTGTCAAATCCCCCCTCACTCTTCGCTTCTGCAGACTAAACAGACCCAAGTCCCTCAGCCTCTCCTCATAGGTCATGTGCTCCAGCCCCCTAATCAATTTGGTTGCCCTTCGCTGGACCCTCTCCAATGCGTCCACATTCTTTCTGTAGTGGGGGGCCCAGAACTGGACACAATACTCCAGATGTGGCCTCACCAAAGCCGAATAAAGGGGAACGATGACATCTCTGGATCTGCTGGCAATGCTCCTCCTAATGCAACCTAATATGCCATTAGCCTTCTTGGCTACAAGGGCGCCCTGTTGACACACAATCGTGGTGTCTCCCACCATGGTTTATACCTGTGGTTCTTTCCACAGGAGCTGTGACCTGCAGTAAGT
Source organism: Pelodiscus sinensis (assembly GCF_049634645.1). Classification (NCBI taxonomy): domain Eukaryota; kingdom Metazoa; phylum Chordata; order Testudines; family Trionychidae; genus Pelodiscus; species Pelodiscus sinensis. The sequence goes on along the minus strand of NC_134740.1, from coordinate 10,584,378 downwards.
GTTGTGACTAGCCAGTTTGCCGGCCTCCTCCTCCTCCTCCAAAAAAAGGGACAATATACTGACCAGGGTAAGAACACAGAGAAAATATGAGCAATTAAATCACTGCAGTAGTTTTGTTGAACAAACATTGTTAGCCAGGCTCATTTTGCCCTTAGGAAACATGGCATCAGTTTCTAACAGACCATGAGAAGTGTTCATCCGCCCGCTAGTCCGTCCATGTATTTATACCAAAGGATACAAAATTATATAAGGACCTGGTTGCCCTAATCTGTGTATATATGTAGCCAGGTCGGCTCTGGAAGGGGCTTCTCCCCGTCTGGGTCAATGGGCTGTCTCTCCGCCCCACTACACACTAGGTCTGTTTCCCCAAGGGGAATTAGCGGTGCTGGGCCTTCTGCCTCCAGTCATTCCCCAGTCACACTCAACAAGTCCTAGGCTCTGGCCTATGATGAGGCTGGCTAACAGTCGCCGAGTCCTGGTCACGGTTCAAGGCCCCACTAGGGAATAAGGGCTACAATAGTTCAAGCCCTAGTTCAGGGAGAGGGAGCAAACAAGCAGATCTCCTTGCTCGGGCAGGGGTCCAGCAAATGCAGACTGTCAGGCTGGAACAGCTGAGACCACCCAGGACTGGAGTGGTGGGGGGATGTGGGCCTACGCACTTCGCTGTGTCCTGGCCTGCTCCTGGATTCGCCCTGTGTAGGGGTAAACTGAGGCAGTCCATGGTATTTTGCTAAGAACCCCTATCCAATTCCAAATCTGGGACAGGCCTGGGAACACACAGCACAAGCAGTTAACATAACCTTGGTTGCTCTGGCAACCGCATTCGAAGAGGGCCTCGCTCCGATAAGACGCTGGCTGGTACCAAAATAACTTTTGTGGAAACTGTTCTCACTGTCCTCCTTTAATCCTAGATAATAAGCCTGGAACCGAAGGACTACGCCAACGTGAGGCAGTATCACCCCACAGTAGATGCATCATAATTTCAGCAGACAAAGTTACCAATAACATGTCTGTTTTGTTTATGTTGGCTTCTTTAGCTTGTTAGGAGTAACTACCTGTATTATTGATAAGATGTTTAATTGGCGATGGGCGGAGCTGCTGTGTAACCTTTTTAGTTGATTGGCTTACGTGATCATTCCGTCTTGCTGCCAGACCCTATCAAATTTCTTCTCCTCCGTCCATCTGCCGCCTATATAATCTATTGTAATGTTTTGTTTCACCAGTGTTCACCAGCCTAAAAGCTGAGGGCCACTCCACCAGCTGTGTGTAATAAATCCTCTACTTGTTTTCACCTGCATCCAGAGTTGTCCAGAATTATTCCCTACACACTGCAACACGGTGATCCCGGCTCTGGCTCAGCCAAACTGCTGCCGGCGATCTCCGGGCTGCTTCCACTTTTTCCCTGCACACGTGTCTGGCTCCAGGGCATTTCCTCTGTGCTTCGCAGGGCTGGAACCACTGGCACGGTGAGCAGTTCCTCCAAGCCGTGGCCCAACTGGGGTTCTGGTGGTCAGGGCCAGTCCTCAGCTTCCCTCAGATCCAGCTCCCCGCTTGCAATCACAGGGGAAGTTCCTGGTTCCTCTGGCAGCTGGGGGCTGATTGACCTCTCAGGCAGGTCTTTTATAGTTCTGGCCCCGCCTCCTGACTTCTGGTCAGGTGATGAGCTGGGGCTGGGCATTGCCCACCAGGGTTCCGGGAGGGGCATAGGTCTATCTGAGAGTCCTTCTTTCTGTCTTCTTGCAAGTCCATTGGTTCCAGAACTCCTCCTAACTTAATGCAAGGTCAAAGTCTGATTGTGTCAGGACAATGAGAAGTGCCTGGAATGGGACTGGTTTCTATACCTTGGAAAGGAAGGGGACTGATCGGAGAGACAGCGACACTGCAGGATGACCACATGGGGGCAGCATCACCAGCAAGAGAACGGCCAGATGGGTTTGGCGCTTTCCATATTGCCGGCCACCGGATGAGTTGAGTGGACATAATTCCACTGTGATGGATTGAGAAGAAGCATCATGCCCATTGGCTCTGCTGCCTCATCTCCCGCCTCAGGAGACATGGGGCAAGGAACCCTTCCAAGGAGACACTTCCCCCTGCCCGAGGAGAAGCTGGGAACCAGGGCCCAGCCCTGGACCAGCTGAAGGCCAGGATAACCCCTGCAGCCCTGTGGCTGTGAGGGAGAGCAGAAAGATGCAGGGCAGTCCCCTGGCCCAACAGGCTGGACACTGGGGATGGCCTGTGGAGCCCAACCCGCCAGAACAGATGGAGGGTGGGGGTGGGAGGAGAGGGCAGGAAGATGCCAGGCACGGTCCCCCTGCCAGCAGGCTGGAAGCCGGGGACGGCCTGTGGAGCCCAACCCCCCAGAACAGATGGAGGGTGGGGGAGGGCCAGCTGAAGACCGGGGATGGTTCTTGGATCCCTGACCCCCAACCTCAGAAGGCGGCTCAACCTGGGGAGTGCAGCCCCATGACCCAGGAAAAGTCTCCTTTTTGGATCCCTGACCCCCAACCTGCCAGGCCTCTGGTCCAGAATCCTCCCTACCCTGAGTCCCACACCATTCATGCCCTGGCTTGGGTCTTGTGCCTCGATACCCTATTCCGCCTGTCCTGAGCCACACTTTAGCCCCAATGCTTTACTCCAGCACCCGCCCCCCCACATACCAACCCCTGAGCTCTTCTTCACCAAACCCTGACTCCTTCTCCCCAACTCTTCCACCTCCTGCCCTGAGCCCCCCCACACACCTACCATGCCCCGCCCTCACACCCGTCCCCCTGCTCCCTGCCCTAAGCTCTCTCCCCTACCATGAGTCCTATACCCCCACCCTCTTCCCTGAGCCCCCACCTCCTGCCCTGACTCCTGCACCCTCCACTCCCTGCTCTGAGCCACATTGGTCAAATCAAGCACATACATTGCCCTTTAATTAACAAGCCCCAACTTTACTATAGTTAAGGACCGGAGCAAGGCCTGACAACTCTGCTAGAGTATAACAAATCATCCCATCCACATTAAATTAATCATTTCAATAGAACTCATCTAGCTACCCATTAATTTTTCATATTTGGGGAAAGGAAAACCTCCAATCTCTCTGGCGATGTCTACACTGCAGAGTTTTTCTGGAAGGTATGTGTAGACAACAAAATCAACAGATATCCCCCATGAAATCCTACATATTTCATCCAGCAAATTCCTACCCCACAAATATCAGATGGAACACAGAAACAAGTTAGCCAAGGAATCACTAAAATGCAATAAAAGGGAAAAGCAAATACCCCAACCAAAGTTCTCATACCCCCACCACAATTTTATCCCCGAAAAGGAGAAGAGGAAGAGACTTCACAAAGACCACTAGTGACTTAGCTGTGGCTAGTAATCTTCTGTGCAAAATGTTGTGCAACAGTGATATTAAATCCCTGCGAGAGAGGAACAGGTGTGTATCTAGATGGGGGGGCTGTGAGGAGCACATTCTGCTCCCGTTTGCACTGGTCTAATGCCAAATTAATCCATTTAACTTCAGCTGCGCTAGTCCGCATTTTATAAATAAGCTGAGGCTGCAATCACAAGCTCTGAAGGACATTTCACTTCCCGGGCTTTATTTGCATGTTCCCATCTGGTCGTCATTTTTAAATGTCACTAGTCCGGACTAGCTGCCCGCGGATACACACGACAGTTAAACGGTAATTCCAACTACATCCTTAGTTCGAATTAGCTGTTATACCTCATTCCAGGTGTGACCGAAAAAAAATGGCGACAGAACGGGAACATGCAAATAAAGCCCAGGATATTTAAATCCCAGGCTTCATTTGCAAGTTCAAATGCCTACATTAGCCTCCGTAGTTCAAACTAGGGGGCTAGTGTAGACATACCCATAGAGATTAACCTCCACTCCATCAGTTTCTTGAGGGCTGCTTTGAGCTCCTTGTTCCTCAGGCTGTAGATGACCAGATCCAGCATGGGGGGCACCATGGCGTAGAGAACACCCATCGTCAGATCCAGATGCTGAGCTGGAGGTGAGTTTCAAGCTCTCTCTCCTCTTCTTCAATTTCTGTAGTGCAGGGGCTGGCACATGTATTGGTCGTAGACCATGATGGGGAGTAAGGCAAGATCTGTTGAAGTGAAGATGACAAAGAGAAATACTTGGGTGACACAGGCGGGGTAGGAAATCAACCTGGTACTCAGGAGACTGTTCAATACGGATTTTGGGACAGTGACAGAGATGGAGTCAAGGTCTAGGATTGTCCAAGAAGATGTACATTGGAGTGTGAAGATGGTGGTTGAGGGCAATAATGACTGAGATGATGAGAAGATTCCCCACCAAGGCTGCCAGGTAAAGCCCTAGAAATACCACAAAGTGCAGAACCTACAGCCAGGTGAATAGGGATGTTTATGGACAGGTATTTAGATTCAGGTCTTACTTACGCTGTTACGATTCAAAATTAACTCATTTACAGCCATTGGCGTTAGTCTGGATTTTTTGACTTCCTAATCAGGTGTATCCTATCTTGTCAAGGAAAGAATTTTGTCATCAGCTTATTGGATCCGTAAAGGAGTTCAGCACAATCATAGTCAAGTCACATTGACAGACACTTTAATTCTTCACGAATAACCTCCACATGATCAGTTTCTTTAAGGCAGCTTTGAGCTCCTTGTTCCTCAGGCTGTAGATGACCGGATTGATCATTGGAGGTACCAGGGAATAGACAACAGCCATCGTAAGATCCAGATATGATGCAGAGGTGGAGGTGGGCTTCAGGTATGCAAAACAGCCCGTAGAAAGTAACAAAGAGACCATAGTGAGGTGAGGGAGGCAGGTGGAGAAGGCTTTGTGCCGGCCCTGCACCGAACGGATTCTCAGCACCGCTCTGAAGATCTGAACATATGACACAATGATAAATGCAAAGCAACTTAAACATAAAAACAGACCACAGGCAATGACCCCATTTTCACTGCTGTAGGAGTCGGAGCAGACTAACTTGAGGAGCTGGGGAATTTCACAGAAGAACTGGTCAATGACATTGGATTGGCAGAAGGGTAAGTTGAAGGTACTCCCGGTGTGCAGGGCAGAGTAGACAATACCAGCAAGCCAGGCACCGGCAGCCATATAGACACAGGCTCTCCTATTCATCACTTGCTCGTAGTGCAGTGGCTGGCAGATGGTGACGTATCGGTCGTAGGCCATGGTGGTGAGAAGGGCAAGATCAGTTGAAGTGAAGACTAAAAAAAGAAAGACTTGGGCAACGCATCCAGCATAGGAAATCACCCTGGTGTCCAGGAGGGAGTTAACCATGGATTTGGGGACGGTGACGGAGATGGAGCCGAGGTCTAGGATGGACAGATTCACCAGGAAGAAGTACATGGGGGTGTGCAGACGGTGGTCGAGGGCTACCGCTGAGACGATGAGAAGATTCCCCATTAGCCCTGCCAGGTAAAGCACCAGGAACAGCACAAAGTGCAAAATCTGCAGCTCCCGGACGTCAGAGAACCCCCGGAGCAGGAACTCGGTCACGGTGCTTCGGTTGGACATTTTCTTCCTCAGTTCCCAGTGTGACGGCTGGAGAGGGAAGGACACAGGCAGGGGTGGGGATTAGAGCGATACATAGAATGGCCCCGATTCCCAGCAGTAACCTCTCATGCGGTGGGTGTCCACCACGCACAGCGCCCTAGGGCAGTGAGTGACCACACAGGTGTCAATTTATCTGCCATGCCCAGCACCTGTCCTTGCTACTCACTAGGAGCAGTGAGTTACCACACGTATCAAATGGCCTGGACTCCGTTATTTTCACTTTCAAATGACCCGCTTTCGAAAGTGGGATCGGAAGAAGATATGCAAATTCATGAGGATTTTGCATATCCTCTTTCGAAAACAAAGCATAGTCTAGGCATACCCTAAATCAGAATCAGCCTGGCATTTGCCCGTTACTTGGCTTCATTGCCACTTCAATGGCTCTTTTGCAGGGTCCCTCTTCTGCAAACAGTCTGGCAGGTTTTGTCACTGTTCAATTAACCAGATCCTCTCAGGAGGAAGCCGAGCCACACAACAGGGACAGGAAGAGCCGTGTAGATGGATGCAAAAACCCAGTAGTGCCCCAAATTTTTGGGTGCCCCAAGAAACTACTGAGCTCTTCTCGGACGTTTCCCAGGCAAACTCCTCTGTTGGCTGCTGCCCTGTTCCCTGTCTCTGTATTCGCTCTGGCTGCCTTTCAATTGCTAACATGCCTGTAGAAACCTGTTGGGCCCATTGGGAAGGGGGCTGGACTTCATCACTCCTGAGGTCTCTTCCTACCCTAGGATTCTATGATTTTGTTAAATTCAGATTCCGTCACGGCTCTGCTGCCCCGACGACTGGTCACGTCTTCTCCTGTAATTCTATTTCCCCTCCCTTTCTCTGCCTTTCCTGCTGGGACTGTGGGATGTGTGACAGTTGCACTGTATTTTCTGTGTATGTTTGGTGCCCCTATTTCCAGCACTTGTAGTTAGCCAGCAGCAGTAGAGCTGACTATCTAGGAGCTAATATCTAGGCTTTGCCTGGGAACTGCAATTCATTGTACCCCATCAATGGCATTGATAGTTTAATACCTATGCTGTCAACTACCAACACTGCTACTTGCTCAGTCTTGCTATTCAGCAACATGGCAGAAATACACCCCATTGCAATAACGTGACTGGGGTCCGATTTCAAAATTATTAGACTAAAACTAAATTATTGGACTTCTCACTGCAGTTACCATGTAAGCTGCTGGTCTGAGATATTTTCTATGTAAATTAAATTAAAGAAACACTAGCTTTTGAACTCCAAAACTCTTCCAGGGACGTCTTTATTCCCGAAAGATAACTTGTGTACTTTCAAACTCAACCATTTATTTTCTTTAATTTAGCTGAAAAACTTTCAGCTTGCAGAAGTGTATCTGGACTCATCAGATTCTTAATGAAGAGAAACACAAGTTTGTTTTTCACAATTTCTATGAGAAGTCGACTCTTTTCTGCTCAGAAGGGGAAAAATACCATCCAAGCAGCTGGAAATCTTTCACTAATAAAAATGACAAGTCGTGAATTGTTCCCCTTGTCACTCCCAGTTCCATTATGAAATCTGCCCAGGACATTCACACCTTAACCCGTTGGACTGAAATAAGAGACTTACTGTGCCAGGCTTTCCGGGGTGTTTGCTGCACCGGACACTTCACTGCCGGGATTCTGCTATCAGTACGTATCTCTATGAAAAATGCCCCTTTACTGGGTTATCCAGCAGCTTGTTCCTGGACCCTCCCTTGTATTTCCCCATCTCAGGCCGGCTTGGCTAATAGGTGAAGGACTAAACAGGATGGGGGCAGAAAGCCTCCCACCCCCAGCTGAGAAACTGATCCCGGCTTGTCAGCTGCAAACATAGTCACTACTCAGGATGTCCCTGCTTTGGAGCTAAGTAGCAGAACCCATAATCCAGGGCTGGTAGCCCAGCTCTGATCTCACCTCCAGAGCAAACTGTCCTGTTACCCCGCCCTAGATGACCCAGACCCGCAAAGGTGAACATAAGGTCCCCCAGATCTCACCAATAGACTCATAGACTTTAAGGTCAGAAGGGACCATTATGATCATCTAGTCTGACCCCCTGCACAATTCTGGCCACAGAATCTCACCCACCCCCTCCTAGAATAATCCTCTCACCTATCTCTCAGATATTGAAGCCTTCAAATAGTTTGAAGACCCCAAGATGCAGAGAATCCTCCAGCTGTGATCTGTGCCCCATGCTACAGAGGAAGGTGAAATGTACCTGGAAGGACCCTGGCTACAGCCAAGGCAGGGCTGAGGAGCAGTGGGAAGGAGAATGCAGAAGAAGCTCTATATTATCAGCACAGCCATGCAACAGAGAACAGCCCAAAGCTGATGTATCCCAGAGTCCCAGCTGGCCTGGAGCAGCCTGGTACTTCGTTAACCCCACACCATCCACTCTGGGAGATTTTTTGTCTCCTCTGTGTTGCCCCAGCAGCTCTTGGGATGCAGCCACCAGAGGATCCCACAGCTCAGGATGCCCCAGGTGTTTGATTTTGGTCACTAAGAAGCAGCTGGAGGGAAATTCAGTGCAGGGTCCTAAACTCATGTCAAGTGATACAGTCTAAGAATTCCAAGTCCTCCCTGTCGAGCGGAAATGCAGCCCTTTGATTTCCATGGAGCTGGGCCCATTCTTTGGTCTGCATCCATATTCCTTACCTGTGAAACTGAACTGAAGATGAGAGAAAATTTTGCAGCCTTTCTCCATTATCAGGACACATGTTACTCCATCGGACTCCATGGGGTCAAGGCGACTCCCCTGACACCTTGGCTTCTGGATTGCAGGAGGGAAAATCCACTTCTTACAAAGCTAAATGTGCCATTGCTGCAAGCAGATTCAGTTCCACTGGTCATCTGGAAAAGTCAGCTGTGCCCACAAAATCTCATGACACCATCTACATGTTTTGTTAGACTTTACGGTGCTGCAAGACTCTTCATTGTTTAAGTTTTTGCATGATCTTAGTTCTTTGCCACATGGGATTAATTGCAGAGTGTAACTTGTAATGAAGGAGTAATTTATTCCCACAGCTGTATGAACTTTTGTAAAAATTCAGTGCAGCTTAGTTTTTCTATAGCTTATTTTCTGTTTTTATTAGCATCTTTCTTTCTTTCTTTCTTTCTTTCTTTCTTTCTTTCTTTCTTTCTTTCTTTCTTTCTTTCTTTCTTTCTTTCTTTCTTTGGCACCATTGAACATTTGAAGTGGGAAGCTGCCTTGGGGTTGGGTTGAGCAGGTGACTTAGGGTCTACACTACAACCTTGCGCTAGTGCAGCTGCACTGAGGTAGTGGCCGCGCTATTGCACTTTTGGGATGAGTCTCAAAGCCCTTATACTGATAGCGAGCGGGTGAGCTTGTGTGGCTGGTTTTTCTCAAGGCTTGCACAACGTGCTGGGGGGACTAACGGGCTGAAAGGTGAAATATTAAGTGTGTGTCTTCATAGCACCCTAAACTCAAAATAAGAGACATGGTTTGCACTACCCAAATTGCACAACTTATTTCAAGTCTATATCAAAATAGGCTATTTCGTAATTTGTCTACACAGCACTGCGTTTCGAAATAACACACTATTTCGAGACATCCCTTAGCCCTCATGGAACGAGGGTTAAAGGGATGCCGAAAGAGTGGCTCCGCTTTATCTTGAAATAGTGGGCACGTACAAAAGAGCTACCCCAAAATAGCCGTGCCGTGTAGATGTACCCGAAGTGACCGAGGGAGCTGGAAACAAAAGCAGCAAAAAGAGGTACTAGAGAGAAAGGCACATGAATGACGTATATGATGGGTGATGGTGCCATTGTTTTTGAAAGGCAGTGTGCGGGTGGGGCATTGGAGCAACGGGCAGCACAAAGGCAGGACATCAGAGTGGCATGAGGGGCAGGAGCTTGTGACAATTCAAGGTGGGAGGACAGGACTTCAGGGGCTGGTGGTGTGGTTGGGCGGGGCTATATTTCATGTGCTGGCAGCCCCCACTGTTAGGAAATGTCCATCACCTCTGGTTTGACAAGGAGTTTGTAGGAGAGCAAAGAATAAAATCATCAGGGCTCAGAAAGGCCTTGGCATCCATGCCAATGTTGCATCTATGCCAAGACAGAGAAGCCAACTGTGGATACGTCTCCCCAGATTCTGATGTGGATTTGCAGAGGCTGGTGTCTGCATTTTCATCCTAGAAAGTCAGGCTGGGGATGCCATCTAGCATGAGAGGCGTCTGCTGGTAGAATCTGCCAGGCAGCGGGTGGGAGAGCTGCTGAGGGAAGGTGATTGACTGAGGACCATCCATGCTTGAGAGCTGTTTATTGAAAATAGGTCTGTGGAGACCCCTTAGGCTGAGGAAGCCACCCAGCTACACAGGATGGGAGCAGCACTATGGCTCTATTACAGGAAGGATGGATGTATTTAGTTAGTTGGGTCGTAATAAAAAAATAATACACATAATTATAGAAGGATTTACGTGCCCTAAGACATCATAAATAAACTATCAAAATTAAACCAATAAACCCATCACAATTAAATTAATAATTTAAATAGCATCTATCTAGAAATCTGTAGACACTTTTTAAAAAATTCTTCATAATTGGAAAAAAGAAAATGTCAAGTCTGCAGAAAGCCCTTCAAAGGCACCTTGACTAAATGACAAAATTCATGGATGCCTTCATGTACTCAAATATTCCCACTTGGCAAATTCCAAAAGTCACCTGGAACAAAGAAAAAAGTCAACCAACTGTAACCCTTCTGCTGGTAGCAGTCAGCAGACAGAAGGGCCGGGTTCAGCATCTAGGGAGGTTCTTTCAACAAGGTAACTAATACAGGCTCAAGTCCACCCAGTCAAATAGGAAAATTCCAACCTACCCACAGGGCACCGTTAGAGGCAATTCTTCTGCTCTTGCAAGCACTGAGTCGGAGATAGAAACAGTCTGTTTAACAACAGTAATCTAACACCAACCTACAGGAACACACATAAACAAAGCAAATTCATAACCTGAAAGAAACCTGTAAGCCAGTTTCCATCCCCGGAGTTGGCCGGGAAGAGTCTTTTGCTTAATGTCGAACCCCACTTCAAACACCCCACTTACAGCTCTGTCCAATCAGCGCCGACCCAGAGTCCATAGGCACATCATCGTGATGTTGCCAGTCACCGAGCATGTGGCAATGCCACCTACGAGCTGCTCCTGCCAGCTGCCTTGCTGGCCGCCTACCATTGCTCTCACTGGCCACCTTCTAGCTGCTCCTGCCAGCCGCCTGCTGGCCAAGTGCTCCTGCCAGCAACCCCGCCACCATGATGGATCTGGATTTGGGTTGAACCTAGTGATTTCAGTTCCTTGTGTTGTCAGTTTCTCAGTGATTTCAGCTGTTGGCTCATCACCTAGGTAGGCCAAAAGATTCCAGCTTCTGCTGGAATCATATTTTAAAATAATACAGAGAGACCCTTTGGGAATCTGTTTCAGTTCTATCCTTAGAATGGGATGGGGTGGGGCAGGTGGAAGGGGAAGAGGAGATTGAACCAGTCTTTCCATTCATGCCTGGAGGGCATGTAGCCTACTGGTTCAAGCTCCTTCTCCCCAAACCAATCCACTTGAGTCTGGAAGGGGGAGGCTTGTCCATCCAAGACTCTTTGTAATGACAGTGTCTCTCTTGCAACCACTGGGATCGTATTTTACAATTCCTACATTTTGGGTTAATACTGTTTGTGACCCCACAATGTCCAAACTAGTTACAACACACCACATTCCATTCTAACAACTGACCATCCCTCAGGCCTATAGCACTGGCTGAACTGGGTTGACATAACCACACCCAGGATTTCTTTCCCATTCCAGCACATCAACGGTTGATGATCTTGCAGAGTTAAACAACTGAGTGAGCATAACCACACTTAGGACTACCGCCCCCAACAGCTGGTTGCATTGGAAGCAGGGGTTCAGACCCTGCTTACACAATGAAACAGTAAAATGAAACAGCATGGGAAAAAAAACATGATGCAAACAAAGTCAAGCTTCTCGTACACCATCCACAGTTGTTCTCCATCCCAAAAAGGAGAAGTGACCAAAAATTAATGAAGCTCATTAGTGACATAACTATGGCTGTTGATATCCTGTGCAACATGCTCAGATAACGTGGTTTTATTACCAGTAGGAATACTTATGGCCAACTACATAGGTTCAGAACTTACTTACACTGGTGTGATTGAAAATTAACTCATTTAATGCCAGGGGCATTAGTCTGCATTTTATGACTTCCTAATCAGGTGCATCCTGTCATACAGCAGGTCATCTTGACCACTAGCTTTCACGTGTGCCAGTCATGTCTGCATCAGGCACTGACCACAAGGCCCTGAGCCAGACGTCATATCAAAAGGAAGGAACCCTAATATGGTACCGGATATCAAAATTATAGTATAAAGCACCCTGGGTATGTCTACACTACCACCCTAGTTCGAACTAGGGTGGTAATGTAGGTAACCGGAGTTGCAAATGAAGCCCAGGATTTGAATTTCCCGGGCTTCATTTACATATTGCCGGGTGCCGCCATTTTTAAATGTCCGCTAGTGCGGACTCCATGCCCCGCGGCTACATGCGGCACGGACTAGGTAGTTCGGATTAGGCTTCCTATTCCTGTTCCACGAGGAGAACGGTAATTCAGAATAGAAAGCCTAATCCGAACTACCTAGTCCGTGCCGCGTGTAGACATACCCCCTGAGCCCTAAGCTCGGGGAGGTTCCGTATCAAGGTAGAAGACACGTATCGTCCAGCCTGGCTGAGGAGCTGATCACCCGAGGCCACCTCCCACCCACCGAATCAAGAAAAGGGGTGTACAAATCTTGGGCATGCTATACGTTGTTTTTTGTCTGTGCATCGTAATCGTTACTGGGCTTGTAGGTATTGCTTCTTATGTTGTGTTAACCATTTCATATTTAGAAGTTGTCAAGTATAAGTAGACTAATGACTAACTCCGCCACCTCATCAAAGATAACCATAGAAGGATTGGCTGTATGAGGAGTTTTTATTATTGCTATATTGTTTTTATTTGTTGTCAATTTTTTTTGCATGCTGTGCTGTCTAAGACGAATCAGAGGCAATGACTTAATATAATTAAAACTGTAGTCAATAAAGTTGGTAATTGGTTAAGCATATCTCAGCTCGGGCTTTCCTCCTTTGCAGCCACCATTCCGTCATCACAAATGCCACCCCTACACAATCTTTTGAGCTTCTGGTTCGTCACATCCAATCTTCTGAGAGACAGAATTTTATCATTATTTGATTAGATTCATAAAGAAGCTCAGAATGAAATCACAGTCAAGACACAATGAGAGACACTTTAATTCTTGGTGAATAACTTGTACACAATCACTTTCTTTAATGCAGCTTGAAGCTCCTTGTTCCTCAGGCTGTAGATGACCGGATTCATCATGGGGGGTACCAGGGAATAAACAACAGTCACTGTGAGATCTAGATCTGATGCCGAGCTGGAGGTGGGTTTCAGATATTCAAAGAAGCCAGTACAAAGGAACAAAGAGACAACTGTGAGGTGAGGGAGGCAGGTGGAGAAGGCTTTACGCTGGCCCTGCTCCGAGGGGATTCTCAGAACTGCTTTGAAGATCTGAACATAAGAAACAATGATAAAAATGAAGCAATTCAAAGATAAAAACACACTGAAGGCAAGAAGCCCAACTTCACTGAGGTAGGAGTCAGAGCAGGCCAGCTTGAGTAGAGGGGGGATTTCACAGAAGAACTGGTCGACGTCGTTGGACTGGCAGAAGGGTAACCGGAAGGTGTTCCCGGTGTGCAGGGCAGAGTAGACAGTAGCAGTGATCCAGGCACTGGCGGCCATGTGGACACAGGCTCTCCTGTTCATCACTCTCTCATAGTGCAGTGGTCGGCAGATGGCGATGTACCGGTCATAGGCCATGATGGTGAGTAACGCAAGATCTGCCGCAATGAAGACTACAAAGAAGAAGACTTGGGCGACACAGGCAGGATAGGAAATTGACCTGGTGTCCAAGAGGGAGTTGGCCATGGATTTGGGGATGATGACAGAGATGGAGCCAAGGTCTATAATGGACAGGTTCCCCAGGAAGAAGTACATGGGGGTGTGTAGACGGTGGTCGAGGGCGATGGCTATGAGGATGAGAAGGTTCCCCATCAGGGCTGCCAGGTAAAGCACCAGGAAAAGTGCAAAGTGCAAAACCTGCAGCTCCCGGGTGTCAGAGAAGCCCAGGAGCAGGAACTCGGTCACGGAGCTTCTGTTGAACATTTTCTTCTTCAGTTCACTGTGTTGGCTGTGGAGGGAAGGACACAGACAGGGGTGGGGATTAGGGTGTTACACAGAATGCCCCTGATTCCCTGCAGCAACCTCCCATGTCCAGTGTCTGTCCCAGCTACTCCCTAGCGGCAGTGAGTTACACACGGGTGTCAAATGGCCCGGCTCCCAGTCAGGACATGGAGCTGCATCTGTTTGCACCATCCAAAGATCTGGGAGTGGTGGAGGATGGCTTAAAATAGGGCTGGATACAATGCTCTATGAAGGATGGAGCAAAGCACAATCCCACCCGCAACAACTACATCCAAGAAGGACCCTCTGTTGCTACGACCAGCAAGGGCATGAAAGAAAAATTCCAGCAGTGCCTGAGCATCATTATCTGGGGAAATGTGAGACTCACAGTGACTCAGTACCCTGCATGGCAGCTCATCTGTCAAACTCCATTGCAACATCACATGGACGTTCCATTGACACAGAATCCCAGCTCCACCTCTCTGTGCAGGTGGGTTAGTAACAGCTCCCAGCGACCTCCCTGCGGTGTCATTGCCTCTCATAGAATCAGAGAACCCCAGGGCTGGAAGAGACATCAGGAGTCATCGAGTCCAGCCCCCTACCCAAAGTGGGACCAACCCAACTCAATCCTCCCAGCCATTGCTTGGTCAACCTAGGACTTAAATATCTCTAGGGATGGAGGTTCCGACCCCTTCCTAGGGAACCCATCCCAGTGCTTCCCCACCCACCTAGTTTTTCTTAATATCCAACCTAGAGTTGACCTGCTGCAACTTGAGACCATTACTCTTCATTCTGCCATCTGTTTCCACTGAGAACAGCCTCTCCCCATCCTCTTTGGGACTCTAATTCAGGGAGTTGAAGGCTGCTCTCAAATCCCCCCTCACTCTTCTCTTCTGCAGACTAAACAAGCCCACATCGCTCAGCCTCTCCTTGTGCTCCAGACTCCTCATTATTTTGGTTGCTCTCCGATTGACCCTCTCCTATGCGTCCACATCCTTTCTGTAGTGAGGGGCCCAGACTTGGATGCAAAACTCCAGATGTGGCCTCAGTAGTGCCAAATAAAGGGGAATAATCACTTCTCTGGATCTGCTGGCCATGCTCCTCTTAATGCACCTTAATATGCCATTAGCCTCCTTGGTGGCTCATATGAGCTTCTCATTCACTGGAATCCCCAGGAATTTTTTGCTGAATTGCTACTTAGCCAGTCAGTCCCCAACCTGTAACAGTGTTTGGGATTCTTCTGTCCCCAGGCCAAGACTCTACACTTGTCCCTGTTGAACCTCATCAGATTTTTTTTGGCCCAATCCTCTAATCTGTCCAGGTCACTCTGGACCCTGTCCCTGCCCTCCAGTGTATCTACCTGTCCCGCAGCTTAGCGTCATATGCAGACTTGCTGAGGGTGCAATCCATCCCCTCATCCAGGTCATTCATAAAGATGTTGAATGAAATTGGCCCTAGAACCTATTTTTGGGGCACTCTGCTTCAAACCAATCACAAACCAGACATCGAGCCGCTGATCACTACCTGTGGGGCCCAACAATCTATCCAGCTTTCTATCCACCTCACAGTCCATTTATCCAATCCATACTTCCCTAACTCGCTGGCTAGAATATTGTGTGCTGAAGTCAAGGTAGATCACATCCACCGACTTTCCCAGAGCCACAGAGCCAGTTACCTCATCACAGAAGCTAATCAGGTTGGTCAGGCATGACTTGCCCTTCATGAATCCATGTTGACTACTCCTGATCACCAGGGCTGAGCCCCACTTGCCATCCGCGCTGTCTGGCGATCTGCACTTGCCGGAACCTGGCTCTTCCCCGGGCGAGTAGATCATATAATTTGTCAAGCCCTGCTGATCACTCTCCCCTCTTCCAAGTGCCTCAAAATAGATTCCTTAATGATCCCCTCCACGATTTTTCCAGGGACCGAGATGAGGCTGACTGGTCTGTAGTTCCCTGGATCATCCTTCTTCCTTTTCTTAAAGATGGGCACTACATTTGCCTTTTTCCAGTCATCTGGGACATCTCTATTTCTGGGGAGCTATTGGGACACCTGGATTCTATTCTTGGCTCTAGCACCAACCTGCCATGTAATATCGGTCTGGCCACTTCCCTCTGTTTCCTTTCCCTCCCTTTCTCTGCTTTGTCTGCTGGAACTGATGGCTGTCAGGGGTTTGCACTGTGTTATGTGTGTTCAGTTCCTCTGTTTGCAGCACTTGTAGTTAGCCGGCAGCAGCAGAAAGGGCATACGGTGGTAGAGCTGATTGTCTAGGTGCTAATCTTATTGACTTCTCCTATATGCTTGGGTAGAGTTAACCCAAGGCTTTGGCCAGGGTGGGCGGGAGGGGGATGTTAATTCACTGTTCTCCATTGGAGGCATTAATATGTTTAATATCTGTGCCATGGACTGCCTACTTCGCTGCTTGCTCAGTCTTACATTCAACAAGTAAGCAGAAATATACTTGTTGCAATAGAGTGACTGGGTGCAGATTTTACTATTATTAGATTATACCAAAGTTCCCACCCAGCTTCAACCTAAAATACCAATCTGGGAAATTCAGACATTGTCTGTTTAAATTATATCAAAGACTCACCGGGGATTCAACTCCAAACAACTTCTGGGAAGTTCTGTTACTCTTGAAAGAAAACCTGTGCTTTGGAAAACTGCACACTGGTTTTCCTTCCTTTACCTGAAAACGTTTCCGTTTCTGGTGATTTGGCTGAAATTTTCTGGTTCTTATTGAACAAAAACAAAAGTTTGGTTTTCACAATGGGGGGAACAAGTCAACTGTTGTCAGGAAAAAAAAAAACCTTTCCAAGCGGCTACAAACATTTCAGTAAATACAGAGAACAAGTCGTGACTTGTCTCTCCCAGTTCCATTATGAAATCTCCCCAGGACATCCACCCCTAACACTGTTGGATTAAAATAACAGACTTACCGTTCCTGCGCTGCACCAGACACTTCACTGCCGGGATCCTGCCATCATTGCCTGTCTGCGAATGATGCTCCATCACTGAGTTAGCCGGCAGCTGGTTCCTTGGTCCCTCCCTTGTATTTCTCCATCTCAGGGAAGCTTGGACGAGAGGCGAAGGACCAAACAGGAAGGGTGTAGAAAGTCAGCTCGCTCTGCAGCTGAGAAACTGATCCTGGCACGTTCAAGCAGCAAACCTGGTCACAACTCCAGATGTGCCTGCTCTGGGGAAACAGCAGATCCGACAGTCCGGGCCTGTGAGCCCGGCTCCGACCTCACCCCTGGAGCAAATTACCCTGTCGCCCTGCCCTAGCTGACCCTGGAAGGAATCTGGCTACCCACAAGACAGGGCTGAGGAGCTGTGGGATGGAGACGGCAGAAGAAGCTATTTATGGCTAGCACAGGCAAGTGACAGAATGACCCAGCACTGCTGTGCACCAGAGCCCCAGCTGGCCTGGGACAGTCTGCTCTGTTGTTAACCCCACACACTCCACTCTGGGAGAGCAGAAATTTTTGTGTCCCGTGTTGCACCAGCAGCTCGTGGGATGCAGCCCCCCAGAGGACCCCACAGCTCAGGCTGCCCCGGGTGGTTGACTCTGGCCAGGAAGAAGCAGCCGGTAGGAAACTCAGCGCAGCGTCCTAACCTGCTGTCAGCTGACACAGTCTCCTTGCATTCCGTGTAATGAGGGCTTGTCAAGCGGAGATGCCGCTCTTTGGTTTCAAGTGAGCTGATTTTATTTGCATCTGCTGGAAGGGGCTTAGAGAAGGGGGTTGGGGATGTGAGGGGGTCAGGAGTCAGGGCTGGGGGTTGAGGAGGGGCAGAGGTTGGGGAGCGTTGAAGGTGCAGAAGTCAGAGTTTGGGGAGCAAAGAATCCTAGAATCCCAGGACTGGCAGAGACCTCAGGAGTCATCATGTCCAGCCCCCTGCCCAAAGCAGGACCAACCCAACTCCATCATCCCAACCAGGGCTTGGTCAAGCCGGGACTTAAACACCTTTAGGCATGGAGATTCCACCCCTCCCCCGCCCAGGAGCCTACCCCAGAGCTTCCCCACCCTCTTAGGGAAATAGTTTTTCCTCTAGACCTAGACCTAGACGTCCCCCACTGCAACTTGAAACCATTGCTCCTCGTTCTGCCATCTGCCTCCACTGAGAACAGCCTCTCTCCATCCTCTTTGGAACCCCCCTACAGGAAGTTGAAGGCTGCTCTCAAATCCCCCCTCGCTCTTCTCTTCTGCAGACTAAATAAGCCCAAATCCCTCAGCCTCTCCTCGTAGGTCTGTGGCATGGGCGGGGGGCTGTCTGCTCTGTGACTCGGGGTTCCCCTGCGCTGGGATGGGAGATTCTCACTGACTCTTCCAAATGTGTATTAACCCAGACACCCAGGCTCAGCCTCCCAGGGAGGGAGACAAAGGGAGGAGGGCGGAGACCAGCACATGGCTGGGGGGCAGAGCTGGAAGGGAGTTTCTATCTGGAATCATTGAGGGAAGCAGCCTAAGCAACGGGCTGGGATTTAGGGGCCCAGTCTCCCCCATCTCAAGGGGGGCTGAGGCATCCTAGGCCTGCCCTGTAACCAGATTACATCTGTGCTGTGCTGTATCCTGGAGAAGCAATTAACTCCCTCTATTCTACTGGCTGACGGAGTCTGTTCATGCCACTACGAGGGTGCAGGAGGCGGGAGAACCCCGACGCACTTCATATGCTCCAGCCCCCTGAATCATTTTGGTTGCCCTCCACTGGACCCTCTCCAATGTGTCCATATCCTTTCTGTAATGGAGGTCCCAGAACAGGACACAATACTCCAGATGTGGCCTCACCAGAGCCGAATAAAGGGGGATAATCACTTCTAGGCACATCCAATTGTCCTGGAGCAATCACACCCTGTTCTTGCTTTAGGTTATGATAAGAGGAAGCTGCCTATCAAATTTGGTGATCCTCATTCTTGCCGTTTTGGGGGACCGAAGACAGTGACCAAGCCATTTGTCTCGTGCCATCCCTCTCCAGCCTTCCACAAACCTTGGGCAGGGACACCACTCCTACCCCCTGGCTACTACCACTCCATGGACCCAACCTCCATGACTTGATCTCACGTCCCTTTAAACTCTCTTCCAGTTCTAGCCTTCACAGCCTCCTGCAGCAAGGAGTTCCACAGGTTGACTCTTTGCTTTGTGAAGAACAACTTTCTGTTACTAGTTTGAAGCCTGCTACCCATTCCTTTCCTTTGGTGTCCTCTAGTCCTTCTATTATGGGAACTAATGAAGAACTTTTCTGTATGCACCGTCTCCACCCAACTCCTGCTTTTAGAGACCTCTATCCTGTCCCCCCTCAGTCTCGTCTTTTCTAAGCTGAAAAGTACCAGTCTCTTTAGCCTCTCTTCATATGGGACCTGTTCCCAACATCTGATCATTTTAGTTGCCCTCCCCTCTCCCACCCTCTCTCTTCCCCTCTCCCACCTCCTTTTCCCAGTCTCCCCCAGTTTTGTTCAATAAAGACAGATTCCATTTTGGAAGACATGTTATCTTTATTTTGTACATCAAGAAGAGGGGCTAGGGAAGGGTAAGTGGAAGGAGGTGAGGGAGGAATGGGGTATGAGCCCCCGATGGGGAGGACTGGGCTGGCTCTGCGGGCTTCTGGGGGTGGAAGCTCTCCTGCAGCCCCTCAATTGCCCCCCTCTCCCCAGATGGCAGCCTGCGGCAAGTGCAGCCGGGCTGATGGCCAAGTGGTGTGATGTGCCCAGTGTGGGTACTCCGGGCAATCCAAGCCAGGACTGCTTTGCAAGCGGGGCACCCTGAGAACTGTCTGTCCGGGGTGGGGGTCGGGACCCTTTAAGCACAGCCCTCGGCTAGCCTGAGACAGCATCTCCACGCTCTAAGTCCTCCTCTGATGCCCTGCCGGCACTGCTTCCGGCCATCCTTAAGCCTGGTTCAGGGTCCACTTAATGTGGACATGCTAGTTCAAATTAGCAAAATGCTAATTCGAACTAGTTTTTAGTTCTAGATGCGTTAGTTCGAATTAGCTTACTTCGAATTAACTAATTCGAACTAAGTTAGTTCGAATTAGCGCTGTAGTGTAGACGTACCCTGAGTGTCTGATTTCCCCAGTATAGAAATTAATTTTTATCCTGGTCACTCATCTCATCATATGAGAACTGACATAAATATTTTTTATCCTCAGATCCCGCTGTGGCCGAGAAAGTATTTTCCGTCATACCTGGTGTCCTGCCTCCTACCACTCCATGGAAAACAGGACCCTTACCACCATTGACAGTTGTTTTAATGGCTCCATAGATTCCAAAGCCCAAAGGAATCAGTTCATATAACACAGGGAACAAGACTTTCCTAAAATAATTTCTACAGTAGAGAACAACTTCCCATCTTCATTTAAACATTCTCAATGAGGTAGATTCTACTATTAACATTAGTAAATTGTGCCAATAGTTAATTATACTCACCATTAAAATGTACAGCGTATTTCCAATCTGAACTTGCCTTCATCATCCAGACATTGGATGATATTAGACTGCTGTCTAATAGACCGAGGAGCCCATGATTAAATATTTGTTCCCCAGGTAGATACTTGTCAACTGCAATCAAGTCACCCTTTCACTGTAACTTTGTTAAGGTAAATAGATTGTGTTTCTTCAGCCTGTCACTACAAGGCCTGGATTCAAATCCGTTATTCATTTTCATGTCTTTTCTGAGTCCTGTCCTGTTTATCAATATTCCTCCTGAATTATGGGCACCAAAACCAAACACAATATTCTGACACCAATGCCAAATACAGATGTCAAATAACTCCTTGGCTTTACTTTACCCTTTCCCCATCTAGGCATCCCATGTAGGGGCACACTTCAAGAGAGATGTGGAAGAATTGGAGAGGGCCCAAAGAAAAGCAGAAAAAAAACACATCTAGAAAACATGATCTATGAAGGAAGACTGAAAGAATTGGGTTTGTTTAATTTGGAAAACAGAAGGCCAAAAGGGGTCATGTTAGCAATTTTCAAGCATGTAAAAGGGTGCTACAATGAGGAGGGAGAAAAATTGGTCTCTGACCTCTGAGGATAGGACAAGAAACAATGAGCTTAAATTGTGGCAAGGGAGATTTCGATTCAAAATTAGGAAAAACTTCCTACCTGTCAGGGTGGTGAAACATTGGAATAAATTGCCGGGGGAGGTTGTCCCTGGAGATATTTATCCCTGGAGATATTTAAGAGAAGGTTAGGTAGACATGTATCAAAAATAATCTAGATGGTGCTTGATCCTGCCATGAGGGCAGGGGACTGGACTCGATGACCTCTCAAGGTCCCTTCCAGTTCTATTGTGCTAGGATTCTATGATAATCCTAATAAGTTAGAAAAGAAAGTGAAGGCAGACCAAGAGTTGGATGGGGTAGATGGGCTTCTTTATTGCATTTACTTCTTCCGCCCCAAAACCAACCATTCAAGTGAGCAGTACATTAATGACATGACACTCTTTTATCAAAGTTACCAGTAAATTCCCATATCTGCCAAAACTCCCCCGAAATCCCTTTTTAGTAGTGTGAATGCCCATACAATGGATAGGAATCATCATCATTGCCCTTCATGCCCACTGGCGTGTACGAGAGCAACAAAGGTCCCGTACGTCTGTCTGTCTCTGGCCAGCCTCTCAATGGTGCCCCAAGTGTTTTTCATTTCTACTTCAACAGTTCGGCGCCGTGTTGTCTTGGGTCGTCCTTATTTCTGCTTCCCTTCAGGGGTCCAGTGCACAGAAGTCTTTGTGATGGAGTGCCCATCTTTCCTGAGCGTGTGCCCAATCCAGCTCCAGCATCTTTTCATAATGATGGTGGCCAAGTCACCTTGTTTGCACTGCAAAAGCAGGACCTGCTTTGAAATTATTCTTGGCTAAAAATATGGAGGATACTCCAAAGACTTTTGGTGTGAAAAGTCGACAATTTATTGAGGTCGTGCTCTGTCATTCACCAGCATTCTGATCCATATAATAGTGTTGATAAAATACAGCTCTAATAAAACTTCAGTTTGGTGTGGATGCTGTACTGTGATAATGAATAGGATTAGCCATACAATTAATATAATTATACACACCCCTGTGTACTGTTTACAGCAATTTTACCCATGAAGGTTTTGTAGCTTAAAGTCTCTTAATCATTAACTAACAGCGGGGAGAGAAGGAGCCATCGCCCTGAATGCATTTTATGTAGCTAGTAAGAGAAAGGGAGGGGGAGGATAACACTGCTTTTACACACAGGCTGCGTCTAGACTGGCAGCTGCTTTTGCGGAAAAAATTACCAGCAGTGTTCTTGCAGAAATGCTATGCTGCTCCCATTCGGGCAAAAGCCCTCTTGCGCAAATGCTTTTGCGCAAGAGGGCCAGTGTAGACAACGCGGTATTGTTTTGTGCAAAAAAGCCCTGATCACGAAAATGATGATCGGGGCTTTCTTGCGCAAAACCGCATCTAGATTGGCACGGACGCTTTTCCGCAGAAAGTGCTTTTGCGGAAAAGCGTCCGTGCCAAGCTACACACTCTTTTCCACAAATGCTTTTAATGGAAAAACTTTTCCGTTTAAAGCATTTGCAGAAAATCATGCCAGTCTAGACATAGCCACAGAGTATTCATTAGAAAGTTACATTTCTTGTACAGTTACCCAGTCTTATCTACCTTAACAAACAGGAAATAAGGGGAAGCAAACTTCATCCATCAAGCAAAAGAAATAACACTTGCCTACCAAAAAGAGTAATGCCTGCCTTTCACCATACTCATATCAGGGTAATGATTACCCAGGACTTTAGTTAAGTCTTATATACCCCAAAATATCTGCAGAGACTACTACCCAAAGTTCTCCACTCATTATAGAGAACGGAGAGTTCAGATCTGAGGAGAATGACTGTCACACAGGGCCGACTTATCAGTTGGGCACAGTAGGCACACTTCTAGGGGCCCAAGAAAATGTTTTCATTTCTTTTAAAATCAGAAGAAAAAAATGAACTTTTAGGGTCGAAGAAAATGTTTTAATTTTTTTCTCACATCAGAAAAAAATGAAACTTTTAGCACCCATGAAAATCTATGAAATTTTGTCTAAAACAGAAAAAAAATGTTGAAGTATTTAAAGTTATATCAAAAATAATTTTTAATATTTTTTTTTATGGAGGAAGGGGCACACGAAGGCAAAAGTGCCTAGGGCCCACGAAAGTCATAATGCAGCCCTGCTGTCACTCAATTCAGTGGGAGGGGAACAAACTCAGAACCACTCACAAGAATTTGACCAGTAGTGTTCACGTGCAGAGGAATGAAGCAAGAGTATTTTATTGAAAAATGTGTCTGGAAAAAGTCTGGTTTTGATAAAGAGTGATTCTAACAGTAACAAATTTTGTAGAAAGAAAGAAAGAAAGAAAGAAAGAAAGAAAGAAAGAAAGAAAGAAAGAAAGATTCAACTGGACCATATTTAAAAAGAACTGTATCAGTTTATGTCGGTTATGATATATTGAAATTTGTCCTATGCCTGTTTCTGAAAGCGACTGATATAAGAATGGCTTTTTTCAGGCACTCCATGACCTCTTTGTTTCTCAGGCAGTAGATGACGGGGTTGATCATGGGACTCAGGACTGTGTAGAAGACAGAGAATATTTTGTGAAGGACTTTGGGTGTGTAAACAGTTGGAACCACATAGACAGCCATCAGGGTCCCATAGAAAAATGTCACCATGATAAGGTGGGAGGAGCAGGTGGAAAAGGCCTTTTGCCTCCCGGTGGTGGACGGGATTTTCAGGATGGTGGTGATGATACAAATGTAGGACACCAGAGTCAGTAGACAGGGCACAACAATACACAGGGTAGCAAAAGTAAATTCCATTAGTTGCAGATTTTGGGTGCTGTCACAGGACAGCTTTACAATGGGTGAAAAATCGCAGAAGAAATGGTCGATTTCATTGGAATCACAGAACGTTAATTGGAACAAGAAGATATTTACTGTGGTGCAGCTTAGAAGGCTACTTATCCAGGACCCGGCCACCAGCTGGCCACACACCCGGCCGTTCATCAGAGCAGCATAACGCAGGGGGTTGCATATCGCTAGATACCGATCGTACGACATGGCCGCGAGCAGAAAATTTTCTGTAATTGATATGACACCAAAGAAATATTCTTGAACAAAGCAGCCCTTCACAGAGATGGTTCTGTTCCCAGTCAGGAGACTGGCCAACAGCCTGGGCAGGACGCTGGATGTGTAGCAGGTCTCCAAGCAGGCCAAGTTGCCCAGGAAGAAGTACATGGGGGTGTGAAGGTGCTGATCAGCCACAACTAGTGCAACGATGAGGAGGTTCCCGGACAAAATCACAAGGTAGATCACTAGGAACAGCAGGAAGAGAAGGGGCTGCAGTTCAGGGACCTCCCCAAATCCTAAGAGGATGAATTCGGCAATAGGCGTTTGGTTTCTTCCCTCTACTTTCTCCATTATCACTATTTAGAAAAAGAAATCAATGATATTTTGAGGGAATAACTACAGGCAGATTGTGCTGTCAGAGGAGGTCTGGAGTGGGTTACCTCCCACCCCTCCATCTCTCTACTAGAAGCATCAAGTTGTCTTTAAACAGTGAAAGACTCATGTAATGAATGTGTCGGGCTTCCAGTGTAGGTGAACCAGGAGCATGGAACCCAACTGAATGATAGGAATGTCCCATCTAAGGGGCTTTCAAGTAGGAATAAGAGATCCTCCGGAAAAGAGCTTATTTTCCGGAGGATCGCGTCCAGACCGGCACTTTTCTCCGGCTTAACTACAAGCCGGAAAAAAGCGGCAGCCATGTTAATGCAAATGCTGCAGGGGATATTTAAATCCCCCGCGGATTTGCCTATTCCAAAGCGCTACATTTGCATCCCTATTACGGAATAGGGGCCAATGTAGACACAGCCGGGCTGTGTCTACACCACAAAGATAAATCGGAAGAAGAAACTCTATTTCTGTTACACAAATTGCGTATCTTTTCTGATTTACTTCTGAAAGAGGCTTTTCCTGTCTACACAGAGCCAAATTAAAAAAAAAAAAAACCCCTCTTTCAGAACCTCCCTTCTTCCTCGTAAAACAAGGTTTACAGGGATGCTGACAAAATGCATCCGCTTTTGTGACCTTTTTTTCAGAAAAACTGATCTATTCCTTGGACACAGCAAAGTGTTTCTGGGATACCTCTTGTATCTCAGAAACACTCTGCAGTCTACACATAGCCTAAGTCCCTTAACAACTCTTACATGTTAAATAAAAACTTTTAGGCTGGGGGTTTTGAAATATCTTCTTCAAATTAGGGTCTTATCAAGAAATATAAAAGACATAATAAAACTCAATCAAATGGAAAAGCAAGAGATTTGGAGTTCACCCAAGGATACGTCGACTTACGAGAGGTTAAATTCTCTGGTTGGGAAGACAGACATGCCCTAGATTTGCTCAAGCTAAGAGGATAAACTGGATGGAAAAACGTAAAGGGGAAAATGGTTGGAGGGAGCAAGCGGTGAATGCTGGATGGGAAAGGTGGAGGTGGATCTCTGTATTGTGGATTATGAATATAGCACTGTTTATTATGAGAGTGGCCAGGGAAGATGCAGACCCATATCATCTTTAGAGAAAATAACTGGTGCCTTTGCCCCATCTGGGGAATGTTGCAAAAATCCACTGACTGCCCCTTCAAGGAGTCTTTCCCTTCACTGCAAAGGACTTTGGAGCTGGCTTCTGATTATCAGTTCCAAGATGACGCAGTACGCGACCACAGTGAGCTAAAAATGTGTTTGCCCTATTTTCTCTATACTTATATGATGACACTTTATCCAGTAGGGGGCTGCTTGGTGATGGGAAGTTGACCCCTCGAGACATATTGATTAGATGATGTGCACAAACTAGTCCAGCAGGCACCGATCCCTTTTTCATTATATTGCAGCCAATACCATGAGGCTGAATGTAGATGAATTGTCTAGTAAATCACATCACTCACCTGGGATCATTATAAAATGTCTTCCTGAGACAAAATAAAAATGTCAGTCAAGTTCATTGCTACAAAGGACTAATTCTGAGCTAGGGGACAGACAGGAATGGGTACAGGGAATGGATGGTTTGATGGTTACCTGTTTTGATTATTTCCTCCGGGGCACCTGGCTTTGGCTTTTGTTGGAAGACAGGAATTAGGATAGATGGACTTTTGGTCAGAGCCATTTGGACTGATCTTATGTTCTAATTTTGAGAAACATTCCCTGCTTTCTCTGAAGCCTGGTTTTCTATAGCCCACGAGGGACGGATTTCTTTGGGTGCAACATGGAACTCAAGTATCACTGAAACCTCTGATCACCCATCCGGGCCCCTTTCACACTGTGCTGCTGTGGCAAGCTGCAGACCTGCTGCTAATCCTACACTTCCTCCAGCATTCACACAAGTAGGGACGCACCCAAGTACTTGCAGAATCTCAGACCAACCTCTGCATGAACCAACAGTAGAGATCTGCCGTAATGATAGCCACCAATTCCCCAGCCAGGGTCAGCAGTATTGCACAACCTAGACCTTTTGAAAACACCGAACCGTAGGATTTTGTTACCTGATTTGCCCCGCCCTCAATGTGGAGAAGAATGTGCGCACTTTTTCCCCAGGCACCTCACAGCAAGGGACACTGGTTTAGGTTAAACTACAAACAAGTGTATTAACTACAAAGGATAGATTTTAAGTGAGTGTAAGTGGTAGCAAACAGATCCGAGAAGATAACCAGGAAATATACAAAATCACAAAGGAAACGTAACGCTTTGTTTAGTCTGGCAATGCAGGAGCAGTTTCTCACCTTGATACCAGCAAACTGGCAGATTCTCAAGACACAAGCTACATTGGCTTTGCTGATTGGGTCTCTCCGATTTCTGTACACGGGGTGAAAATCCCTTTCGCCTGGGTCCAGCACTTCTCCCCCCAGGTCAGTTTTTGTTCCTCAGGTCTCCGCAGGAGTTCTCTTGCCTGGGGAGTGAAGAAGAACCAATGAGATCACTTCCTGCCTTATATAGCTGTAGCACAGGGTGGGAACCCTTTGTCTGAAACATTGGAACCCAGAGCAGTGTGTGGAAAAACACAGATGTCCCCAGATAGAGTCTAGAGACACAGGGCCTGGTCACCTGCAGTTGGACAGAATCACCAACCAGGCTCATCAGGGGGCAGAAAAGCTTCTCCTAAGGACGAGTGTTTTCCCAAATGCCTCATTAGCCTGAATAAGCCTTTCACAAACAACTATCGTGACGGCAAGTGTCTTGCCTAGCAGGAAGTATTCAGGTATTACTGCATTAGAAATGCAGATGCCTAGTAAATATGCACACCTTTAGATGTGATAGTGACACATGCCTGACATACGATAATCATATCCCACAAATAAGAGTGTTCAAATGGCACCTGGAATGACCCATCATGCGGAGAATACCTAAGTCTTTTGTAATCTTATCCTAAGAATATTACTAAGTAGAAGATGAGATGAGGAGTCACACCATCCACCTTCATTTCAATTCCTTCTGAACTGAACAAAAGATCACATTCTTTGTGACACGATGGAAGATTGCTCTGCTATTTTGTTGTGTTGTTGTAAAACCTTTCACACTGATGTTCTATTACCACCTGCCTCCTCGATCTAAATGTTCAGATTTTCTAAGCTCTGATCTTAGTCTTTCCACTGTGTTATCCCCTTTCTTCTGCCTTTGATAGTCTTCAGTTATTTTGGTAAACTGAGCTTTGTATTCCGACCTGGATCTCTGGGATCCTACAACGCTTCATGATATATTTTCTTTTTAAATCAATTTGCGGAAATCAAAGTCCGCTATTCTGGGTAGTTTCTCTTTCCTAAGAGATGATGTAATCTCCCTTGAGATTTCTGCTGGTGGGAATCTGAATCTTTGCATAGAGGAAAGTGAATATTTATGTGTAGAAAGAGACAATAATGATATGAGCTCCGTCCTTTTGCTAAGTTCGAAGGGGAAGTTATGGAAATGTCTGATTCCAAGGGAAAATTAAGGAGACAAGAAAACAGCCGATTGAAACACCGAAGAAAGAGAAAAAAGGGAATATCCCGTCTATGCAGTAGGCTGGGCAGGCAGGGAAGCTACCTGAGAACCCTGCTGGGCGGTTGGCCGGGAGTCAGCCAGGCGAGTCTCACAGCCAGTGTCTGCCTCTGGCCCCCGTTCTTCTCTCCCCAAATCCCTCTGCTGCCTCCCACTCCTCACCCCCCACCACATAAGCTAAACTGTTTGTCCTCCTCCTGAATCCATTTGCTCCAGCCCCACAGACAGAGACAAAAACCTACAGGATCTATAAAGAGCATTCTTAAAACTGAAATACGCACCCAGAGAAGAGAAAAAACAGATTGACAGAGCCAGAAACGTACCCTAATGTGAACTACTTCAATACTGCAGAAAGGGATCAAGGGGTCATAGAATCATAGAACACTAGAACTGGAAGGCACTTCGAGAAGTCATTGAGTGTGATCCCCTGCCCTCATGGCAGGACCAAGCACCATCTAGACTATTCCCGACAGGTGTCTGTCTAACCTGCTCTTAAATATCTCCTGTGATGGAGACTCCACAACCTCCCTAGACAATTTATCCTAGTGTTTAACCACCCACAAAGGTAGGAAGTTTTTCCTAATGTCCAACCTCAACCTCTCTTCTTGCAGTTTAAGACAATTGCTTCTTGATCTATCCCCAGAGGCCACGGAGAACAGTACCTCTCCCCTCCCTGTGACACCCCGTTAGATACCTGAAAACCACTATCATGTCCCCTCTCAGTCTTCTCTTTTACAAACTAAAGAAACCCAACTCTTTCCACCTTCCCTCATAGCTCATGTTCTCTAGACCATTCATCATTTTTGTTACTCTTCTATGGACCCTCTCCAATTTCTCGACAGCTCTATTGAAATGTGGTGCCCAGAACTGGACACAATACTCCAACCAGTGTCCACAATACTCAGACCCTACACCACCAGCACTCCCAGCTCTCTCCATGACACTACTGATTTCCTGAGAAAACTACAATGCACTGATCTTCCAGAAAACACCATCCTGGCCACCATGGATGTACAGGCCCTCTACACAAACATCCCACACATAGATGGAATACAAGCTGTCAGGAACAGTATCCCTGATCCTCAGCTCTCGTCCACTAACGACTCTTCTCTATCTGCGCTACATTGATGACATCTTCATCATCTGGACCCATGGGAAGGAGACTCTGGAAGAATTCCACCATGATTTCAACAGCTTCCACCCCACCATCAACCTCAGCCTGAACCAGTCTACACAGGAGGTCCACTTCCTGGACACCATGGTGCACATAAGTGATGGTCACATAAACTCCACCCTATACTGAAAACCTACCACCCTCTATGCCTACCTTCATGCCTCCAGCTTCCATCCCGGACACAACACATGATCCTTTGCCTACAGCCAAGCACTGAGTTACAACCACATTTGCTCCAACCCCTCAGACAGAGACCAACACCTACAAGATCTTCACCAATCATTCTTGAAACTATGATACCCATATGAGGAAGTGAGGAAACAGATTATCAGAGCCAGACATGTATCCTGATGGCTCCTACTTACAAAACAAGCCCAAGAAAGAAACCAACAGAACACCACTGGCCATCACCTACAGTCCTCAGCTAAAACCTCTCCAATGTATTGTCAGTCATCTACAATCCATCCTGGACAACGATCCCTCACTTTTACAGGCCTTGGGAGGCAGGCCGGTCCACGCCCACAGATAACCCGCCAACCTGAAGGAAATTCTCACCAACAACTATACACCGCACCATAAAAACTCTAATTCACAAACTAATCCATGCAACAAACCTCAGTACCAACGCTGCCCACATATCTACACCAGCGACAACATCACAGAACCTAACCAGATCAGCTACACCATCACTGATTCATTCACTTGGACATCTATCAATGTAATGTGCCAGGAATGGCCCTCCGCTATATACATCGGCCAAACTGGAGAGTCCCTACGTAAAAGAATAAATGGACACAAATCAGATATTAGGAATGGCAAAAACTTGTAGGAGAACACTTCAATCTCCCTCGACACACAATGGCAGATTTAAAAGAAGACATCCTGCAGCAAAAAACTTCAAGACCAGACTTCAAAGAGAAACTGCCGAGCTACAGTTCATCTGCAAATTTGGAGGGAGGAGTACTAGTTAATTTGAACTATGGATTTAGTTCGAATTAACGTTTCACTGCAGCGTATAACCGCGCGGCAGTGAGTTCGGGCTAGTGAAAATTCAAAATGGCTACCGGACGGGAATATGCAAATAATGCCCGGGATATTTAAATCCTAAGCTTCATTTGCAACTACGGCCACCTCATTTGCCTACCTAGCTTGAATTAATGAGCTAGTGTAGACATACCCTATCAGACATGGAGGATAGAACTAATGCCACCCAGCCATTGAGGGAGTGACAAAAAGAGACTTCCTGAGAACTGAGGTTTGCTCCTGAGAACTTTCCTGTGTGTGTTGACTCAACAAGGGCCCATGACCAGGTCATGTGACTCTGGACTCCATCTTGCGCGCTCTGTATTTTTCCACCCACTGGTCTGGAAACCAAGCTTGGGAACAAAGGGTTCCTACCTGATGCTGAAGCTATAGAAGGCAGGGAGCTATAGAGGTGACTGGTCCGGGGAAACCCAGGGGGTCACCAGCCACATGACCCCACCCCCGGCCCTCAATACAGTCCCCAGTTCTCTTCTCTCTGCTCCACTTCATGCTAAACTTGTTCGGCCTCTACTCCACCACTATTCCTCCTATTCTCCACCTCTTTCCCATCCTTGCTGAATTTCCAGTCCACCTTTTCTCTGAACCAAGGCAGCTCAGGGTATCAGCAGGGCCAATACTGGGAGAAGGTGTCCACCGTCACAATTTGTCCAGATCATTTTGAATTATGACTCTATCCTCCAAAGCACTTGCAGCCCCTCCTGGCTTGGCATCATCTGCAAACTTTATGAGTGTTCTCTCCATGCCAATAAATGTAATTGATGAAGCTATTGAACAGAATTGGTTCCAAAACTGACCCCTGCAGAACCCCGTATGGTATGCCCTTCCAGCATGACTGTAGCCTATTGATAACTACTCTCTCAGGGTATGTCTACACTCCAGTCTTATTTTGAAATAACTCATGTTATTTTGAAATAGCAAGGTGAGTGTCCACACTGAAAGCCCACTATTTCAAAATTGTTTTGAAATAACAAACTTCTTGCTCTGGAATGAAAAGCCCTCATTTCATGAGGAGTAATGCCTATTTTGAAACAGCGGTAGCGTAGATGCTGTAGTGTAGGCTTTTGTTCCAATGAAATCACTGGAACGTCATTGGATTTGCACCAGCTGGGAAGCAGACCCTTGTGTGTAACTCAGGGCTATTCAATACATGTCCTGCGGATGGGAGCCAAAACAAAAAAAGTAGCCAATATCAACAGAAATAGGTCTTCTGTTGATATGTGTTTTGGTAGTTAAATTCCTGGACTGTCATCACTCATTAAAAGTGCTGTTATATGGGTAGAAATTGTGTAAATGTTGCATTTTATTAATATCAGCAGAACTGACTCAAATGGGGCCAGTGTCTTGTGTAGTCTTACCTTAATCTTTGAATTCATGCCTCTCAGCGGGAAAGAAGCTATGTGTATAGATTTGCATATATATTTGCATGAACATGCAGTGACTCTTACGTTGCGTCCCTCTGCTTGTTCTGTACGTATCACTGTGGCCCCCAGGGCTTCCAAAGTTGAGTTGCTATGATGTAACTGAACACAGCATGATGACCTCCATATTACATCTTAACATCAGAAGGTGCATCTATGACATGTCACGTGGCCAAGAAACATGGACCAGATCACAGATGAGCCTCACTGCCCAGAGGCTGATTGTGGGTGGAACCTCAGATCTGAAGCACCAGTGGGGGGGGTGGCCATTGAACGTTAGAGGCTGTGAAAATCCTCATGTCTGGTGAGCTGAAATTCCGGCAGCTCCTGTGCACCCTGGCTGTCCTACTGATGGTTTCTTTGATGCTTCTCTCTCTGCTCTGACTTGCACTCTGTCAGTTTAATGCCCCAATCCCGCAAATACATATGCCCTTTCGTGTATCACCAGACCCCACCTAAGCCACAGAGGGTGTATCTAGACTACAGGGTTTGGTCAAAAAAAGTGGTAAACAATACCTGCATCTACACTACCGCTGTGTTCTATCGACAGTAAGTCGACAAAGAGCGGCGGTTGTGTTGATGGTGGTAAACCTCATTTTACGAGGAATAACGCCTTTTTTCGATAGACTTCTGTTGAAAGAAAGGTGCTTTTGCATGCAAACTCTGTTTTTTCGAAAGAGAGCATCTACACTCTCCTTCGAAAAAGTGACTTGCCTTTTTAACAGAACTGGTTGTAGTTTAGACACTATTTTTCAACAGAGGCTTTATC